>NC_054377.1:94962503-95302503 GCF_017654675.1 Xenopus laevis
TCACAATCAGCCATTTTATGTACTTTGCACACTACATTCTGCTCTTGCACAATGGCCACTGGCCTTGGCGCTTTGTATGAGAGACTAAAGGCTAGCCCATTAAACTGAATGCTTCTCCTTTATGCACTCTAACATGTGTGCCTTGGGGAAATGTAAATTAAATCTTTTGTACAGTTTAATGTAGCTTCAATAAGGCATGCATAATAATAAAGGCTTCTTGGGCGTACCCTGTGTGGGGCTAAATTTACATGTGCACTATTTTGCCAGCAGACCTTCACTATATATGTTTTTATTACCTTGGAGTTATGCCCATACCATGCTTTGAGAACAGATTACAGTTTAATGACTAATAAAAACACAGTGCCAAGGTATTTGCTGTTGCTTGGGCACATCACCTCTCAGTGAAGGAAAATAGTTAAACTTAGCATGTGTAATACCTGTATTTTAACAGGCCTTCCCTGTTAGAAGGCAATACAATATATACATAGACAAATACAAGAGATCCTCTGCACTCAACCTATTATCAATATAATGACATTTAAACGTTTTTTTGCCTTAAGCTACTAAAAATGTTGTAGCTCCCATCCTTTCCAGCTAAAGTCAGGTGATCCCACTGGTGGCCAATAAAAGGGCAACAAAGTTTGGGAGTTTCACTTTGAAAGCAGCAAGTAAGTTGCAGGCAGTGCCGGATTTCTAAAATGTGTGCCCCTAGGCCACACACCTCCCCACCCGGTTCGGATTGTGCTCGCCTGCTCATTTTCCGACCCACTCGTCGCCCCACTGCCGGCCAGTTCACCCCCGACCGGCTCACCTCCATCACAATTCTTCCAATTGCCGGCACTGGGAGGGCGGGTTGAAATGCAGTGGTGGGCGGGTTCAGAGTACAGATGGGGACAGGTTCAGTTGTGGCCAGCAGGCAGCATGCCGCCCCCAGCATTTTGCCGCCCTAGGCCTGGGCATATGTGGCCTGCCCACAAATCCGGGCCTGGTTGCACGTAAAACGTATTCCTTTTATAAAATGTATAATGAAGTAATAGAATTCTTAATGAATCAGATGCAAGTTGAGTGTAGGAACTGTGACGCAATAAACGCACAAGGGGCTAGTCCCCTGTTTGAATTTCCTTGTATGCCGGTCATATTTTCTTGCTACTTGCAATTGGGAGTGCCATCTCCCTTAAGGACTGAGCACCAGGCGGAATCTAATCTGAGCATGTCATTTCCTTCTACAAGTGTAGGAACTGGCCACACCGGGGATGACTTTGATGTAGTTGGCCAGCTGAAATATATTGCAATATATGGACAAACAATCCCTGTTTTGTTCAAAGGGTAAGGTATTTTTGGTAACTTAAGGCATAAAATGTTTAAATGTCCTTAATATATTGATAATGGGTTGAGTGCTGAGGACCTCTTGTATTTGTCTATGTGAATTTTGTGGTCACAAATTGCACCCCCACTTAATGTTTTTAAAATTAGTGGTGAGCACAACTTTCCGTTGTTTGTAATAAAACATATACAATATTATCTGTATGAATTAAGGCATCACTGAAAAAAAATATTTGTTTAACTTTTTATTTCTTGCGATTTTTCCCCAGTTTGCTTCTACATATTCTCTCTAACCACTATTACATTTTATATCACAATGTCACATAATAAGTTAGGTTGAAAACACACATCCATCAAGTTCAACCTTTTATGTCTATTGTGATGTTTGGGGAATCACAGCGGGGGTTTTTTCACCAAACATGCAGGCCACTCCACATTAAAGGAAATATTTAGTTTATTTTCTTCAGTTCAAATAAATCTCTTACAGACAAGCAATGGTATAAAAACCAAAACGGCTTCAGTTCAGCAACAAATAAGTCCCAACATAAGAGCCGTGTACTTGCTAAGAAAACTTGCAGTGTCCAGTCTGCCGGGAGTGAAGTCCCTAGTCTTTTAGAAAAGAACTTTCTCCAACTCCACAGTGAGTAGCCACACATGAAAAACCAAAACTTTTCTGTTTAACACAGCAGTGAGTTTCCACACTTGAGAAAAAACTCTCTCCCCCTTCACCTGCTGCTCACCTCCATTAAACACCCCTTGGATGTCCAGCCCACCTCTGGCAGGTTAACCCCATGGTGTCTCTTAAAAAGATAGTTTGAGAACCTAAAGAATGGGGATATATACCGGTCATCTACAATATATCCCCACAGCTTGTACATATCCCTGGCTCAACCCAGGGGAGGTGGAGGCACCAGAAGAGCCCAAACAATGGACTCTGGAAAGAGCATCAGTCTTCAGGTGCTGTTTTCCGGGTCTGTGCTCTACCCTAAACTTGAACTCCTGGAGTGCCAGGAACCACTGAGTTACTCTGGCATTTGCCCCTTTTTTCTGCTTCATCGATGTGAGGGGGGCATGATCAGAGACCAGCCTGAACCTTCTACCTAAAAGGTAATAACGGAGCGAGTCCAAGGCCCACTTGATGGCCAGGCATTCTCGCTCAACTATTGCATAGTATTTCTCTGCTGTAGTCAGCTTTCTACTGAGGAACACCACGGGATGCTCTTCCCCATTAACGACCTGTGATAATACAGCTCCCAGACCTACATCTGAAGCATCCGTCTGGACAATAAAATCCTTGGAGAAATCTGAAACCACCAAGATGGGGTGATTACAAAGTTCAGACTTGAGCTCCAGAAAGGCCTTTTCAGGATCAGTGTTCCACTCAATCATAATTGACTTACGACCTTTGGTCAGGTCTGTTAATGGAGCAGCTATAGTGGCAAAATCAGGGACAAACCTACGGTAGTACCCAACTATTCCCAGGAAGGAACCCGGGGCATCAAATTTGGAAATCATTGCAGAATTGCAGAGTACCGTTGGGCTTGGGTACCAACACAATAGGACTTGACCATTCACTCTGTGACTCTTCAATAACTACTAATTCCAACATGTTTTTTTACCTCCTCTGAGACAGCCTTCCAGCGAGCCTCTGGAATGCGGTAAGGCTTGAGACACACTTTTACTCCCGGCTCTGTAATTACATCATGCTCTAGTCTATGACATTAGTGATCCCAGGCAAATCAGAAAAAATATCTTTGTTTCTCTGCAGAAACTCCCTGACTTGCTGGGTCTGAGCTTTTGACAATGCTGTTGCCACATGGACACTGTCAGCACCAACCTGAGACTCAAGTTTCCCACTAGCCAGTGCCGAAACGGGTTCTCTATCCCTCCTTATAGTTCACCTCACCCACTTTTTCTACAATTTCAAATGGGCCCTGCCACCTGGCCAAGAATTTGCTCTCTACAGTGGGGATCAACATTGCTACTCTATCTCCCACCTGGAATTGTTTCACCTTATTGGACCTGTTCTATACCCAGCACTGAGCCTCTTGGGCACTTTGGATGTGTTCCATAACCAGTGGCATCACTCCTGTGATTCTTTCCCTCATTTGAGAGACATATTCCAAAACACTTTTGTGAGGAGTAGCTTCACTCTCCCAAGCCTCCTTTACAATATCAAGCAGTCCCCGGGGCCTGCGCCCGTACACCAACTCAAAGGGGGAGAAACCTGTGGACGCCTGAGGCACCTCTCTACTTGCGAATAAAAGAGCAGGTAATAAACAATCCCAATCCTTACCATCTTTTTGTACCACCCGCTTAAGTATTGTTTTTAAGGTCTTATTAAAAAGTTCAACCAAGTCACCTGTCTGAGGATGGTAGACAGACGTACATAACTGCTTTATCTGGAACAAGTTACACACACCAGCCATAACCTTTGACATGAATGGAGTACTCTGGTCAGTGAGTATCTCCTTGGGGAAGCCTGTCCTTGAAAACATTAGGAACAGCTCACGGGCAATGGCTTTAGATGTGGCATTCCTTAAGGGAAAAGCTTCTGGGTATCGGGTGGCATAATCAAGGATTACCAAGATATACCGATGCCCTCGGGCAGATTTTACCAGGGGACCTACCAAGTCCATGGCTATACGTTCAAATGGTACTTCAATAATGGGTAAGGGCACCAAGGGGCTACCAAAATGAGAAGCCGGGGCTGTTAACTGGCAGATGGGACAGGACGCACAGTAGGTTTTTACTTCAGACTTTAAACCTGGCCAGTAAAACCGGTCTGTGATTCTTGCTTCTGTCTTCTCTGCCCCCAAGTGTCCACCCAGGGCATCATAATGTGTCAGGTCAAGTACCATTCGTCTGAAATTGGGGTCTATACAAAAAGGTTGGTGAATGGGTAATGCCCCTCTGTATGGACATCTGAACCATTCAGTCTGTCCCAAATTCTTGTGATTCATTTTCTTTCTTACTGGATGGTGGATGATAATTTAAAGGCATTATGAAAGGAGTTGTTAAGGAAAGTTTCTGCATATCCTCTGCCTCTGAATTTTTGTTTAAGGATTTCTGGTTGCTTAAGAAATTTGCTACATAAATGACAAAGTCTCGTAAATTGCCCCATGGGAATGGCTTTAATAACATGCTTCAGATGGCATGAGGTAGCTTGAAGTAGGGAGTTACCCGAGTTTGGTTTCCTATAAATTGTGGAAGCTATTTGTTCATTTATGTTGTAAAAAGTAAGGTCTAAGAAATTAATTGTTCTCTTTGTCAAATGAGTGTGTAAATTTCAAACCCACTTCGTTACTGTTTAGGGCAGAAACACACGCTCAGATTCGGGAAGATTAGTCGCCCGGTGACAAATCTCCTTTTCCTCGGGGCGACTAATCTCCCCGAACTGCATCCCTGCCTTCCCCAAAGAAGAGGAGATTTGGCGAGGAGTGGGCGACTAATCTCCACAAATCTATGTGTCTATGCCCTTAGATAGAGGACAAATATTTCAAAGTCATGTTTTGATCCTTGCCATATAACTATAAGGTTGTCTATATAGCAGCCATAGTAATCTAAGAAGTGTTTGAAAGGATTGTCTGGATTATAAAGGTACATAAGTCTTAAACCGCCAGGAAGACCGATCGTTTCGGCCTCAGGCTTGATGTGCCAACCACTTGCACAGTTTGTTGACTCTTTTTTAAAGGTTCATGTTACAGAAATCCCCTCTTTTATTAAAGATTCATTTGACTTTTCTTTAAAAACTTGAGATGATCTAAGTAGATCCACAGGTACAGACACAGATTTTATTGGTCACCATGGACATCTCCAGGCTATCTACAAAAATCCCACACGTTTTGGGGAAATCCACGATTCAACAGTTGCTAATGGAGAAATATGATAATCAGGCATTAGCTTCTTTTATTTTTGAATGGTTGTGCTTTATTTTGGATCATAATTATTTCAGTTTTGAAAACACATTTTACAGACAAAAACAAGGGAGAGCGATGGGGAGCAATGTAGCTACATCATACGCCAATCTATACATGACTGAATATGAGGATTTTAGGTGCTGAGTGACAAGAACCAGATATGTTTGCTTATAAATGGGGCAAACATTTGAAGTACATTCTTGTAAAAGCTAATAGGATTCTGCCAGGTCTTACTAAGAGAGGAGCTAAGCAAGGGTTCTGGACGAGCAGAGGGGTACAATTGTTAGCAAAGTCTTTGGGCAGAAGGTCACAGTTCAAGGGGTTAGGTGAAAATCGTGGTCAGACAGGCAGAGGTCGGTTCAGTCTGAGTTCAATCGAGGTCATAGGCAAGGGTCAAAAACCAGAGGATCAATCAGAATTGTCAGGCAGGCACGGGTCAGGATAACAGAGTTTCGGAATAGTCAGACAGGCAAGGGTCAGGATTACAGAATATAGAAGAGTCAGGCAGGAGTCAAATAGTATCAGAAATGCAACCAGGAAGCTACAAAGTAGAACCAACAATGGGCAATGAGCTCAATACAAAAGTCCCTTTAAATACCTTTTGAATTTCGCGACAGTGTGCGATGACATCATGACGCTGGCGTCAATGTGCGCACGTAACCTGGAAGCGCGCGCCACGCGCACCATAGAGGAACCTGGCGCAGAGGAGAAAAGAATCAATGCAGCGGGTGTCCCCGGGACACAATTTATCTTGTTTTTTTACAGACTAGATGATAACCCTTTGTCCACAGTATCATCTATTGCTCGCCCTCAGACTATGCCATTTGAATTTCAATAATCTGATATGGCTAACTTACAGTATATGTAAGTATACCCCTGATTTGTTAGGTATGCTCGCAAAGGTATATAGGGTTAACCTTAAGATTTCCTTCCAGTTTGTTTGACCTCCCTTACATATATACAGCTACAGGGCTACTTATTTTTGGAATAACATTATTTTATTTTGTACTCTTATCATATTTTCTTTTTGTACATTGCTGTGCATGTCCGGTGAATTGTTATAGAATTTGTTGCATTGATGATGTTGCATATTTAAGGGATCTTCTTGTGTTGAGACTACTGCTCATTGATATAGATTAGAGCATATGTAATTCCTGAAGTTATCTTTTGTTCATTCATTAGACCATATGGAAATCCCAAATTCGCATATACTTTGCTTGACGTATTAGACTTTTTTCTTTGACACTCCTCTCAAGGAGGATTGAATAAAACCACCAGCACTAGCGCAATGACTACCTAGGAAGTACGGTGGAACGCATATGCATTCCAAATCATAACCCAGAATATATCGATCCACTCCTCCAGCTCACAAAGGTGGTAGAAATGACATCAGACGTCTGTCCTTGATAGTCTAATAAAGGATGCAACATTAATAACATAGAAATCCTAAGCATATACTTGGTTTTACATATTCAACTTTACACTTATGACACTCCTCCTGATGAGGTTTAGATTTAACCGCCAGAATAAGTGTTGATTTATGCCTAGTTTGCCAACGTTCCAAACCTTTTCAGATCTTTACCTTAGGGGCTGCTGCAATAACTTCCTGTAAAGCCATGGACTCCTATATCCATGAATTTCATTTTGGAATTACCTCCCTCTAAAGGAAATATGGTTATTTGGGTTATTTCAGTAAAATGTCTCATTTTATTCACCTTCCCTGCCTCCCCTCTGCTAAAACCCTTGCTGAACTCTTCCTATCCAATATATTTAAGTTTCATGGAGTTTCAGTGAATATTGTTTCTGATTGGGGGGTTCGGTTTGTGTCTAAATTTTTGCAGGCATTTTGTTCTCTCATGAGGACTGATTTATCTTTCTCGTCTGTTTACCATCCACGGACTAAAGGTCAGGCAGAAAGAACTAATCAGTCTTTGGAACAATACCTAAAATAATATGTTTCCAGCAATCAGTTGCTCTGAGCAGATTTTCGTCCTTGGGCTGAGTTTGCTTTTAATAATGCTACTCATTCTTCGACTAGAGAATCTCCTTTTGTTATTGTTTTTGGCTATAATCCTAGAGCCTTTTAATTTTCATGTCAGTCCTTGGATGTTCCTGCTGTCAACTCTTTTGTTGATCACCTCTCTAAGATTTGGCAAAGGGTCCAAAGTTCTCTATCCTCAGCAGTAGCTGCCAAAAGTGAGCATCTGATAGTCGGTGTAAGGTGTCACCTGAATATCAGGTGGACGATAGGGTCTGGCTATCATCTAGGAATATTCCACTGAAAGTCCCTTCCACCAAATTGGGGCATAAATTCATTGGTCCATTTTCAATATCTGAGGTTATTAATCCCAGCTCAGTCAGGTTAGAGCTACCTCCTGAACTCAATATTTCTAACTCCTTTCATGCTTCTCTGTTAAAGCTTACCAGAAATATCCAACCTTCTCCTCTTTCTGTGGAAGGTCAGGTTGAGTACTTGGTTCAAAGATTGGTTGATTCTTGTCTTTCCATAGGCAGATTACAGTATTTGGTTCACTGGAAGGGCTACAGTCCCGAGGAGAGGTCTTGATGTCCATACTGACCACCTCAAATGTCCTTTTTATTTAGAAGGTGGCTGATAATTTGTTTATATTGTGAAAGGTGTTTCGGAAACATCACTGTCTTGGAGGAAAATGCACTGAAAATAGTGCATTTAAGCTGCATGACATGGGTTGCAGAGGGATACCCAGCTCAGGTAGGGTTAATATTCCCTCTCAGCCTAGTAATCAAGTGGCAGCTGAGAGAGGAGCTACCTGGAAATGTAAAAGGGATGTGTTCCCACAGCTTAGAGCTCTCCAGACACCTCCTAGAGTGGAGTGAAGAGTGGTGCTGCTGGGAGAGACAGTGTCAGGCAGAAGGGGGTCTTGCTGCCAGCCGAGGCTGGTGAGCCTAAATCCGTGGTGGGGAAAGAGAGGTTAAGGGAAACGTGAGTTTGATATCCCAGGAGGGGAGAATAAAAGGGGCTTAGTGAGAAGCCTGAATATTGAAGCCAACCTGTAGAGTAAGAACCCCAGTTTGGGAAAAGTGTTGAATGTATGCTGTTAAAACACTGACGAACTGTGTTCCTGTATGCCAGTGACTTTATGTTGGAAGAGTTTTCCTAAATAAACCTGTGTTTTTGCCTGAAGACATGTTCGGGTGCTGATTACACAAACCAAGATGGCATCACCTTGCCTATAATTTATCTGCACAAGCTCCTACAAGCTTGGACGTCATCAAAAGTGCAATGCAACAATGTGATGTCAGCAAGACGCTCAACAAAGATGAGGAAAACAGGAACTGGAGAGCCTTCAATGTAGTTAATATTCTTTATTCAGCACTACATGATTCGGACAACACAGTCCTTCCGCGGGTGCATGTTACAAACATTTTAATTGCTGTGACCTTTTTAAACCCTGTTCACCTCCCATCAGCCCCTGGTGCTTCCTCAGCTCCATCTTGTGGCCAGAGGACAAATTGCAAGAAATTTTACATTTGGAGACTATTGCATACAATTACAATCTATCCATTTAAATACACCACAATGTAGTAACTAGTTTCACAGTTGTACATAATTGTATAAATAAATCATTTACTTGTCGTTCAGATCTATTTTTGTTTTTTTTAGATGAGTTTTTATACTGTAATAAATATATAGTTGATTAGAATTTTACATTGAACCAATATCATTTTTCACAGCTACACCTTTACACAACATTTTTACAAGAAACATTTAAGGCTCCAGGCCTCATTCATCCCTCTTGGTTCTATAGCATTCAGTTGTCTATCCATTTTGCTTCACATCTCAATAGAGCTTTTGTATTTGTTCCAAGACCATCCACCTCAGGATGGCGGCATTGTATTTGGCAGTGTAAAAGTGTCTCCCTACCGGGGTATTGGTTTTCTTTTCTGTGGGGTTAAAGGCACTAACTGATCTTTTGTGCTCCCCTATTCTCACTTTCACGTTTCTAGATGTTTGTCCCACATATAGTATTCCACATGGGCACTTAAGGGCATAAACTACCCAATCTGAATTACAGGTCGAGTAGTGTTTTATTGGAATCTTTATTCCACTTTGGGGGTGCGTGATATGCTCACCTTTTATTATAGAGTTACAACTGCCACAATTGAGGCAGGGATAGGTGCAATTTTTTGGTGTGCTCAAAAATCTAGTATTGTTCTTTTTTATTCTTATATCAGCTTTCACCAAAAAGTTAGAGATGTTTTTACCCCTTTTGTAAGTAAAAAGTGCCTTTTCTTTAAAAATTTTTCCAAATTTGTGATCATGTCCCAGTATTGACCAGTGTCTCCTCACTACCTCAAATTCTGTTACAAATGGTATTCTCTTGCCAATATTTTGTTTCCGTTCTTTTTTTATTAGTAGACTTTCTCTGGGTACTCTTTGGACTTCATCTCTTACATTCCTCAAGATTTCTCTCCTATATCCTCTTTCTACAAATTTAGTGATCAATTTCTCAGACAATTTCTCTTCAACATACTTTTTATCATCTGAGGATATTCTCCTAAGACGTAGAAATTGGCCTTTAGGAATGCCCTTTATCGTGTTGGGAGTATGGAAGCTATCAGGTCGCAGAAGGTTATTGCGCTCTAGTGGTTTACTGAAAATTCAGTTGTTATATGGCCATTTTCGTTATTAATTTTCACATCCAATTAATGTATACTAGTGTTGCTATAGTCAGCAGTAAATTTAACCATTGGAAATGACAATAGCTTGGTTTCAGTGGAATTCCAAATGATAAAAACATCGTCCACAAACCTGAAGTAGGGTGCTATTTTGTCATTATACTTCTCAGTTTCCAGAATCAAACTTTTTTCTAAAGCACACATAAAAATATCAGCATAACTGGGCGTTAAATAGCTCTCCCCTGGGTCTGTATGTAGTTATGTTCATTGAATCTGAAATAATTTTTCCTTAGGACCAGTGCCATGAGGTCTAGAAGGAAATAGACTTTATGATGTGGTATAGGCTCTGTCAGTAACATTTCTTCAGTGTATAATATACCCTCCTCATGGGGGATAGATGTGTACAGGGACTGTACATCTATGCTGCACAGAAGCCAATTGGGTCTATGTCACCAATGTTTAGCAGTCTCTGCAAAAAGTCACTTGTGTCTCTTTGCATTGCAGGATTTTATCCATTTTGCTTCACATCTCAATAGAGTATTTTTCCTATCACCGCCTCTTAATGGCTTAATGGCTTTTGTATTTGTTCCAAGAGAGATGTGAAGCAAAATGGATAGACAACTGAATACTATAGAACCAAGAGGGATGAATTAGGCCTGGAGCCTTAAATGTTTCTTGTAAATATGTTGTGTAAAGGTGTAGCTGTGAAAAATGATATTGGTTCAATATAAAATTCTAATCAACTATATATTTATCACAGTATGAAAACTCATCTAAAACAAACAAAAAATAGATCTGAACGACAAAATCAGACAGATGAAACAATCTACAACAAGTAAATGATTTATTTATACAATTATGTACAACTGTGAAACTAGTTACTACATTGTGGTGTATTTAAATGGATAGATTGTAATTGTATGCAATAGTCTCCAAATGTAAAATTTCTTGCAATTTTTCCTCTGGCCACAAGATGGAGCTGAGGAAGCACCAGGGGCTGATGGGAGGTGAACAGGGTTTAAAAAGGTCACAGCAATTAAAATGTTTGTAACATGCACCCGAGGAAGGACTGTGTTGTCTGAAACATGTAGTGCTGAATAAAGAATATTAACTACATTGAAGGCTCTCCAGTTCCTGTTTTCCTTATGTTACTGAGAGGAGGTGGCTGCTCCTTAAGCTGTTGATGAGCCTGAAAATATTGAAATCTGATAAGAAAGTGGAATGATAAGGAATTTTCTCTCTATTGTATCGCTCAACAAAGATGCAGTGTTCTTTATGGCAATAATTGGTCATACTAGAGCTTTTGGTGTGAGAATCTGCAGGTTTAAATACCTGGGCAGTTTAGTGTCATATTGTCCCCAGGAAGAAGTGTGCCTTGAGAGCCTATTTGACTAGATTACTCTTCTTATTGGAATTTGAGACTAAATAGGGGTTTGTCTGCCTAACATTGGTACATATTGGGAATGGGAATCTCTATAATTTGATTCATTATATTTTGTTGGTATAGAGATTAAATATTGAGCACCCCAGGGGGGGGGGTCATTTTCAAATTCCTTATTATGGATTTACTGCTGGCAATGTCAACCTCTTGATCTTACAAATTCCTTTTTTCTCAGTAAGTAGCAGTACCTCAATTTTTATTGTACAAGGGACAACAGTCCAACAACCCCATGCAAATATCTCCAGCTGCATTCTCCAAATAACAGGTTGTGGCAGGTTCATGTCATGGCAGAGAAAAATTGCTTTTATTTCAGCTGGCAGCAACAGGTTGCAAAATAAAGGCAGTTTTTTTAATCCAAAACCAACAAAAATAGCATTCAGCGGAAATAACAATTAAGCAAAAAGACAATAGCAGCAAGATTACAGACCTCTGAGCAGATAACTGTGTGTAAACATATACATAGATTTCTATACGTTTGGTTGCCAGATCTCTCTCTCTCTCTCTCTCTCTCTCTCTCTCTCTCTCTCTCTCTCTCTCGCTCTCTGTGTCTCTGTCAGTCAGAGCTTGAGAGACTGACCAACCTGAAGGGATGAAGGGGGCTAATGTCTCACTTCTTATTAATTATTTTTTGGGGCCAGAAAACTGAAATGAACCAAACATATACAGTAGCACCCTTTGCTTTGACTCTACCAGGAAAATAACAGGAAAAAATATACTTAAATAATAATTATGCATAGTAATAATAATACCTAAGTTTATCTAAGTTAATACAGTTTACAGGTACTGTATATACAATGCTGGTTTTCCATTTTCTGCAATTACAGGTGAAACACTTTTTTCAATGCCACAGAATTGTAGAGGCCAAATAAGATATTCCATCAATGATTGAAAAATGCAGGTGGGGAAATCGTGTGTGAAATTAACGTTTGCCTCTCCAAATAGAAAATCCCCTCTCCTCCTATGGGCACTGGCACGCCAAGCATACAGGGAAGTATATTGTGGTGCAACATTAATAGTATACAGTCAAAGACAGCAGATACTGGCACTACAAGCGCATAGATTAATTGGTAGTGGACATGAATGCCCCAAGCACATGGTCACAGCACAATATTGTTAGATTATAGTTTGCCACTGTGCCTCCAGCATGGGCACTGCTACAGATCAAACAACAAGAATCACAGGTCCACAACCATGTCATTTATAGATGGACACAAAAATACTGATTGCCCTTCTCACATTCCATTTTCATGCTCAGTAGTTCGCTTTTCTATTATTTATATTTCTTCTCTCATCCTGCTTTCCACCACTATCCCTTTGTACAGCATTTTTTGGATTTTTAATGCTTCTCATCCTTATCCTTCAGTTCATAGACATTTTTATACTTTTGCCACTCATCTCACATCTACCTTTCTTTAAGCCACTCCTCACAATTCCATATTGTCAGTCCCACCATAGCATACTTGCTGTCCCTTTCTGCGTATTCCAATTTCTTCTCTCATTATTTATACCTCTCTTTTGCCACTTTATTCAGTTTAACACCATGTTCTGCCATTTTTCTTCTTTACTGTTCTGTCCCACCATGTTTTTTTCTACCTGGCTATATTCTTTTAAAAAACTACTGCTTCCTTACTAGCCTTCTAGTACCAAGGCTGTTTCTAGGCGGAGAGAGTGTGCTGCTGGCAGTCATTAGATTACTGCAGTTGGGATGGTGGAAGTTACTGCATGCCTGGCTACTTTAGCATTGTTGACCACAGGTCAAGTATTTGCTTTGGTGTCTGCTACAGCTTCAGCACTGTTGCATATTCATCTGACAGTGGCATAGATGTAGTTTGTACCTGAGATTTTACATTCAGTGCCATTATCTTCTGCACATCCAACACGTCGCATGCGTGTCATCACAACAGTGCCATGGAGTTCAGCCTTAAAGGTATGCAAATAATGTGTGATTACAAAGTCATAAAAACATATAACTTAGTACATACCAAACACAGTGTCCAAAGCAAACAACAGCACACAGGCTTGTAAGGCAGATAAGTGTGGGAGAATACCCCAATATTACGGACACCAAGTCCTTTGTCAAGGGGAATCCTTTTGACAAACTTGGTGTCAGAAATGTTTGGACACTGTGTTTGGTATGTACTAAATTATATGTTTTAATTACATTGTAATTATACATTGTTGTAATCATATGCTTTATTAAACCATTTTTGCATACCTTAAAGGAAAAGGAAAGGTTAAATACAAATACAGTTATCCTTTAAGTGGCTGTACCAATGATGTGGTGTGCAGAGTAACTTTTGTAGCCTGGAGTATAAACATAAAGCAACATTATAATTGTAATAGGGCAGTGCTGTCTAACTGTCAGCCCACAGGCCCCCCTTTGTTTGCCCCCCCCACATGAATATTTGCCTGCTTTTACTATTTACCATGTGTAATATTTAAAAGGTATCATTACAGAGATTAACTGGCTCCTGCATTGTTTACACCTATAATTCAGACTGCATTCTCCACACCTGTAATGCTTCTATTGTTCACACCCTAAAGCACCCTGTACTGTTCACATCTCAGACCCAGACTGGAACTGCCCACTTTTTTCACACCTCATATGTGTGTGCCATACTCTGCCTCCCCTATGCTCCCTATGTGTGTCATACTCTGCCTATCCTATGATCCCTGTGTGTGCCATACTCTGCCTGTCCTATGCTCCAAGTGTGTCCCATACTCTACCTTCCCTATGCTCCCTGTGTGTGCCATACTCTATTTACCCTATGCTCCCTGTGTGAGCCAAACTCTACCTTCCCTATGCTCCTTGTGTGTGCCATACTCTGCTTCCCCTATGCTCCCTATGTGTGTCATACTCTGCCTATCCTATGCTCCATGTGTGTGTCATACTCTACCTGCCCTATGCTCCATGTGTGTCCCATATTCTGCCTTCCCTATGCTCCCTGTGTGTGCCATACTCTATTTACTCTATGCTCGCTGTGTGTTCCATACTCAGCCTGCCCTATGCTCCCAGTGTGTGCCATACTCTGCCTGCCCTATGCTTCCTGTGTGTGCCATACTCTGCCTCCCCTATGCTCCCTATGTGCATCATACTCTGCCTTCCCTATGCTCATTGTGTGTGCCATACTCTACCCGCCTTATGCTCCCTATGTGTGTCATACTCTGCCTGTCCTATGCTCACTGTGTGTGCCATACTCTACCTGCCTTATGCTCCCTGTGTGTGCCATACTCTGCCTGTGTGTGCCCTGCTTTGCCTGTGGAAAATAAGCCTACAGGGGTTTGTTAGCATTTGAAAATTGTTGTTAGCCACCCCTAATGTGTTTAATCATGTGCTGGGGGGTTGCTGTGTTATACACAGGGGAGGATGAGGCAAATGGATTTAAGAAACGGGATTCCTCTTCCCCCCAGTCTCTCCAATTGTGACTGCCCAGTGTTGGTTAGAGAGGTTGTCACCTCTCCCAATTGTATACAAAGAAGTTGTAATAAACACACAAGGGCTAGTGAAACGGGAAGTCAAGTAATGTAACCACCATCTTGGGTTGGATTGCATCAATTGACACCAATAAACATGCAGGGGTAGTGTAATGTCCCCCCTGGAGTTAAACCAGGGACCTGGTGTTTCTGGGCTGTTACCACTTTTCAGTTACCACTCTCATTGCTATACTAGTAAATGCAAATAGGCATGGCTTGGTTCAGCTGTTATCAATCTGGCCCCATCTGGTCCCATGTAATCAGTATAAGCCATTAGACTGCCTGCACTGAATCATTGCCCAATATTGGTTCTGTTTGCTAGTTCCTGTGTGCTATTGCAAATTATTTAAGCCATGCATATTTACAATATATAGTATAGCAATGGGAGTGAACCATAGCCTTAGCTGTCCAAAAACACCAGGTCCCTGGTTCAACTCCAGGAAGGATATTACAGGTAGCCCTTCTGTGTTTGGTACTTCTTCACATATGGATTTAAGCATGTGTCTTAATATGACAATTTTTTTCACAAAAGTGATGAGTAATATCCCTGCAGTGAGCACCAACCACTTGATTTTTTTGGTGTGCTACCACCATTAATGTGGATATGGTCTTATACGTTTTTTGTGCTAACATGTGTGTGGTTGAAAGTCGGTTTGCCTTAAAACAGGGTTTCATTATCGGCCCTCCACCATGTAGGCCAGAAAAATACTGGCCCTCGGTACCACAGAAGTTGGACAGCACTGTAATAGGGGAATCCCCTTGACAAAGGACTTGGTGTCAGAAACTTTGGACATTGGTATGTACTAAATGATATGTTTTAATGACTTTGTAATTATACATAGTTGAAATTATATGATTTATTAAACCATTTATTTACATACCTTAAGTGGCTGTACTAATTATGTGGAGTACTCTAGCACCCTTTGCTAAATTTGTATAAAGGAAGTGTCCTCCTTTAAATGCTTTTTACCTGCAGTTACTGTCCCTTGCACCATCAGTCATTAAGAGAGCATGATTTTTCTTTCTTTTTTTTTTTGTGTGTGTCAAGCAGGTTCGGGGAGCCTTAATGAAAATTCACCCATTCTCACACAATGTATTTTTTTAGTTGTTTATGTAAATAAAGGGAGTAGGAAGGACAAGGACATAATGCTTGAGCTTCATTCTATTAATTTAGAGAAAATTCTTAATTTTGATATCTTGCAAAAATCTTCAAATAGTATCCACTCTATTGACACCAAGAATTTTCACTCACAGAATATACAAGTGCCCTTTCTTATTACATTAGTGTCCCTCTCACTGTAGTTATTTTCCTTTCTTTTACAGTTACTAAATGGTCACAAATTCTGAAAAAGGTGTTGTATTTCCATACATTATGATGCTACACTAGAGAAGTGATATCCAAGGAAATATTAGATTAAAAATTAGAAACTTTTATAAAACGAGCAATAAATCTTGTTTTCCTCATTATATATATATATATATATATATATATATATATATATATATATATATATATAGATATATATAGATATATATATAATACACACACACAAGACATCTTTATTTACCACAATTGTGCTAATAATTAATAGACAAATCTATGTAAATTTTGCTCTGAAAGAATATCACATATTGCATAACAGACTGTAATGCTGAGAGAGATAAGGCAGCTCAGAAATAAGGGGGCAGGGTGCTGCTGGGTATATGCCTCCCTCCTGCACTGGCTGCTTACTTCTGTCATGACCGACATCTCAAAACCCAAAACCATGGCACAAGCTTATAACACCCAACTTTTTACATCAGGAGGAGCCCTTAGCTACTTGAATGCCTCCAGGACTTAAACTGAAAAGGACCAAGGTAAGGGTTCTGTGCAAGCAAGGGAACTGTGTCATGTGACTGGAGGAATGGGGGAAGAGCTAGCAAAGTCACGGACAGTGCAGTACAGGAACCAGGACCTGAACTCAGAGCACAGGCCAGGATTAAACCAAACCGTATCACAGTACAAAGTCAGAATCCGAGAAAATGGTCAGGAACAGGCAAAGGTCAGTACAGGCAGTGAACAAGCAGTAGGTGGGGATGGGCAAGGGTCAAAGAACAGTAATTCAAAGCAGAAACACTCTCATCAACTATCTGAAATAGACCTACATTGGGCAAAGGGTCAGTGCAGAGCAGGGGTTTTATACGCAGCCTAATGGCTTACACTGATCACATGTGGCTAGACTGGCAACAGATGAAACAAGTCACACCTACTTGCAAATACAAGGATAGCAATAGGAGTGAAACAGGACCTTAGCTGTTTGCTCACATAGGGTAGAGGTAGTGCAGACAACATGGAAATGCCAGGTCACTGGTTTGACTCCAGGCAGAATGTTACATTACTCTAAGTGGGGCCACTGGACCCCCAAGAAATTTAACATGAGATCCTTGAAAGCATCAGTAAGCCCCACCTTGAGCTGACTAGTTAGGCATTATAATTCCAACCCGTCTCTACCGCCCAGAGGCAGAATTCAGTACAGTAATCCTTGACCTGCCATTTATCCTGCTTGAGGTTACAGATTACACAATAATTTTCCTGCAAATGGTAACCAATTCTGTTTTTATAGGTTCACAAAGACCATGAATGAAAGTATCATTCAGTTTAACCAATTCTGTTTTTATAGGTTCACAAAGACCATGAATGAAAGTATCATTCAGTTTAGTAGATTTTACTGAGTTTGTTAAGCCACAGCACAATGTCACTTTCTTTTTTAATAAGAACAATTCCACTGCACTCTTGCCTAATCTCAAGTATCTTCCTCCATGCTGCAGCTGAAAAGATCTTATGTATGGTGTCTTTGAGTGCAACTATTCTTGAAGTGGTGGTGGCTTCAACAGCAGGGTCACTTGATCACTGCATATAATGCATAATAATCTGATACTTATCGGGATAACATAGTGACTTTAATAGGGGGCACATGGCACCCCAGGTTCAATAAAACTTAGTGACAACATCTTCTGAATGTTGGATAAAAGCATAAGGGACTTCCCTGGGTGATGAAATAAACCCTTGAAAATTATAGAACCCTGTAACACCACATGGGTGTTATTATGAATATACCAAAGTTGGAACATGGAATAGCTGGCGTGAACCCCCTCTGTTGTCCATCATTTTAACAAATAGAGTTCAAACAACAAGTTATCAAACACAAATATTTCACAGTTTATAGGCTCTGTTTTTTATTCCCCTCAGGTTTTACCTTCTGCCTTTTAACAATATACACAGAGGTGTGCCACCATCTCTGAGGGCACAGTGGGAGGGAGTGGAAACCATCCAACATTAGGAGTTATTGAAGCAGCTAGGTGTTACCAGCAAATGGAATGACAGATGATCCACCTAAATTACAGCAATTACGGATCCAGAAAATTACCTAGCTGTAATATAATTTATCCCACACACCAGAATCAACTGTTGTGAATACAACATGGTGGTATGGCAGCTCACTGCTGTCTGTTTGTATGAGACATGTGGTGGTGAAAGATTACCATAATAACCCAGTTTTCTCCTCTTTGGAGAGAGCGGGAGTTATGATTCTCGGGTTGTATCAGTATCTAAAAGGTAGGAAACCTGTTTATTGTCTAATAGTAAAGTCAATATAAGTGTCTCCTCCCTTGGTCTCTGAAATTACTGGGATTATTGACAGCCCTACCCATCAGGTGGTTTGACTTTACTCTTTGGGGGAGGGGGGTTGCTGTCTGTCTCGGCTAACATGACCACTCTTTCTACAACTTTAACATTTAATATTGGATTTGTTTTTGGGATGGTAACCTTTAAGAGGCAGATAACTTGTTTAAATAACTCTCTCCATTCTGTCAAGTTATTGCTAATGGATTGCTGGAGAGTTAAATGAGGTGCTTTAAGGAGACCAGTTTTGCTGAGTTAATTCTCCTGGTCTCAGTTTCCTAGACATTAACTGAATTATATCACTCCAATTAGCATTGTAACTAAACTCAGACTCATTCATGAATTTAATATTGTCTTCCTTAAGATATAGAATGGTACTTTAAAAGAGTGGTTCACCTTTAAGTTAACTTTAACTAAGTTATTGAGTGGCTAATTCTTAGCAAGTTTTCAATTGGCCTTAACCTTTTTATTGTTATAGTTTTTGAATTATTTGCCTTTTGATTCGTTCCAGCTTTCAAGTGGAGGTCACTGACCCCATCTAAAAACAAATGTTCTGTAAGGCTACAAATGTATTGTTATTGCTCTCATATTCATATTCCAGTCTCTCATTCAAATGGATGCATGGTTGTTAGGCTAATTTGCGCCCTAGAAACAAGATTGCTGAAATTAAAAACTGGAGAGCTGCTGAATAAAACGCAAAATAACTCAAAAACCCCAAATAAAATAAAAAAAATCAACAAATTGTAACAGAATATGACAAGACAACATATCATGCAAAAAAGTCACTTTTCTAGTGAACAACCCCTTTAAGGTTACCCTCTAGCTGCAAATTACCATCAGGGCTAAGTAACAATAGCCAGCTGATGAGCAGGCTGGTTCTCTTTATGAGACTGTGGATGGTAATACTTTGCATGA
Organism: Xenopus laevis; assembly: GCF_017654675.1. Taxonomy (NCBI): domain Eukaryota; kingdom Metazoa; phylum Chordata; class Amphibia; order Anura; family Pipidae; genus Xenopus; species Xenopus laevis. The sequence continues at coordinate 94,981,897 of NC_054377.1, forward strand.
AACTTTATTCTGTTCATACTCAGGGGACAGACAGGATGGTGTTGTTAAATAAAGGTATTTTTTTTTTGGAAAGGGATTTCCACACAGTCAGATAATAGGTGCCCAGTCATCTAAATAACGAGGAAACTTCAGACGACTTCGGAAAACGAAGCACTGCGAGTGTCATCCCATTGCCGATTTCTCATTATAGCCGGCGGGAAGGTATCTGAAGGCAGTTCGGGAAGATTGTCGCCCCGAAGAAGAGGAGATTTGCTGCCCGGTGACTAATCTCCCCGAATCTGCCCATGTGCCCATACCCTAAGGTGAGAATGAAGGTAATATAAAAGTAATATACAAAAGTCAATAAGCCATTTTGCAAATCTGCAAGTGCCTGACATGATAGTGCTGATTAGCTAATCCCCCACATGACCTTTGCTGTTTGCACAGCTGTGACCACCAATTACAAACAGTTATGACGTAGATATCATCACTGATAAAATACAAGATATACTATGAAAGGATAAAGCTTGTAGTATCTAGTCCTCGTTCTTCTGTTACATAGTGTTTTGTGTTATTGAGATTCTGAATTTGTTTCATAAATAAAGCAACAGTTATTCTGAGAACCTTGTCTCAGACTTGTTTATAATAAGGTTCTGGTCAGTTGAAAATTACTGGAGGGACCCATAGGTTTAATATGTCCCTATAGCTTAAAAATCTCTACACTTCCTTATCTCCCTAATTGCTGGGCAGATGCCCATGTATCTAGTTTATCATTTACCTATTTGTACTATTGGCCTACGGGCCTATGCCCCCTTCTGCCACACTTTAACATAGTGTCTGGTTAGGGGTAGATCTTCCTCTTTGGCTTCTGGTTGCTGACCCAGCTGGATGTTTTCCAGGGTGCCTGGGTACACCAAGACAGTAAAGCCTTTCTGCCCTAGAGGGACCTGTATCTCTAGTACAGGGGAGCTGGGACCCCATGAATGAGTCCAGCCAGTGACAGATTAGATCCTATTATAGCATTCTTTAGGAGAGTAAGATAAATAGGATAAACAGAATAAATAGAATAAAAAATAGATAAATAATAAATAGAATAAATATTTATAATAATAGATTATAGATAGAATAAAAAGAAGGATAAATAGAGCAGTCTGTGCTCCAACAAGGTGGCAGATTTACTCAAGGGCGAAGTGGCTAATGCTAGCGTCAATTTGATAGCATTGCTGCCCACAGGGACATCACCAATTTACTAATGGGTTAGTGAAAGTGATAGACGTTAGCAGTCATTTGCACTCTATCGGCAGGCATCAATTCGCTCTGGCAAATGGACGTTACTCTGCAAATTCAACGAAATGCGGATTTTACTGAAAGTTACCTCTTTTGCCAGACTTGCCTTCGCCAGCTCAGACCAGGCGAAGTGCACAGATCCCAGAGGTCTGAACAAAGTTATAAAAAGACAGCATTTCTCAATTCCAACACCTGAGGTTGTGCGATCCAAACTAAGTGGACCAAACGCCACCCCTTCAGACTAGAAGAAAAGAAATTTCATTTGAAGCAACGTAGGGGATTCTTCACAGTAAGGACAGTGAGGTTGTGGAATGCACTGCCGGGTGATGATGTGATGGCTGATTCATGGATGATTTTTTGGATAGACATAATATCAAAGGCTATTGTGATACTAAACGCTATAGTTAGTATAGATATGGGTATATAGAATTTATGTGAAAGTAGGGAGGGTTGTGTGTATTGATGCTGGGTTTTTATTTGGAGGCAGGCCCGGATTGGCAATCTGTGGGTTCTGGCAAATGCCAGAGGGGCTGCTACAAGGTCCCATAGAAAGTCAGTATTTAGTGGGCTGGTGGGAGCTGTGTGGGCCTCTATGTACCTAAAATGCCAGGGCCTATTTTAATTTTCAGTCCAGACCTGTTTGGAGGGGTTGAACTTGATGGACTTTGTCTTTTTTCAACCCAATTTAACTATGTAACTATGTAAGTGGAAAAATATTCTTTACTATCCTGGATGAGAAGGACAGATACTGGTTCTTCTAGATGAACAATCATCATTGTTGTGTACCTTTAACACATCATGGGGGCGTTACAAATTAAAATTTTTTTTAATAAAGTCTGCTAGTGAGGTGCTTCAGCAGAAAAATGCAGAAGCTTTTGGAGACATTGAAGGCATCCACATAATAGCAGATGATATGATTATAGCTGCTTTTTTACTAAGTTGCTATACCTGCTTTTTTACTAAGTTACTATAGCTTTTTTTTACGTAGTGAAGGCCCAGCCTGTTGTATCATGGTCCAATGTAAACTATGTTTTATGTCTTTAGCTGGATATTAACCCTTTTGGTCTAACATATCCCAAATTAGCATTACCAACATGTTTTATGTAGAACCTCCTGGACTGGCCTGGTGGGCGATTCCGAGGAGGTTTTTACCAAGCCCATTACACCCCGGCCATGTCCTATTACACCCTGGTCACGCCCAATAATGACCTGACAAAACACCCAACTGCCTGGTATTTAAATCTGAATGACTCCTGAAAATTCCAGTGGGTCAATAGCTCTGTATGGATTTATTACATGTAGTTCATGAATGGGCTGTAGTGAGCACAAAATACACTATGTGGTTATTATTGGTACAGTACTGTGTTTACTTATAATGGCAAATGGGGAGATGCTTTGCTATTGTTACAAATGCATGTTGTGCTATGTTATTATTTTCTGTCACTTTATTTCTGTTTCAAAATCTATCATATACTATAAGCCTTAAACGTTGGCACATATGTCTTTTCATGCTAAAATACATAGTCATTGCTTGAATCTATTACATGCATACAGACACACTGCTTGCACTTCCACATACCTGCACCAATTGATATTACACCTACCCAGTCTGTCTGTTGAATTGTGCACAAAGTGTGTTTATTTACAGGGAACCCTGGAGCTACCACCAGTGTTGGACTGGAGCACCATGGTCCCACCAGAGAACTTGAAATCAAGGCCCCACCAGCCGAATCCCCAAACCATTTTCTTCTTGCTGAGGAAAACAGTGAAAATTCGAATTCTTGGCGTGGCGTGAAAACCAGCACTGATGTTAAGGAACATCTTCTGGGACATCTTCCATTGACTTCTACATGACCTCAACAGGGTTGATATGGAGTATTTTTGGATTTTTAGCAACTTTGGTTTATAATAAATCTCTCTTTTTCTTGAGTTCCTTGAGGTTTAATAAATGTGCCCCTAAGTGTGCCCTTAGCCTAAGTGGGCATCAGTATTCTAATAATATAACATTATTGCTAGTACAAGCTGTGCAAGAAAACAATGAAGTGGCAAATAGACAGATTTCAAAAGATAGCACAGACAGACAATGTGCAAGATGAAATTCTCTATTCCTGTTTACAGGATAGATTATATGGGTATTTGCAGTAAATTTATCAGCGTTGGCTCTTTCTTTTACACTTTGCAAATTCTTCCTCAGAAACACAACATGTCAGTTCTGTATAATTAACTGGCTTTTTTTTTCCTTGAGGAAAATGATTTGTTACTGTTGTGGAAGGCCACAGAAAAGAAACTACAAGAATTCCATCTGTAAACTCGGGTTACTCAACTGTTACATTCACAACAGCACTTAAACCAATTTTTTTTTAGATGTTGATATTACAAAGGAAGGATTACTATAAAGTGCATCTTTCTTTTCTAAAGGTACAGATAGAAGTGAACTCTTGCTTTGTAACAGTTTTCATCCACCTTAGGCTAATGTCATGTTGATGTGTTTTGGCCAAAGTATGAACTTTTGCAGCCCATGTGTGCAGTGACAGGTGAATGGCGTGCCTGCCAGTGCATTTGTAAAGAAAGGGTGTAAAACAGTTCCCAACTAAATGACCCGGGGGTGAACAGACAGAGAGCAAACAATGTGCCATATATGGTAGATGGTAGGCTTGACTGAGCAGGGTCCTCTCTTTCTCTTCAATTGATTATTGTCTTAATCCCATATGTAATAAAAGACACTAAGTTTGCCCAGAAGCAGCAACCCATAGCAACCAATAAGATGTTTGCCTTTAAACAGGTGTCCGGTAAGTTCTACCTGCTGATTGGTTGCTATGGGTTTCTGTTCCTGGGCAAATTTAGTGCCTTTCATTACATAACCCCATACTGTATGTATTTTGATATGAATGTATTCCTGTATGCAAGTCTTATGCTTGATATAAACAACATCAATTGTACAACGTACAGAGCTGCTGAAAATGTTGCTGCATTTGATAAAAACTTGATAATTATAATGTCTGCCTTTCTATTATTGATCCTGGTTTTCATGTACTAAGAATATCGGTCAATTCTGGAATCAGACATGTGGTACACCTGCAAATGAGGAAATGAAAGTTCTGTTTACTTTCTGCCATTCTAATCAATCTGTCTGTGTGCATGAATAATCAAAACAGCAAGAAGTGCAGAAGACCTGCAGCTCATCACCAAGCACTTGTCAACTTGGTCCACTGGCAGAAGAAGATCCACAGTACATGGAATTGAGCAATAGTGAAAGGCCGTCATATATATACCAATAAACATGCCAATAATAACAATTGGTTTTGTACCAAATTTTAAACCATATATATTATTTTTATTTGTATTGCCATCTGAAAGGAAAGGAGAACTAACACTTAACTAAAGAAGTAGGCGAGAAATGTTGTACATAATGTTTTGGGTTTCTGTACCAGCCCAAGGCCACCACAGCCCTTTAGCAGTAAAAATCTGTGTCTCCAAAGATGCCCCAGCAGCTCCCCATCTTCTTTTCTGCTGATTCACTGCACATGCTCTGTGCTGCTGTCACTTACCAAGCTTAGGGACCCACTCACAATATACAGTACACATAGAATAGAAATGTCACACTACTGATTAGTAATTAATACAGATAATTACTACATGACAGCACAGAAACCAGTGCAACTAACAAGAATCCGCCCTGTAGCATCAGTTTAATTAGAGGTTAACCTAATTTTCTCTGATAATTTGCAAGCTTCGCTTCTCAACAATTGCTCAGAGCCCACTGAGCATGTGAGTGTTGCAGACAGTTTCCAAGATGGTGACCCCCTGTGACAAGTTTGAAGTCCTGGATCATTGCTGCTATTGACAAGCTGAAACTTTAGGCTGGTGCAATAAGTTCGTTATATAAAACATGGCATTTTTAGCCCTATTCAATTTTAGGATTTAGTTCTCCTTTAAGCGTGAAAAGAATTACATCTGAAATCCAGCAGTTTAAGATGGAGAGTCCTCAAACGTTATTGGATTGCTCTTTTAATGTTGGTGTTACATTATCCTTGATTAGTATCTAATATTTATTTCTTAACCAGACAGGCCTGGCAAAGTTCTATTGGCTTTGCAGAATTTCATCTTTTGTTTTAGGGCTGTTTCATTTATTGGTTTGAACCATTTGTTTTTGCATCGCTTTTGTATTATTTCTTCTAGCCAAAAATTATTTTCTGAAATGTTAGAATATATGATTTTATACTATTCATAGAGGCATTTTTCCTTTGCTGTTTAATCTTGCTGATACATGTTGCAGTTTGGCAGAATGTGCCTTGCATTCTCTGAGGGTTCATAGAGGTTAGCTAAGAATTTCCAAGTCTTATTCCCCATCTATACATTTTTTAAACTACTCAATTTTTAGTTGTCTGGTGTAAAAGGAAATGTTCTGGTTCTTATGGTTTCTGCAGCATTTTCTACAAACATTCATAATATTTCATTTAGGTGTCTTGTTGAATTTTCCTTTAGCTTTTTGTTCCCTTATATATCCAGTTACAGGACCCCTCATCCAAAAAATGGAATATAGATCTTCAAGCAAAATTGTTGTAAAATTGCTCATCTAAACAAATATAAATTAAATTTTCCTTAATTGTCCAGATATTAAAATAACACTGCTTATATAATGAAATTGAAACAACAGCATCACCTGCTGGTCAGTTCATCCAGCTGTTATGCAAAAAGTGTATGGTTGGTGATGCATTCCCTAATATGTAGTTACGTTATACATGTGGTGCTCTCTGCAGTTCACTCAAATATACTTGATACAAGAAATAGTTTCTTTACATTGAAAAACCCAACAAGTTTTGGCCCATGTTAAATTGGGGGGAGGGGGTCTTCGTCAGGAGAACACTGTTATACACACAGGAGAAAATTTTAGAAGAAAAACAGGTGACTCTTCTATTGTTGCTCTGCTTAGGAAAGACATGAGAAACCTCGAATGACTTCTTATTCGAACTCTTCAATAATAGAATTCCCAGTTCTTTTTACAAACTCTTCTTCCAACTGTATCAAGGTTGAAAGTTTTGACCACCAGGTATTTAATTATATACATTGTTCCTAATATCTTGAATACAGATATAAAAAAATATTAATATAAATTGCAAACGCTCTAAGAAGAGCATTCTGGGTAATTTTACATGCATGATCTTTGAAGATTCACCTTTCCTATAAATGCACACCGAAAGAGAGCTGTATTATTTTTGTTTTCTGTATGGTCATCATCATTTGCCATGTGTGAATAGTAATTGTTTAAACATTTTGTTATTGCATAGGAAGTAAATAACCAGTTATAAGTGTTTTGTCTTGTCATTTGGTATTTTATAATTATGATCAAGGGGGCACTGATGAATATAACTATAGGGTATATGTTTACTCGAGTGCTAGCTAGATGCCATTCCAGTTATTAGCATTATGTCCTGCGGTGTTTAACAGAGTAAGCAGTTGCACATACAGAAACATTGCACTGGTGTAGAGAATAGAGGGAAGGCCCTGTTTGTGAGAGCTTACAATCAGGCCATCAAATCTAAGGATCACATATGCCATTTTTCCCACTGGTGAAAATTTCTACCAGTCCGTGTTCCAGCAGAGCCGATATGCATAGCAACTGCATGCCACCTGAAAAATGCACATTTCTGGGTTTTAGGGCCGTGGCAGTGGATTGCCACTTTCTCTGCTGGTGTATTTGCCCTGACAAAGAAACTGTCACATGTGATGAGTTTTAGAGTCAGTGTGAATATGGATTTAATATCAGTTTCTGGGTATGTGCCCTCAGTGGCAGCTTTTGGGTAGTGGTCTTATAGTATCTTTATAGAACAAAAAAAGAGCACTTTTTTGAAGGATACTTTATCTTTAAATTCAGTTTTAGCAAGATTTGTTTACTATAGTCCAATTTATAATAGCAACCAGTCAGCAGTTTTAATTAAAGTCCAAAATTTACTTATTATTGTGATATGTATACTGCAGCACATTCTTAATTTCCTACAAACGTAGCACTTAGTTATTGTATTCAGGTTTAGTCTAGAAAAAAAGGTTATTCTTAATCGATGACTTTGCCCCCTCTCCCGGAAATATGGCTGTGATGCAGAAAATGACACTGCACATATAGTGACACTATCTAGTGACTGTCTATGAGGGGCTGGACTCCCTCGTTTGAAAACAAGTAGGCAGCTCAGCTCCATATAAATTGGTTAAGTGTTTTTCATATACAATTTTATTTATTATTGTGTTATGTATAGTGCAGCACATTCTTGATGTCCTATAAACTAAAAAGTTTGTTTTTGATTGAAAACACTGCACAGATGTGACAATGTGAAAGTATGGGGGGCTGTACCCCCACTTTTGAAAACAAGTGGGCCGCTCAGCTCCAATATGGATCTACTAAGAGTACAAAGAAGTAAAACATTATATGGTGCTTTGTAAGTGTCTCATTTGAAGCACTGTCTTCGCTTTCTCCCTTACTGTCCAAATCTCAAACAAGCAAAATCCATAATTGCCCAATGGGCACTGTATTCACTAGTATATTCTAAAAGGAATGGAAAATATTACAGGAAGTTATGCCTGCAGCCAGCATTGATGCTGCATCCACCTTTACATAAGGGTTTGTATCCTAGCTGGGATCAAATGTTGGACTCCAGCCTTGCAAAACAGCAATTATAACAACTGAGTCAATGTGCTAATAATTACTTGCAGTGTTCAATCATATAAACACCAAACTACTATCATTTTTGTTAAATAAGACATTTTCTGTGAAAAACAAGAATGTACCATTGTATTCTACTATTTTAAATAGTGCTTAAAAAAGTAGTGGTTCAGGCTGACTTATTGAATATTTCTGCAAAAACCATACTAATCCCTCCCATCTCACTTCCCACTGCCTCCTTTCCCAGGCTGTGCAGGGGAGCCGGCAACACTCAGCACACTGCACTGTAGGATAGTAACCAATCAGCAGCTAGGCTGAGCTGATAGGGAACTGAAGTCTGTCTTTGCTTGTATGACTGCAGGGCTGTGATTTGCTGTCCCTCTCCTACTGTGCTTCTGGCAGGGACTGTTAGGACATGCCCTCCCCTTGTTCAATACTTGGACAGGGACCATAGCAGATCTAAAGGGAGCACCAATAAAGGGTGCATTTTTAGAAGATAATATTTTTAGTCCCAAGTAAAACCATCACTATGTATTGTTCATTATTGATTACATAATTATGGATTTTTTTTTTTACATATCCTATATGTGTCCTTTAAATAAACATATTTGCAATGCACCTCACCTGTATGATCTAGCACAGTACTGTCCAACTGGCGGCCCTCTACCTCACCTTGTGTGGCCTCCACATAAAAGTCTTCCTACTGTGACTGCTTACCTTGTGTAAGCGTAACTACTTTGTCTGCCCTATGCTCCCTGTGTGTGTCATAATCTGCCTGCCCTATTCACCATGGGTGTGCCATATTCTACCTGTCCTATGTGCCTTGTGTGTTCCATACTCTGTCTGTCCTATGCTCCCTGTGCGTGCCATACTCTGCCTGCCCTACGCTGTCTGTGTGTGCCATACTCTGCCTGCCCTATGCCAACTGTGGGATGTTGTTCTGGGGGTTTATTAGCACTTAGAAATAGTTGTTAAGGGCCCCTAAGGTCCCTGCAGCAATCACCAACCTTTTGGTTTTTTGGTGTTCTACCACCATTAATGTGGATATGGTCTTAAAAGTTCTTGTGGTAACATGGGTGTGGTTGAAAGTGGGTTTGGCTTAAAAACAGGGACTGGTCAATACTGGTTTCATTATCGGCCCTCAACCATGTAGGCCAGAATGATTCGGTGCATATATATATATATATACAGTGCTACGCAATATGTTGGCGCTATATACAGTAAATACATGTTAATAATAATATATATATATGTACGAGGAATGTAAAGACCGCACTCACAGGTCAAAAAAGGTTTTTATTTGTGGAAAATAGCTGACGTTTTGCTGATACAACAGCCTTTCTCAAAATGAAGTGGGGGATAAAACAAACTGAATAAATACATGGTGTGGCGGGAAGAAAATCGCCGATCAACAGGGGAAGTGATGCAACTGACATACACAGATAAATACTGTGAAAAAATACATATACAAAATCAGTACAACAAATTAAATGATTATAAAACATGTAGCAGTGTGTTCATATATTAGATCGCTAATAAGCATATATCGATTTTATTGCGTAACGAAGGTTAAAGATGGTCTATCATCATGTAGCTCTTGTGAGATTACAAACTAAGTAATTGATGTTGCAAGGGAGTGTTATAAGATAAAGATCAAGGGAAGAAAGAAAGATAAGTTGGGCCGGAAACAGGACAGAGGGCTTGTGTGTTCAGGCAGTGTATTCGATCCATAGTTATGACCAAACAGGCTCATGATTTACTGTAGATGTTTGAAGTATAACTTGTGAGTAGAAAAAATAAGGAAAAATTAAATATAAAAATCAAAATTAAAAAAGGAAATTAAAAAATAAAATAAAAAATAAATAAACAAACAAGTGAACTACTTTCCGGTTCATTCAATAAGTCAGTTTTGTTAGTTTTTAAGTCATTACCGCCTTGGTTATGATAAGATTCACTCCAACAATTAAGTGATTAGAGTGTATTAGCGACATTCTGAAACTCCACTCTTAATTGCCGCTATTACACTTTCGCCGAGTAGACGCTGAGTATTCATCTGTCGTATAGCAGGGTCGGTCTGTTGTTACTAGAAACCTGCATTTGTAGGTAGCCGATTCATTGTAAAGACCTCTGATTATCTAGAGTTTTTTTTGTATCTCGTATGTTCATCATGAGAAATTACTCACCATATTACGTACACACTGGTTTGTCACCATGCATTGGAACCATCGTGGAATTCAGGTCCATTATCAATAGTGCGTTCCTTCATTGTCTGGTAGTAAATTGTGTTGAATTTAAGTCCCATTAGCCATACACTGGGTTATCAGGCATCAATTGGTTCCCTGCCGTGTACATCAGGGGACTGGTCCGTCGTGTGTCAAATTAGCCAACATCCCAAGTATGTCCCATAGCCTTTTCTGTCACACTGTGTTCACGACTTCCATGTCATTCTGTAATTCGATTGTTCAAAATCATTTGCAGGTTGGTTAGGAAAACAAGAGGATTAGCTGAATTCTGATGGAGAAAGGTGGGGGAATAAATGAATCAATCAAAGGCGGATAAATCAAGTGATAAAATTAAAATAGAAGAGGGGGCGCATGCGCGGCTTAGAGTAAGGAGGACGCGACTTCGCCGAGCTCCGTGACCTCGCGGTGTTCAAGCCGGTTTATTAGCTGCAATAAAGCTTCCAACAGCACCGGAGACCAGAGCAGTGGTGGCAGAGCACAATGGGGCGAAAAAAAATAAGGACGGGGCAGGTACGATGTCTCCTTATATAAATAAATACTCCAGCTTGTCCTCCCAGCGTGCGCAACATGATGGCGCCGAGCAAGAAGGCCTACCATCGCATTCACTTACCCCACACTCTCCTTCTACCTCAGCCATGACAGGGTCACGGAGCCCAAGTCCACAGCATGTAACCACCCAGGACTTAATGAATACGCTCCCAGACACTCTCCCAGTAACGGAAGAGATTTTGTTGCAGCATCTGAACAGCTTAAAAGACTCCCTTACCCATACAATAGCTGACACTGCAGCCCAAGCGCTCACCACAGTAAAAGCTGATATTGTTCAGCTAGGAGATCGTGCAGACAAAGTGGAGAATACTGTGGATGAAATGATAGACTCATATAATACTTTGACTGAAGAACATACTGCCCTGCAATCAGAGTGTACTCAACTAAAACTGCTTTGCGAAGACCTAGAGAATCGCAATCGCAGAAATAACCTACGCATCAGGGGCATACCAGACGCAGTCAAGCAATCTGATCTCAAGGCCTATATGCATAATTTCTTTACTGCACTGGTGCCAGACCACCCTTCTGATTTATGGCGCATGGACAGAGCCCATAGGGCCTTAGGGGCCAGACCACCAGATGCCAAGCTGCCAAAAGATGTTATTTTATGTCTCCATTTTTTTGAGAGCAAGGACTTGATCATCCAAACAACTAGGAATCGTCAGTCTATCATACACCAGGGAGCGACCCTGCAAGTCTTTAATGATGTGTCAGCTATTACTCTGGCGAAGAGGAGAATCTTGAAACCCCTCACCCAACTGCTAAGGAACAATAATATCCCTTATAGGTGGGGGTATCCTTCCAAATTGATTGCTGTCAAAAATGGCAGATCATATGTACTACAGGATGTTTCGCAATCTAAACAATTTACATTGGCCCTGGAACTACCACTTATGGAGATACCTGCTCAATAGCCAAGAAGACTGACTCCTGGCAGGATGCAACCCTTGTGGGATAAAGCTCCAATAACACATCAGCAAAGGTTCACCAACGAAGGAATGGGGCAACCCTCCCACAGAGAGACAGAGATACAGCTACGACTTCTTCGAGGGACCCCCAGATGTGAGATGTCGCTGCTGACATATAAGTTTCTTATCACACTGCTGAGACGGACTCAGTGAAAATTCGGATTCACTTGCAAGACATACATTGTCACTTTGCATGCTCCAGCGACTGATCCGGGCACACACCCCGAGAGAGATTCTGAGGACTATCTACCAACTTCCTCAGTTATATCTAACTTTTGGAGTACAATTACTCAGTTACACTGAAAGACAATAACTAGTGGATCGGGACTCATACCGTGGCCAGTTGGTTTACCAGGTGGAAGCAGATGAGTACGCAAATTTTCCACGCATCCTTCATGTTCCAATGTTTTTGGTTATTTACGAATGTTACATTACAAATGTTTGGTAATGTTTTTAGTTTAACATTATGGTTTGATTTTTATTTCTTGTTCAAAATGTGGTACTTAACTATGTGCAGCTGAGCCCAGTTCTATCTAGTATTGGAGAACATGACAGATCCAGCATTACAATACAGTACATCCAGCGTCCTTTTTTGTTAGGTGTCAAGAGAGTGCAGAGTATACTTTGTAATGGCTAATTTTGTGTCCCTGAATATAAAGGGTGCAAACTCCCCCCAGAAGAGAAAATTGGTATTTAAAGAATTACAAAATTTAAAAGCTGATGTCGCCTTTCTTCAAAAGACGCATCATAAAAAAAATGAGATTTGGAGGTTGAAGGATGCTAAATATTCCAAATGCTATTTCTCTTCAAACCCTTTAAAAAGGCGGGAGTGGCCATCCTGTTCAGTAACAAAATTAATTTCTCCCTTGAACAGAAAGAGGTGGACACAGAAGGTCACTATTTATTGTTACATGGTGTTTTGGAAGGGATTCGAATTGTACTCCTTAACGTATATGCACCAAATAGAGGTCAGATTAGATTTTTAAATAAACTGAGAGCGAAATTAAAGAAATACCCGGGGACCCTATAGTCTTAGGGGGTGACTTTAATTTAGCACTTTCTCAAATGCATAATGTACTGAGAGTCAAAACATTGGCAACCCCGAGGGAATTGGAGATCTCCTCGCAACACTTTCGCCAATTAATACGGACTTTGCCAGTTTTGGATATTTGGAGGATTAAACATCCTAGACAGAAGCAATTTACTTTCTACTCCCATCCTAATAGCACGCATAGCCGAATAGATTACATACTGATCTCGCCCCAATTGAGCCATCCCGATCTTAAATCAGAAATAGGGCAAATCACCTGGTCAGACCATGCTCCAATAATGGTTCAGATCCCTTTAGAACACCTTCATAGGTCAAAATCGTGTCAATGGAGGTTGAATGAATCGTTGCTGACCTCGTCTGAGCATATTAAATTGCTTGAGACTAAATTAGAAGAATTTTTTTAAATTAATCTGGGTTCGGTACAACATCTCTCTACTGTTTGGGAAGCGCACAAGGCCTTTATTCGAGGCGAACTGATAACTTTGGCTAGTCAATTGAAACGTAACAAACAGGCCTCATTGAAAGCCCTTCAAAGCTCCCTACGGGCCTTAGAACAACAGTTTTCCAGCAGACCCACAACGCAACAGTTAGCCAGAGTCATTGCCCTCAGAAATAAAATTAAAGATGCGCAAACTCACGTGGCAGAAAAATCAATACAATGGTCCAGGCAAAGGTACTATGAATTTGGTAATAGAGCACACACCATGTCGGCCAACAAATTAAGGGTTCGTAAAATACTCCAGAGACCATTGATAATTAGACAGGGAGATTGAATAGAATCTAATCCTAATACTATTCTGGATTGTTTTAGAAGCTACTATGAGAAATTGTACAATTTACCCACCCCATATAAGAATCCGACCCAACATCAGCAGGCCCTAAAAAAATTTTTGCAACAATCCGGACTTCCCACTCTCACTAAAACTGACTCAGACATGCTCAATGCCCAGGTAACAGTGGAGGAATTGACCTCGGTGTTAAAAGATCTCCCAGCCAAAAAGTCACCAGGACCAGATGGCCTAACATATAAGTACTATAAATGCTTCCCTAAGCAACTATATAGTAAGATGTGTGACTTGTATAACGGGTATTTACAAGGTAGCCCCATACATAGAGATACCCTGAGATCATTTATAACTGTTATCCCAAAGGAAGGACGGGATCATACTAAATGTTCTAGCTACAGGCCGATATCTCTCATGAATGCAGATTTAAAAATATTTACCAAACTCTTGGCAAATAGATTGAACGAGATTCTGCCTAGCTTAATTCATAAAGACCAAGTAGGCTTTGTGCGAGTTATTGATCTGATAGATATACTTAATACAGAGAGGAAGGGGGCTCTAGTACTAAGTGTCGATGCCGAGAAGGCGTTTGACCGTCTCAACTGGGAATTTATGTTTGCTACCCTGGGGGTGATGGGCTTTTCTGGGTCATTTATCACTGCTCTTATAGGGTTATATTCAAATCCAATGGCGCAAGTGAAGTCAGCAGGCTTACTTTCTACGACCTTCCAGATTCACAATAGGTTGCCCCTTGTCCCCGTTCTTGTTTGTGCTAAGCATAGAGCCTTTAGCTAATAGAATAAGACTTTGTCCGGACATAAAGGGAGTTTCTGTGAAGGGTCAGTCATTTAAAATCTGCTTCTATGCCGATGATGTGCTTTTTACCCTAACCCAACCTCTTACCTCTCTTCCCAATCTGCATCAGGAACTGAATTTATATGGACTGTATTCTGGGTATAAACTTAATAATGATAAGACAGAGGTTTTGCCAATAAACATGCCCCTAGCTACTCTGAAGCTGTTGAAATTGAATTTCGATTATAGATGGAAAACGTGTAGCCTCAAGTACTTGGGTATTCTGATCACTCCCAATTATCATTCACTATATAAAGCAAATTTTGAAGCACTATGGAAATCCATGGCAAAAGATATACAAAATTCGGGGAAGCTAAATTTATCATGGTTTGGCAGGATTGCCACCTTGAAAATGACTATCTTGCCCCGATTGTTATATTATTTTGAAACCCTCCCGGTGGCAGTACCTAGGCCAGCCCTACAGCACTTTCAAAATCTATGCTATAGATACTGTATATCTGGGGAGGCAAGAGACAGAGAATACGTAGAACTATTCTACAGCGCCGAAGGACTCAAGGAGGTCCCAGACTTTTACGCATACTACCTGGCTACGCAGGTTAGGCAAGCCGTACAGTGGTCCTTTAAATTTGCATATACCAAGTGGATGGAAATTGAGAAGCTAGCTCTTGCCCCTATACATCCGAGCACCTTGCTTTGGACCAAACAGACTATCAAACTGGGGAAATTAGCCCCCCGGACTATATTATTCACAAAACAAATTTGGTCTAAATGCAAAAACAAATTAGTCCCAGCGGATAAGGCAAGTTTCCTTACCCCCTTTCTCTTCCATGACGCTTTTCCCTTAGGGTTGGAGAAGCACTTTGTTCAGCTTTGGCAACATATGGTAGCTTATCAACTTGTCCATCTATTTGATATGCGAACCAAGAATTTTTTGGACAAGCAACAGCTGATAAACAGGTATGAGCTATCTGACCTTAAGGATTATGAGTATTTTCAATTGAGGCATTATGTGAAATCAGTATGTGGGACAATGAAACTTCCTGAGTTGACCCCATTTGAGCGTTTATGTATTAAAGCAGGGGAGAGGAAGGGTCATATCTCCTTCATATATAAGGAACTAGTGGCACATGATGTGGATGGTCACCCCCACTTATACATGCAGCAGTGGGAGAGAGATTTGGGGACTCCTCTTACAATTGATCAGTGGGAATGTATTTGGATTAATGCCACTAAGACCTCTATCTGTACGACTATTAAAGAAAATATTTATAAGGTTCTGTTTAAGTGGTATCATACCCCAGCCCTGTTGCATAGACTTTTCCCTGCTGTTTCACCGAGCTGTTGGAGATGTGGTACCACACCAGCAACACTGTTTCATATGTTCTGGACATGCCCCCAAATAACGATTCTGTGGTCCACGGTACAAGTCTTGGTGAACAAAGCTACTTGTTTGGAACTTCCGAGTGAGCCTTTGACTCATTTATTAGGCCACCCAGATTTGGGAGTAGGGAAAAGGACACGGAAGGTGTAAAATTGTATATTTACTGCGGCAAGGTGTTTGATAGCAGCACGACGGAAGGACCCTTCACCTCCATTTTTATGGGACCTAATTAATAAAATCGAGCATGTGCGACGTATGGAGCACCTCACTGCCATATTACATAGCACCTCACTAGCAGCAGAGGAAGACTGGTTTATGTGGAACTCCTATTATAAGGAGTTGCTTGGCGAGGGGTAATTAGTGGAACAGGGACTGGGTACATTGGTAATAATTTCCCTTTTTTCTTACTTACCTTGCATCTGGTAATGTTGCCACATCATGAAGCCACAAGTGGAAATATTGGGAGGCTATACCGGTTCCCTGGGGCGAACTGGAGCGCATTGTACCACATGATGTTTTTTCTTTTTCCTTTTTTTTGGTCTTTTTTTTTATTATTATTATTTATTTATTTATTTATTTTATTTACCGGTATTTAATTTCTTATGTCTATTCTATGTTTATCACAAATACTGTCGGTCCATATTCTGGTATATATTGTATGATATTGCTGTGCACTCCTCAAAATGGATATGTACCTATGTATTTCTTCTTTTTCTTTATGTGATCTTTAATAAATAAACAGTTGATTATTAAAATAGAAAAAATGGAAAAAAGATAAATTTAAAAAATGAAAAAAGAGAAAATAATAGATGTAAAGTTTACTTAAACATAAAAATAGAAACAATTGTAAAAATAAACAATGAAAAATAAGAAATAAAACATTGAAAATAAATAAAAATGAAAAATAAAAAATGAAAATAAAAAAGGGGGTCAAAGAAGAACAGAAAAATGTCTTAGTGATGGATTTTTCGGAAATTAGAGGTAAATATTGATGGATACACCCCTCGTCACCAATACCTGTGCATACAAAACAAAACCAATTGTGTTAGTGTTGGGGGAAAAAATGGAACATAGAATATATTGAGACTCAAGGTATTTTCATATATTAATTAGTGCACAAACTCACAAAATGATGTAAGGTTCAATTTATTTTGTAGAAAATTTAAAGAAATATTTTTAAAAGTCGTATGAATATTTTTAGATAGATTCAAATATGAAATTCTGATTCCTATAAACTGTCAGAGATATATTGAGTAGTATACAGTGTGGTGCATACACACCAACTGGTGGTGATGAAATAATTATTTATGTATGAACGGAGAATAGGATACTAGTTCATTGAGTCCATATGGACTTAAGGTTTTGAGTCTATGTATCCACCGTAGTTCACATTGGAGTAAGATCTTCTCCCGATCGCCTCCCCGAATTGGTTGGGGTACGTGGTCGATAAGCATGCACCGGAGGTTTGCCAATGTATGTCTGTGGAGAAAAAAGTGGGCTGCAACAGGTGTATCAGCCTTCCCCGTTTCTAGTGCTGATCTGATGGCGGACCAATGGTTAGCCATACAACTCGGAATGTTGTGCTGGTCTTGCCGATCTAGAATAACCTGCAGGGGCACTTGATGTAATAGATAAGACATTTGGAGGTGCACGTCAATTTATAGTTAATGTGGAAGGGTTTGCTGGAGTGCGGATGGTTGAATGTAGTACCCGTTATGAGATTGTTGCAGGTTGTACAGGAAGGGCATCTGAAGCAACCGTTTTTCTGTAAATTTAGCCATGTGGAGGATGTGTTCTTTTGGTAACAACGGCTAGGGTCGGTCTTTACAAGAATATCCCTCATGTTTTTTCCCTGCTTGTAGGCTATTCGAGGTTTAGTTCTGAAGATCGCAGGGAGTGTCGTATCTCTTTCTATACTTGCCAGTGGTCTTGTATGGCTTGTGTGAGGGATTTTTTGTCAGGGGTATAGGTGGTCAGGAAAACAAGTCTTTCTTTCTCTGTTCCTTCTTTACTGTTTGTGGCTCGTTGTAATAAATAGTACTGTGTGTGTAGTAGGGCTCTTTCTTTGCAAGCTAATAAATCAAGTTATAGCCCCTCTGTATCAGCCTTTGAATAAGGTCATCAAGTTGTAAGTGTAATTGAGGCCACTCTGACTTGTTTCTTACCATACGTATCATCTGCGAATAACGGATACTTCTCTTGATATGCGGTGGATGACAGGATGTATGGTGTAGTAGGGTTTTTCGATCTGTCGATTTCCTGAAGGTGGTGGTATTGATCCCTGAGTCTGTGAGTGTTAGGGACAGGTCCAAAAATGAGATTTGGTTTTCATTGATGTTAGCAGTAAACTGTATGGTCGACGGAAGAGAGTTAAGTTCATCAATCATTGCTGAAAATTGATCCAAAGTTCCTGTCCAAAGTAAGAACAGATCCTCAATGAAACAATATAATTTGTAGATATATGAGCCGTATTTGGTTAAAATGTGTTCATATTTGGCCATATATAAGTTTGCAAATGCTGGAGCAACACTTGATCCCATACTCGTCCCACTTGTTTGTAAGTAATAGGATAATTCAAATTTGAAGTAATTGAGTGTTAAGCACAAATGGAGAAGTTGTATTAAAAATTCAATCAGTGGTCTTTTAGGATCTGGATGTGCCATGAGAAAGTCTTTTGCTATTTCAATCCCCTCGTCGGTGGGAAGGACCGTATAAAGCGAGGACACATCCATAGTGGCGAGTTTAGTTGCCAGGGGTAATGGTGATGACTGTTGCAGCTTGGTCAAAAAGTCCCCTGTGTCCTAAATATATGTTGGGGTATTCTGCATTATCTGTAATAATCCACGAACATGGCTAATGGTTGCAGTAATGAATCTCTTGCACTAACGATGGGGTGTCCAGGAGGAGGTGTCACTCCTTTGTGGATCTTGGGGAGTGTGTATATAATGGCTACAGATAAGAAAGTCTTGTGTTAGAAAGTCTCTTGTGTCATCTTTCAGAAAACCCATTGAGTATCCAAATTGTATGGCTGTGTCCACTCGCTGTTTGAATTGGCTTGTTGGATCTTTGGGAAGTTGTTTATATACCATTGTGTCAGAAAGTTGTCTTATTATTTCACTTTAGATAATCAATGTAGTCTTGTATAACAACGGCACCACCTTTGTCGGCTGGTCTGGTGACGATGTTGGAGTTGTTAGCAAGACTCCGTAATGCTTCTCTTTCTGAGTTGTGAAATTCGGGGCTGTATGCTTAACAGTTTTAAGTTTATGGGTTTCGACGATCAAGAGTCTTGTGTAGGCTTCAATTGATTTTGGAGTGTTAGTTGGTTCGAAACGACTAGGTTTCTTGAAGATTTGTGTACGACCTGTGGATGTCCTGAAATGTTCCTTAAGTTTAAGAGATCGTTGAAATTTGTATTGTATAAATTGTGTCTGTCATTATGTCCACTGTGTTCGGTTTGTAGGTACAAAAGATAGTCCTTTGGATAGTAGGCACATTTCGCTGGTGTCAATTCGTGTGTTCTTAGATTGAAGACTACTTCTTCGGGGGTCTGTGTTGTCTTGTGGAATGGGTGCTTCCAGCCACCCCTTCTTTTGTGCGGCCGTCCCAGTCTCTGGCTTGGGGGCCTGGGCTTAAAAAAGGAGAGGCACTTAGGTGGGGTGTCCCACCAGTAGTTTGTATTTTTTGTGCTGTGAGTGTAAGGAGTAAGATAGCGTCCGTATCTACCTCTGCTATTGCCCCGGCCTCTGATGGGGGTATCTATGTCCTCTGGATCTGGACGATCTGTTGGTATAATTTACATCCCCTCCGGTTAGCCACCTGTAAAGCTTCCTATTCTCATAATCCGCGTTCATGGTTGTTACCTTGTGCTGTTTAAATTTGTATAGTTCAGATGTGTATCAAGTAAGTTGTTGATGTAGTTTGTCAATCCAATTGGTCCAAATTCCAAAACCCACCAGCACTCACTGGCCTCTCCGATACAAGCTGGTCCGGTGCAATTACGTTGCAATAAACACACAGGGCTTTGCCCGCATGTATTGAGCTCTGAGTGCCGGTTTTCTTCTTGCTAATCAATCCAATTGGTGTCACTGTCTGCTCTAAGTATTTGAAGATGTTCAACATAATTACTTAGTTTGTAATCCCACAAGAGCTACATGATGATAGACCATCTTTAACCTTCGTTACACAATAGCATCGATATATGCTTATTAGTGATCCAATATATGAACACACCACTACATGTTTTATAATCATGCAACGCAATAATGTACAATGTTGCCAAGAGAGAGAGAGAGAGAGAGAGAGAGAGAGAGAGATAGATGCATGCAAAAACGGCAGCACTCCTAGGAAATTTCCAACACTAGTATGTGTATAGTAAAAAAAAATAGGTTTATTAATTCCTTTTTTTTCTTTACATATACTTGTGTTGGAAATTTCCTAGGAGTGCTGCCGTTTTTGCATCTATTCATTATTTTTTATATGTATATATTTTTTTTATTATTTTTATGGATTAGCACCCAGGTTAAGTTTTGTCTTAAGGTTGTGCGCTCCATAAGCACTATATATATATATATATATATATATATATATATATATATATATATATATATATATATATATATATATATATATATATATATATATATATATAAAATAAAAGACTCCAAAATCCGCACACGCTATCTGCTCTTAAGTAAATGTCGGGTGCTGTGCTGTAGTTGAACGTTGTACAGGACCAGAGAGTAGCACGCACAACATATCTTCTTTACTCCAAAGGATTTATTTAGAATACAAAAAGCATTTACATCGGTTATACACCTACGTTTCGGTTGTGTTCTACAACCTTTATCAAGATATGTTGCTTAATCAATGCTTTTTGTATTCTAAATAAATCCTTTGGAGTAAAGAAGATACGGAGTGCGTGCTACTCTCTGGTCCTATATATATATATATATATATATATATATATATATATATATATATATATATATATATATATATATATATATATATATATATATATATATATATATATACTAGTAGTTTAATAACACAGCCAGTGCAGCCACAGCTACTAAATCTAGTGCTGTGTAACCCACATTAAAGTGAATGAACCATATATTTAAGTTTTAAGTGTATTCAATTTGAAAAACAGGCCCATAAATATTTGGACAGACAACTTTTTTCTAATTTTGGTTCTGTTCTGCACAATGAATTTTAAATGAAATAACTCAGATGCAGTTGAACTGCAGACTTTTAGCTTTAATTCAGTGGGTTGAACAAAAAGATTGCATAAAAACGTGATGAACTAAAGCCTTTTTTTTTTAACACAATCACTTCATTTCAGGGGCTCAAAAGAAATTGGACAATTGACAAAGGCTATTTCATGGGCAGGTGTGGGCAATTCCTTTGCCATGTCATTATCAATGAAGCAGATAAAAGCCCTGGAGTTGATTTGAGGGGGGTGCTTGTATGTGGAAGATTTTGCAGTGAACAGACAACATGCGGTCAAAGGAGCTCTCTGTGCAAGTGAAACTATATATTTTTGAAAAGTACACATTCTACCAAATCTAAAATGGGTACCCATGCCTTTCTGCTCAGAACTACTGAGTCGCAAGGCTTTCCCAAAATTGTCAGTTTTGGTGAAATATCTGAAAATTGCCTCAAAGCTTCAAATTTCCAGCATCATATTGCCCATATATCATTACGTACCAAGAAAAAGCACTCTAAATATGATTGCCAGGGGTCCTCCAATCCGTTTGGTGCCCATTGTGCATAGGATTACCAAAGTATCTGGCATTTAGAGGCCCCAAAATAAAGTTAGCGCATACAAATAGTCCTGTGGGTAACTTCAGCTTATGAAAAATCAACTGCATTTTTTGTAGGGTAAAAACACAGAAATATATGTTTACCCGACAAAACCATATACAGTATTTTTGGTAAGTACACATTCTACCAAATCTAAAATGGGTACCCATACCTTTCTTCTCCAAACTGAAAGCTTCAACTTTCCAGGATTGTTTGGTCCATGTATCATTACCAGCATAAAGCATCCTAAATATGAATGCCGAGGGTCTACTAAACAGGTTGATGCCCAATATGCATAGCTTTATCAAACTATATGACATACAGAGACCCCCAAATCAAAATAGTGCATATGAACATATGACACTCTGGCTACTACAATATAAGTACTCAGTATGTGTTTAATGTGCCATGAGACCCCCCCCCTAACAGTATGGAGACCATAGAAAACCATATATTTTCCAAAAGTACACATTCTGACTAATCTAAAATGTGTAAATATGTCTTTCTACTGCAAACTACCAAACTGCAAAGCTATGCTAAGCATATCGGTTTTTATTAAATTTATGAAAATCGTCACAAAGCTTGCATTTTACCCCATTATATACCCCATATTTTATAATCTACCAGCATAAAGCATCCTAAATCTGAACACCAGGGGTCTACTAAACAAGTTGATCCCTAATATGCATAGATCTACAGAACTATATGACAAACAGAGACCCCCAAATCCAAAAAGAGCATGTGAATTTTCCTGTATGAAACTCTGGCTACTACAATATAAGCACCCGGTATGTGTATTATGTGCCATGAGCAGGCCCGGACTGACAATCTGTCCGTTCGGCATTTGCCAGAGAGGCCGCTCTATTTTTTCTTTAAGTGGGCCGTTCCTGATCTCTACTTATTAGAAAGTGCCACTGCCTTTCAATGCATCAGGCCGGCTCTAGGACCGCTCGTGCATTCTCTCTCCCACTGTGGCTCCGCCCCTCCCAGTCCTCTCTCTGTTCTGGTGCTCCTGTGCTCTATACAGGCCCACGCGCCATCAGGAGGCCTAACAGGATTTAGACTTAAAGGGGGGCCGGCTGTGCTGATCTTTCAGGATTAGCCGCCCCCCCCCTTAAGATCGTGGACATCGCTGAAGCTGAAGACTGGATCTTTTTCTGCATTTTCTGTCCATTTTCTGAGTGCCCCGCACTCTGCCACGCACTCTGCGAGTGTCTGCCCCTCTCTCTGAATTACACTTAAAGGAGAACCAAGCCCGAAATAGAAAAAACCCATACTCCCCCCCCGCCTATATGCCCACCCGGGCAAATGCCCCTAATTTTTTACTTATCCCTCCATGCAGATCTGACCTTGGGAGTTCACGGCAGCCTTCAGACTGGCTTTTTTGTTTTTCAAGGCATGTGCAGTTGTAGTAAATTTCCGGTCCCGAACGACTGCTCATGCGCCGAAAGTCACAATGATTTCTGAAGAATTTTCGTGACTGTCTTCGCATGCGCAGTTGTTCGGGACCGGAAACTTACTACAACTGCGCATGCGCCAAAACTTCTGAAGAATACTGAAAAAAGAAGATGGCGCCCGTGAACTGCAGAGAGCCGAATCTGCATCTAGGGGCAAGTAAAAAATTAGGGGCATTTGACCAGGGGGGCAGGTAGGCTGGGGGGATCAGGGAGGGGGATCTACCCAGGGTAGGGGGTAGGGTTTTTTCAATTTCGGGTTTGGCTCTCCTTTAAGTAAGAAAGGCAGCTCTTTATGCACATACATTTTTTGCAGTTTTACTCCAATATATGAGTGGATGTGTACAAGCGTGTTTACATGTGGGTTTTTTGCCAGGCTGCTTTTTACCCTCAGTCTGGCCCTGGCCATGAGACCCCCTAACAGTATGGAGACCCTAGAAAACCATATATTTTCTGAAAGTACACATTCTGATAACAGACATCTTTCTACTGCAAGATTACCAAACCACAAAGCTATGCTAAACAATGCTTTTTTTGAGATTTCGGAAAATAGTCACAAAGCTTGTATTTTACCCCATTTTATACCCACATTTTGTAACGTACAAAAGCAAAAATGTAGCAAAAGGCATGAATATGAACACCAGGGGTGTACTTAACAGTTTGATGTCTGATATGAAAAGATTTACCAAACTAGGTGGCATATAGAGACCCCCAAATGAAAATAGTACATATGAATTTTCATGTATGACACTCTGACGGCTACAATACAAGCACCCTGTATGAGTATTACTCACCATAAGACCCCCTAACAGTATGGAGACCCTAGAAAACAATATATTTTCCGAAAGTACACATTCTGACAAATCTAAATTGGGTAAATATGCCTTTCTTTTACAAACTACCAAACTGCTAAGCTCTGCTTAACATAACGCTTTTTATAAAAATTCTGAAAATAGTCACAAAGCTTGCATTTTACCCAATTATATACCCCACATTTTGTAATGTACCAGCAAAAGGCATCCTAAATATGAATGCCAGGGGTCTACTAAACCGGTTGATACCCAATATGCATAGATTTACCAAATAACCAAATCTCAGCTATTTCCAGACTGTGTACTCACAGCCATAGTTGAAGCAGAGGGTGAGGTCCAAACAGCTGAAAAAGCTTATTGTGAGCTAGATGATAACGCTAATCACCAGTTACTAATTACAGCGCAGAAGAATTTGGAACTACTGCAGGTAACTATGACCAGGAAAAAGCTACTATATGCAGCACAAATAGCCTTTGACCAGGGGGATAGGAATGGTAAAACCTTAACATACCTAGCTAAAGGAGCCCAGCCATCTAAATTGATCCCCTGCAGGTACCTATGTAACAGACCCAGCTGAAATAGCAAATACCTTCTCGAATTACTTTGAGGAACTATACTCCTCGCAGGTACAATACTCAGATACAGACTTGAAACAATTCCTGCAAAAAATGTCATTTACCAGGCTTACCAGGGCAGAAGCCGCCTACTTAGATAGCCCGATTACCCTTGAGGAAGTTATCGAAGCCATTGGCAGTCTCCCCTCTGGGAAAACCCCAGGCTTGGATGGTCTACCCGTGGCTTGGTACCGGCTACTTAGAGACCAACTTGCTCCACATTTGCATACCACACTCTTAGGGGCTACGGAAGCAGGTTCCCTCCCCCAATCCTTCTACTCTGCACTAATTGTACTTATATTAAAGGAATGGAAAAACCCGGACCTGTGTGACTCGTATCGCCCTATTTCACTTATAAATACAGATGTTAAAATACTGGTGGAAATCCTATCTAGATGCCTCAATAAAGTAATAACCTCGATTGTACAACCGGATCAAACTGGCTTCATGTCCAATAAGAGCACCACTATGAACCTACGCAGGTTATTCTCTCACCTACAAACCTCTCATACGAATCAGGGCTCTAGACTCATGGCGGCGCTTGATGCCACTAAGGCGTTTGATTCAGTTGAGTGGCCATATCTTTGGAACGTATTAGAGAACTTTGGTATAGGGCAGAACTTTATAGGATGGCTTAAGCTACTCTATTTAACTCCAGTTGCACAGGTCCAGGTCAATAACACCCTCTCTAAGAAATTCTCCCTATCCCGAGGGACTAGACAAGGCTGCCCACTCTCCCCCCTACTGTTCGCCTTAGCGATAGAACCATATGCTCTAATGATCCGGCAAACCGATGAGATCGTAGGCCTTAAGTATGGGAGGGTGGAAGAAAAGATTGCGTTATATGTGGATGACCTCCTCTTGTTCCTGGCGACCCACAGGACTCTCTTAGTCATGCACTTAACCTGCCAGACAGGTTTGGTGTCTACAGTGGCCTGGTCATAAATAAAAGCAAGTCTGTCCTCTTCACATTGGAGACTGATCAGAGAGAGGGTGACATCCAGGGACTATGTTGGGTGTCCAAGGTCAAGTATTTGGGTATACAGATCTCCAAGAGTACACAAAACTGAAAATAGCTGAGAATATTGACCCGGTAATGCAAAAATTTAAAAGTGTAGTCACTCAATGGGTAAATCTGCCATTAACAGTGTGGGGTAGGGTGAATCTCTTCAAAATGATATATTTGCCGATATTTCTTAATTTCCTGCAGAACGCCTCAGGGGCCATTTGTTCCGCTCATTGCCTAGGGGCTGGGGAATGAGATGGAGAATGAGAGTGTGGTTTTAAAAGCCCTTTAATGCTGCAGAACAGTGGCACAATGTGTTACAGTAGAGAAGGAGGCATGGGCATCCACAGAAAATTTACCTGGGGGGGGAGGAAGAAAACAAATCAAACAAATGACTTGTACCCTGTGGAGATTGTAATGTGTTCTAAAACCTGTGAACCATGCATGTAATTAACAACCTTGTGTTAAAACCCATATTTGCATTTTGTGTTACATTTAAATGTGTAAGGGAAATGCTACAGTGTACATATATGTATAGGAAATGTAATGCATTTGTGTAACCTATATTGTAAAGGATTTTAAAATACAGCTTAATTGCAAGTGCAGCTTTAAAATTAAAAGTTTTACTATACCTGTGATACAGCATGGTGTGGTGGCTTGCACCTCTTAAGAGGCAGGCCAGCAGCACTTCCTGGAATTTAAAGGGAATGTTGCAGTGCATGGTGGGAGTTCTGACTCCTATAAAAGGCTGGAGTGATGTGCAAGCAGGAGTCATTTGTAACGCATGAGTTGGATGTGATAGTTCTAATAAGTGTTGCTATATGATGTAAATATTTGTTGTTTTTGGTAACAAAGTCTGCTTTGCAAAACTCTGAATTGTGTTAAATAAGAGTCTTGCTTATTCTTTTTTTTTTTTTTATGGCAGTCTGCAAAATTAAATAAACTTCAGATTTTTTTCATCAAGACAAGTACTTTTTAAGAAAATTTCCCCATGCCTCACATACCAGTATTTTGGTTTCTACACAAACCTAACAACAGCTTTTCTATAAATATTTGGACATTCACATAGTATGAAGGAGGCCACAAACATCTGCAGTACTGTGCTGCAACTTTTTATTCCAAATTCCATAATTTGGAATAAAATGTTGCAGCACAGTAATGTGGATG
This sequence comes from Xenopus laevis, assembly GCF_017654675.1. Lineage (NCBI taxonomy): Eukaryota > Metazoa > Chordata > Amphibia > Anura > Pipidae > Xenopus > Xenopus laevis. The sequence continues at coordinate 95,008,472 of NC_054377.1, forward strand.
TTTGTGGCCTCATGTGAATGTTCAAATATTTGGCCTTTATGGGGTGACCCAACTAAGAAGGTGAGCCCACTAAATAAAAAGATAAGGGAAGTGCTGGGAAAACTGCATAAGCTCTTCTATAAATATATAAAGTAGTAACCAGGGCCAGATTTACAAAGTGGGCACCCCTAGGCCCACTGCTGTTCGTCGCCCCTGTCCCCTCCCCTTTAGGAATCTGACAAAAAACCTTCTGTGTCTCATAAAGCATGTTGATTCTCTGAAAAAGTTTTTTTGATGCCAGCTGCATATTTATGCATCAAATGTTGTGTGCGACAAAATGTTTTGTCGCACTAGGTGAAACGAGTCGCAGCAAATTTGCCACAAATCTATGGCAAATTTTTTCACCCATTACTATACTTTATCTAGAAAACCCGAGCATTCCATATAACAGAAACCTGCAATATCCTTCATTAGGCTTTTATTGCATTGTGACACTTAATTACACATTATAAACCTTTAACACCTGCTTGAAGGTGGTGTAGTATGTTGCTCTCAAAAGTCCTGCTGCCTCAGTCTTGCAAAAAAAAAAAGTAAACCAAAAAAAAGCATAATGGATTTGAGTGCTACTCAATTCAATAGCAAATTCGTCAAATTAGGTGACCATGCGTCAAGCTCAGGGTGCAAGCTTCAAACTCGCATTACGCGACATGCTCATCATACATGCGTCAAAATTGAGCGTCACCAGTATAAATACCCAATGCCCTGCCCTTACACACAATGGCAAGTCCTAAAATGTTGACTAAAGAGCAGCTTAGCTGTTTTATTCGATATCTGCACAGGGAAGGGTATGATATCCCCTTAGGACCCTCGGGATACAGTCCCTGTGCAGGAATATAATGGAGAGGCTGCAGCACAGGCTGAAGAGGCGTTTTAACATCCGTCTGAGACTGCGTCTCATCCAGCGGATCTGGAGCGATGTTAAAGGGCCAGTAACATCAAAAAAATTTTACAAAAAATTTGTTAAAATACAGCAAAAAAAACACCAAGACAAAATAAGTGTTAAAATAGCAAAGCCTTTATTAAGAAATAACTTACAGAAACTCCACTTACCCTCCTCTTCATAAAAGGCGACAGGGCGACCATCCATCCCGTGGCGCTCGATTTCTCCTCCCTGGCTATTCTACTTGCATCCTGTCCTCTGCCCCCCATCTCCTTCTCCAGCTCTCTGTGCCGATATCTCTTCCTGTGCTGCCAGTACATTATCCATCCTTCGCTACAGTCAGTATTGCTTCATGTGCAGCAATTGAAATGATCGTTGCTCCAAGTAACACACACTATAATGTTACATATAACGTGTCCCCCTCTAGTAAACTGACGTTGCGGCAGAAACCATCTAGTTAACTGAATTGGGTACTTTTTGGTTAAACAGCAATATAGACGGAGTAGTACTAGTAGACCAGACCTAATATAATAAACCACAGATGTTTTAAAGAAACTGGCAAAATGTGAGCACTTTTTTCTTTTGAAAAGATAGAACTCCTATCAAGTCCTAACAATGTAGGCAGCGCATGTGTGTAGCAGTATACTGAGCCAAACATGAGTGTGAATTGGTATTCCCATTGACTCCAATGGAATTCAGCACATTTTGACACAAAGCAAAATATGCCATATTCATTTATCAGAGTCTACAAAGCTTGAAAGTAAGGGAAAATATTTTAATGGTAGCCCAAAAGCTGAAAAAATGTGACACAAACAACACCCATAGACTCTCATTTCAGAATATGTATTTTGCAAAAATATACCATTTTTGGGGGTTCTTTGTGCTGTTAGGAGGGTCTTGGGCACATAATTCACAGTCTGGGGGCTTTGTTCACAGAAGGTGAATCGGCAGCGGGGAAAATTCATATGCTCTTTTTTATTTGGGGTCTGCACATGCCACGTGCTTTGGTATATCTATGCATATTGGGCATCAAACTGTTCCATAGACCCTTGGAGTCAACATTTATGGTGTATTACAATTGTATGTAAGAAGTAAGAAATATGGCGAGATAAATGCCAATTGCAATATTTTAGGCGATTATCAGAAATGCCTTTAGCGTAGCTTTGCAGTTGAATATTTTGCTGTAGAAAGACATAATTAACCATTTAGGATTCATCAGAATGTGTACTTTACCGAAAAATATGGTTTTAGGGGTGTTGAGGTCATTGCCAAGTACAAAAATGGATGTCAGCTGCAGGAAGAGAATGCAATATTGCAGAGATCAAACTCAAGACACGAGAGTATCTCTTTGTTCTATTCTGGCATAAATATTCTATAGTACTACTATACATATATATTCAGATTTAATAACAGTAGCTATTGATTGACCGTTCACCTAGTTCTGTATAATGAGACCATAAATATATACCATTTCTGGGGGGGTCTCTGTGCTTTTAGGAGGGTCTTGGGCACATAATTCACTGGGGGCTTTGTTCACAGAAGGTGAATTGGCAGTGGAGAAAATTCATATGCTCTTTTTTATTTGGGGTCCGCACATGCCACATGCTTAGGTAAACCTATACATATTGGACATAAAACTGTTATGAGGACCCCAGGCTTTCATATTTGGAGTGATTTGTTTTTATACCCAATAGTATGTGGAAAATAAGATGCTACAGGGTGGAAGTTTTAAGATGATTTTTGGAAATGTCACCAAAATCTCCAAATTTAGGAAAGGGTTGCGGCTTGGTGCTTTGGAGTAGAAAGACATGCATATCCAATTTGGTTTCTGGGGAATGTGTACTTTTTCTAGCTTTGCCCCTCCCAAAATGATGTAAATGTGTTGATTTTGCAGTATGTGGAATTACAAAACTGATAGCTTGAATGAGGTATCTAAATTTTGGGGCCCCTATATGCCACATGCTTAGGTAAACCTATACATATTGTGTGTGTGTATATATATATATATATATATATATATATATATATATATATATATATATACAAATATATACAAGGAGGTTAGTAACAGCACTCAAGCTTAGAAAAATGTAGATGTGGTGCTCGTCCTTGGGGATGCTCCGGTTAGCTTCCCATAGTATGTAAAATCAAAAGATGGACAGCACTCACTTGTTAATGCTTAAATTCTGTATTAAAAGATAAAAAACTTTACATCACCATATATGTGCACATATCATTCGGCGACGTTTCGAGCCATGTTGGCCCTTTCTCAAGCCATGTGTATCAATGGTATAAAGGCATAATCCGTAATCAAAATGGAATTTAAAGTCCAGAGAAGGAAGTGACATGCAATGTATTTTTCACACATAGTGCGGGGCTTCCACCCCATAACCTGAATGGAATCAAAGATACATAGTACATATTTAGTATAGTAACAGCAATTATTACTCACACATACTTTGCAAAAATGTAGCAAATTAATTATAAAAATAAATACAAATCATAATCTTTATTAAGGCCGTGAGGGTGAAGTGTGTGTAGTTTATTGATCCACCACACCTCCCGCTGTTTCAATCTTAGCTCCCGATCCCCCCCTCTTTTCAGTGGGGGTACAGTTTCTAGCACCATATATCGTAGCTGGTCACTGGTGTGTCCATGCTCACGAAAATGCCTAGAAAGTGGCAATGCTAGATTACCTGATTTGATTGTTGATTTATGTTGGGAAATCCGTGACTTCACTTTCTGCACAGTTTCCCCAACATATAATTTGTTGCATGGGCACACAATCACGTAAACCACATACTGTGACAAACAAGTGTGGTAGCCCACACTTGTTTGTCACAGTATGTGGTTTACGTGAAGTATGTCGTTTTGTGGAGCCGTGCTTTGGAAATTTGGTAGTGTACTGCTTGGAGATTTTGATCTATACAAGTGAGAAATCTCCATAAATCTATATATATTTGGTATTGGCGCATTCAATAGACATATGACTTTCCAAATTGTCTGTGTTCTTGTACATAAAATGTTTTGTTTCTGATATTTGCGATTGTCCTATGTGAAACATGATTTTTTTTTATTTTATTAGACACTTATAAGACTATATTTTTTTTTACAGAAGTGGAATTACACCAAAATTCTAGCATATTTTAAAAGCTCAGGCTGTCCTGAAAAAAACAATATTGTTTTCCTGGGTAAACTAAAAGACCCCCCCCCCCAGCATAGGCCCTTAAATTGAAAGAGTACAAAATGTTTAAAAATGGTCTGGCAATCTTCATTTGCCTGGTGGACAACCAATGGCATCACGAAAGTACAGGATATGTTTCGTAACTCAAAATTACTGACATGGGACACTCTGCGTACACAATATCACATACCTTTAAGAGAACACTATCGCTTTCAGCAGATATCCCACTTTATTTTCAGATTATTGGGGCAGGGGTCTCCTTGCCTTTTGAATTTGTTTGCAATAACCCCCACCGCAAGCACAAAATCAGCTTGCTTTACACCGAGCTTATGGAACTAAAACTCTACAGGGAAAACAAGGGCAATGCTTAAATGGGAGCAGCGCCTAGGAGATTCTATAGCTGATGAAGAATGGGAGATGATTCACAGAACTATGGCAAAAGCTTCAATTAACACTTGTATAAAAGAAAATGCATATAAAGTTTACCATGATTGGTATTATACGCCCCAAAAACTTAATAAATGGTTTCACACGATGGATCTTTGCCCGAGAGGCTGCGGGGAAAATGCAGATGAAATGCATATGTGGTGGACTTGCCCTTTAATCAACAGATTGTGGAAAGAAGTCTTTCAGACAATTAATGATACCTTAGCAACGGCTTTAGCTGCGGACCCTTGGACGGCTCTACTGCTACGGAAGCCCGAACAAGTGACTTCTAACGAACACAAGCTCTGTGTTCAACTTTGTTTAACGACCAGGGGCTTGATAGCAAAAAAAATGGAAAGGACTCCCCCCAACGATGCAGGAAATTCGGAATAGACTGTGGTGGACTATTGAAATGGAGAAATTAACTGCTCTTATGAATAACAGATTACACAAATTTGATGAAGTGTGGAATATCTGGCTATTTCGAAAAGGCTTACTGCATAGACAGGTATAGCATTTCAACCACCAAACTTCCTATCCTCCCCCCCCAGTTTTCTCTCCCCCCCCCCACAATATAGTTTTTCTCATGTTTGAATATGACTATATGGTATTTCACTGCTTAACAATAAGAAACGAGAATATTCAGGATGTGAATGTATGTCAAGAAGTTCTTTATTCATAACTATATGTTTACATGTGAGAAATACATTCCATTGTATGTCTTTTTTCGGTCAAGCTTTAATAAATACAAAGTTAAAAAAAAAATGGTCTGGCAATAAAAGTACCAAATCGGCTGGCACCAAAAGGGTTAAAGATTGGCAAGCACTGGTTCCAAGTGCAATAACAGACTGGCCTAAAAATGCAGGTAAAACACTTAAATAATGACTGCGATTGCACTACCGAGGGCATTTTTTTTTTTATTCAACAAAACTACACTTCTGTGCTAAAATCAACAGTTTTATGGTGGGCAGCATGTTGGGTTGCAGGTAGAGTTGTGAGTCAGAGTTGGTAAAAATGTGGGTCTCTGGACAGGCAATTTTAGTCTTTTTCACTGCCACCGCTATGGGCCTTAGTTCCTGACTTCTTCGTGATTCTTATGCACAGCGAGGAATCTCCTCTTTTTCACCAGGTCACCATTAGGTAAGTTAGTATCCCAGATATATTCAGGAGATAGGACTTTAGTGGGTTTATTATAAAAAAGATACTTATTGAAATGAGATTCTTCTTGCCACACAGCTTCAATGTTCTTTTTCTTGTCAGCAACAATGCCTTTGTGACAAAATGTGCTAAGTTTATTAATCTCTTCTACTGTCCCCCCATAGAAAGCAGCCATGTAGTAGAAATCTCCTTCTCCATATGGTATATAGGCTGCTGATTCTGGGTTCCGATCATAAGTAAACTCATCACGTTGAGCAAGAAATAGTCCAGGGTGTATAGTGGCCACTAGATCCCCTAATATCTCTACTCCTACATGGTCATTAAATACCATATCCACATCAGCACACACCAAGTAGTCCACCTCCTTTGGCAGCCGATCATGGGTCAAGTTAACCAGGATCTGCATACGCTTCATCGAAATATCCTGCCAGCGTTTATCAGCTTCAACCTCCAGTAGGTTCAAAATGCGTCCAGCACCCAAACTTATTTTCGGTACTGCTGCAGTGTTGTCAGTGAATGCATAATATGTTACATTGTACCCAACCATAAAATGTTGTTCTGCCGATTCCAAAAATGGAAGGAGAAATCGAATATACCTAAGAAGAGACCACAGAAAGCATTTGTACAAAAATTGACTGTACCAGTAAAATTACTATTATGCAATTTGACTCACGGATTGGGCATTCTGGGCACGGATAGAAAAAAGTGTAAACTTGTTTTTTATTGATTTGAATGTCTATTTTATTTTAGAGATGTATTTACCCAATGTGATAGATGATGTTGTATCAGGAAAATGTTCCTATAATAATAAAGTGAATAATGTATCCCCTATTGTAAAATATAAAGGATATAAAGTCTTCAAGGAGTTCCTCAAGGTCAGTACTTTTTTTTTTTTATACAGGTCATAAAACTCCAGGGTGACTTTTAATATCCTCATATTTTACAAAAGGGAATACAGTATTCATTATAGTATAGCAAACAAGTTTTGCAGAGTCATGTGACAGAAATTACATTACTAAGCACCAATTAAAACTGATGACATCACTAAGCACTGATTAGAAGGATATAATTTACAGGATATTCACAGCTCTCATGTATTATATAGTGAATAAAGTACCCCCTCTTGTAAATCATAAGGATATTATAAGTTACCGAGGAGTTTCATGACCATATAAAAACACGAGGCCAAAGGCCGAGTGTTTTTATACAGGTCATGGAACTCCATGACATCAGACATAACTGATGACATCAGAACTCACCGTTTATAAGGATATAATTTACAAGATATGCATGGCTTTTGTGTATTATATATATATATATATATATATATATATATATATATATATATATATATATTATATATATATATATATATATATATATATATATATATATATATAATATATATATTAAAAACAATGATATAAAAGCAGTGATATTTAGCTTTGTAAAGCATTATCTGCCAGCTAATAAGAAATCCACTCTGTTTTTAAAGTAGAAGTTTACCAAAAATATATAATGGGGAAATTCTTTTTGTCAGTTCTCCAAATTGTCACCTGCACCTTTTATGTCCAACAACTCAATTCACTGGAAGGGGTGCCAACATCATCACAATTTCAACTGCAACCACAAAACCCCAGAGGCTCCACATCACTCCAGAATTACACCTTTACTGAGCAACATATTGGAATAACCAGAAACATTAATAAGTGTTGTTGGGCCCCTCTCCTGAAGCGACCTTCTGTGCAGACACGCGGGTGCACAAATCGCAGCAGGCCCCGAGGGGATGCGGGCCCTGGTGCAATCATACCCCCTGCTGCCTCGGGTAGTTCCGCCACTGAACATGACTCTTCTTTCGTCCATAAAGCAAATATTCAGTAGGGAGACAGGAAATCTGTTGCTTTAATGAATAATACCACAGAGGTGAAGTTGGCATAGAAGTTTAGTGATCAGCCTTTGATGGCAGATCTTAGGCTAGAGACCCTGGTTTGATTCCCTCCTTGTGACCCTAGACAAGTCACTTAATATCCTGTTGTCCCAGCATATTTAGTGTGCCTATAATGGCTGCCTTGCTTGCTGTAAAAGCACTTTGAATCCCACGGGAGAAAAAAGTGTTCTTTAAATATTTACACAAATTAAAAGAATGGCAGTGTACAAGGATGATATATCCAAGGTTACAAGGAAAATATTGCCTCCATACACTAGTAAGATGTGTATCAGTTCCAGTGTTGGACTGAGGCATCACCTCAAGGGACCCCTCATGCTGCCACCACTCCACTAATACCTCCTCTAGCTTGCTTGGCCCTGAAACCTTGCATCTTCTGCCAATCAATCCTTGTGCTCCACAGATCCCAGACAGGCAGACTGCTTGGGCTCACTGAGATGAGTGAAATTATTTTTATTATTAGTATAATTTTATATTACAGCCTGATTTCTGCCTTATTCACTTACTTTTTCACTGCAAACACAAACAGTCCAATCCTTTTGCCTTTTAACTGGTTGTTTAAAATCCGAAGGTCATATGTCCCATCCCATATAATAGGTGCGAGCCAGGGAGTGAGGACTTTGAGAGCAGCTTTCTGTCTGAAAAGCAAATTAACTGAACTGGTTAGCATTACTTGGCATATATCAGTGGTATTTAATAGGCAAGCTAAAAATAATATGCTCATTACACATTTTCTGTAGTGATTATACTGGCATGTCTTAGAAATTATGGCTAAAAGAAATGTCAAAGTAGGATTGACCTAAAATTTTCAGCACAGTGTAATGCCAAGTACCTTTTTGGGGCCCCCAGCTTAAGTTTCACTTCAAAGGAGAAGGAAAGGTTAAAACTAAGTAAGCTTTATCAGAAAGGTCTATATAAATACACTAGTAAACCCTCAAAGTAATGCTGCTCAGAGTCCTCTGTCAAAAGAAACACCACATTTCTTTCTTCTATTGTGAACACATGGGCTTATGCATAAGATTTACGGTTTTCATCTTAAACCTCCAGGGCTTGGGCTTCAGCTTGCTCAGTTTGCTCCCTTCCCCTCCCTGCTGCAATCTGAGCTCAGAGCGAGTAGGGGGAGAGACTCAGGCAGGAAGTGATGTCACAGAAAGCTAATATGGCTATATCATGTTACTTTAGCCCTCACTGGCTTTCAGCAGACACAAATGCCTGAATTCTCTCTGGGGCACACTCAATAACTCTTGTGTCCTGGGAGGGTTTTCTCTTTACCTCTCCAGTCCTTTGCAGCTCTCTCCAACACAAGGGGAATCATACACTTTCCCAGGTGCTCACAAGCACTCCTTCTCAGCTGCACACAGGCCCCTTCCCTCCACTCAAGGAGGTTTACATGTGGTCCCTCACCCTCCTCCACTCAAGGAGGTTTCTAGGGGGAAGCTTCGAGGTGTTGCTCCACACATCCTTTTAACTACAAATTTATTTGCTAATTACTTAGCTACCTACCTAGCTTAGGCAGCTGCAAACCCTTACACGGAGCAAGGAATGGAAGCCCATCCTGCTCTTTTCCATCCATTCCACGGACCCATAATCCAGCTTTTACTGAGCTGGTTCACAATTTACAGCTTTACTAGCTGCAGCAACATACTATTCCCTGGAGTTTACATCATTACAGCGTTTACAGCATTAGGCTGGTGAAATATACACAATATCGTGCCCTTTTTGCACACATACTGTATCTTACATATTCCCCCCACACACACACACACACACTGAAATCCTGATAGAAATGATTTTTCTCTTAAAGGGATTTCTATTGCTTCACTCTTTGGTTTGCATTTACAAGATGCAACCAATGTGTTTCAATCACAGTGTACACACATACGCTGCCTTGTATACCTGAATCTCATTCAGGCATGCTCATGTAGGTGATGCATTTTTTCTTCATTTTACTCCACCCAGTTATCATGCCTGAACCATGGGAGTCACTTTCAACACATGCAGTTTCACATTCTGCCACTAAGCCTGAACCTGCAGAATGAAGCAAAATTTTCCTTAGAATATCCCCAGTCAAGGAAGGTATGACTCTTTGGGTTGAATCCTGCAAGGCAAACTTACTCTATCACAGGGATCCAACACATGTATGTCTATACAATTGGTCAATCACAACTCCTGCTTTTTATCACCTGGGGAAAACACTTTGGCTGAACTTGTATCAACCCAGTCAGACACACATGCTTTGGTGCCTTTATCACCATCATGCACACTCTGCATTTTACATTTACCCACTGTAGGGTGTCCTTCTTGGTCACAGATTTGTGTCACACACACTGACACACAATCAGTTACATGCTCAGTGTGCAACCCACATTTGGCAGCATTGGTATCCACACTAACAGACAGGCACTTTCTGTTTGCAACACTCCTTCCAGGGCCTGTAGAACCGGAGTGGTGACTCACATAGGATCTGGGGTATCTAGAACCTCACAACCAGAAACCTAAGAGGAAGTTTTACATCAACTTCAATTTCCTGTACACTCACACCATGTGGCTTACCATCATTGGCCGTTATGTTATTCTCAACATACAACATTCACTGAGCTTAACACAACCCACTGCCTCTAGGGGTTCACTATCGGTGGTCTGGGAATCCCCACCTGTTCACACAACTTACTACTTTTAAAGTACAAGTCAAAAGTCCTCCCTCAGCTTGGCACTTACAGCATCACATTTTTTAAAGGGGCAATTGTCAGTTGTATGACCTGTATGCCCTTTTTACACACTTATCTTACAATATACACACATTCACCATACCTCCCAACATTTTGGAAATAAAAAGAGGGACAAAAAAGTTGGCACATGTAGCAAGGTGAATTTTTTTTGACCACTGCCATTTTTGTAGCCCCATCCCCCAATTACCATGTTCATTTTACAAATTTTAACATATTTCTGTGGTTTTTTTCAGTTATTACACTTTTACTAATGAAGGTGAATTGCCCTTTAAGCTGTGAGTCTAACTTCTCCCAAGGGACCTGTTATCTAAATTGTTACAATTACGTATTTGTTTATATCAAAATTGTTACAAAAGTATTTTATCTGAACCTCGTGGCTGTTCTGGGCTCTCTGCCAAAAGCCAATTAAGTTAGAAATATTGTTTCTTTGTTTTAGCTGTTCAGTGCAGAGAAAATCAGGACTTTCCAGTACAAACAAGTGTCTGTGGGTTGAGCTGTCAAAAGAGGGACTGTCCCACTGAAAATGGGACAGTTGGGAGGTATGCATACACATGGGAGGTATGCGTACACACACACAATCTTTTCTAATTTTGGTTCTGTACATTAACACAATTAATTTTTTTTTCTGTTTTTGCAGCTTAAGGATGGCTTGTTTCACCTGCATGGAGAGCTCCTTTGTCTGTTTACAGCTCAATGTTCCACATACAAGCACCCCCCCCCCTCAAATAAACACCAGGGCTTTTATCTGCTTCATTGATAATGACATAACAAAGGAACTGCCCACACCTGCCCATGAAATAGCCTTTGAGTCAATATCCAATTGCTTTGAGTCCCTGAAATTAAGTGATTGTGTTAAAAAAAGGCTTTAGTTCCTCACATTTTTATGCAATCATTTTGTTCAACCCACTGAATTAAAGCTGAAAGTCTGCAGTTCAACTGCATCTGAGTTGTTTCATTTCAAATTAATTGTGGTAATGTACAGAACCAGATTTAGAAAAAAAGTTGTCTCCGTCCAAATATTTATGGGCCTAACTGTACATATACATATGTATACCTTGTGTCCATAGGTACTCCTTCCTTGCAGTTCTTGTATGACTTGGAAGTAAGATGCATGCATATTTAGGTCTACATGAATATTTTCAGGTAATTTTATGCCAAAATCCAGGGCAAACACTACCTCCCCCACTGCATCTATAATTCATTCATAATCTTATCACCACCAATTCTTTATAAATAATTATGTCAGATCAACCACAGTCCTAAAATACTTATCTAATTAATTATATGTATTTTTTTGATAAATGCATGCTCGTAAAACAGTTTATTGGCTAATATATCTAAAAAGAAGAAAACATTTGAGTGTTTTATTACGCAGTGTTTGTTTTGGGTATACAGTACTTGGTGGGAAAAGACACTCCAACTAAGGAAGAGGTTTTATGCCACCAGCTGCAAATAAACCAACTTGGGCTATCAGGAGCAGATGTGTGGCTGTCCTGCAGATAACCTGTCTGAAGACACTCTTACCAGAGGTGAGTAAGAGACCTCCTATGGATTCTGTAGGTCTTGAGCACTTGGTTGGGCTAAGGAACCAGTGATGGAAACAGCAGAAGAAATGGTTGTTGAGGTGGGTCCTAAGGGCTTACCAAGCTGGAGCAGGCCATAAAAGAGGGCCACACTTTTCAGAGGACACTGAGGTGGTTGCAAATAGGTCAAGAGACATGGAAGACCACTGATGACTTAATGGGTTACTGTCTTGGAAGGTGAGGTGTAAGTGTGTGTGTAATGGGATAGTCTAATATAAATATCAAAAATTGTGCATATACATGATGTGCATGAAATGCTGTTTACTTTCTTGTAGCCCCTTTGTGGGCTGTCTTTTCCCCTTGCACAATTCATCTGTTCATCAGAGCAGGTAGGGCAGATGCATAGGCACTGGTCACTAGTTGGTAGGAGAAAAAACACAAAGCAACTTTTCCTATATTTTTAACATTAATCATAATTTTTACCTGTCAGGACATTAAAAAAAATAGCTGGGTGGATTCAGGAAACCTTTCTTTTAATGACATGTATTTTGAATACATGTACAGGTCTGTGTACAGGTACAGGAAAATACAGGTTTCCATTAAATTTTTAAAGGCACTGAATACTCACCAAATTTTGTACACAGATTTATAATGACTGAACCCGAATGAGTTCTAGACTGGAGCCACTGTACCTTATATCTGGGCGACGCAGCAGAAGTTTCCTTTCGCATTGTATTATTTCCATTTTTAAATTTTCTAGGTCATTCAAATCATCATTTTTTGTGTCTTCTACTTGTTTCTCCTGAAACACAACCTGTGTTTTCTGCATTCTAATAACACTGAAAAGGAGAAAATGTCTGTTTAGTCACCAACAGTACATATGCTACAATTCGGGTAAAATGCTGTTTGCCCTATAGAAGGAACTACTAATACAGTATATAATGCTAAAAGTGCTAAAATGGGTAAAAATATGGTGGGCAGAATTAGTCATGTGTGCACCTGTCAAACCTTGGAGTGTAAGGAACACGTCTCTGCCTAATCCAACTAGAAAACTCTGTGTATAGCCGCCGAGACTAAATCTGTTTACATGCAACATGTTTACATATAAGAAGTAGAGATGTCGCGAACTGTTCGCCGGCGAACTTGTTCGCGCGAACATCGGGTGTTCGCGCTCGCCGGAAGTTCGCGAACGTCGCGCGACGTTCGCCATTTTGGGTTCGCCATTGTTGGCGCTTTTTTTTGCCCTCTCACCCCAGACCAGCAGGTACATGGCAGCCAATCAGGAAGCTCTCCCCTGGACCACTCCCCTTCCCTATAAAAACCGAAGCCCTGCAGCGTTTTTTCACTCTGCCTGTGTGTGCTGAAGAGATAGTGTAGGGAGAGAGCTGCTGCCTGTTAGTGATTTCAGGGACAGTTGAAAGTTTGCTGGCTAGTAATCGTTTTGATACTGCTCTGTTATTGGAGGGACAGAAGTCTGCAGGGGTTTGAGGGACATTTTAGCTTAGGTAGCTTTGCTGGCTAGTAATCTACCTTCTACTGCAGTGCTCTGTATGTAGCTGCAGTGGGCAGCTGTCCTGCTTCTGATCTCATCTGCTGACTGCTGCAATAACAGTAGTCCTTGTAAGGACTGCTTTTATTTATTTTTTGTTGTTTTACTACTACTACTACTACTACTACTACTACTATAAGAGCCCAGTGCTATTAGTCTAGCAGTGTTGGGGAGTGGGACTGGTGTGCTAATCTGCTGCTCCTAGTAGTTCAGCAGCACCAACTTTAATTTTTTTTTTTTAATATTCATTTTTTTTTTATTTTACTTTTTTTTATTTTACTACCGCTGTAGTAGTGTATAAGTTGACCTTTTAGGCATTATTTGCCCTGTAGGCATTATTTGCACACTGTTTTCTTCAACCCGCCATCGAGCTGTGTGACCTTGTTCCCATTCTGTCTAAATATCCATAATATTACCGTCTCCAGAAAAAACACCGGAGTCACTTTTTTTCAAGCAGCATTCATATATTTTACGTAATCCGTATCCACCGCTGTAGTAGTGTATACGTTGGCCTTGTAGGCATTATTTGCACACTGTTTTCTTCAACCCGCCATCGAGCTGTGTGACCTTGTTCCCATTCTGTCTAAATATCCATAATATTACCGTCTCCAGAAAAAACACCGGAGTCACTTTTTTCAAGCAGCATTCATATATTTTACGTAATCCGTATCCACCGCTGTAGTAGTGTATACGTTGGCCTTGTAGGCATTATTTGCACACTGTTTTCTTCAACCCGCCATCGAGCTGTGTGACCTTGTTCCCATTCTGTCTAAATATCCATAATATTACCGTCTCCAGAAAAAACACCGGAGTCACTTTTTTCAAGCAGCCATAATATATTTTACGTAATCCGTATCCACCGCTGTAGTAGTGTATACGTTGGCCTTGTAGGCATTATTTGCACACTGTTTTCTTCAACCCGCCATCGAGCTGTGTGACCTTGTTCCCATTCTGTCTAAATATCCATAATATTACCGTCTCCAGAAAAAACACCGGAGTCACTTTTTTCAAGCAGCCATAATATATTTTACGTAATCCGTATCCACCGCTGTAGTAGTGTATACGTTGGCCTTGTAGGCATTATTTGCACACTGTTTTCTTCAACCCGCCATCGAGCTGTGTGACCTTGTTCCCATTCTGTCTAAATATCCATAATATTACCGTCTCCAGAAAAAACACCGGAGTCACTTTTTTCAAGCAGCCATAATATATTTTACGTAATCCGTATCCACCGCTGTAGTAGTGTATACGTTGGCCTTGTAGGCATTATTTGCACACTGTTTTCTTCAACCCGCCATCGAGCTGTGTGACCTTGTTCCCATTCTGTCTAAATATCCATAATATTACCGTCTCCAGAAAAAACACCGGAGTCACTTTTTTCAAGCAGCCATAATATATTTTACGTAATCCGTATCCACCGCTGTAGTAGTGTATACGTTGGCCTTGTAGGCATTATTTGCACACTGTTTTCTTCAACCCGCCATCGAGCTGTGTGACCTTGTTCCCATTCTGTCTAAATATCCATAATATTACCGTCTCCAGAAAAAACACCGGAGTCACTTTTTTCAAGCAGCCATAATATATTTTACGTAATCCGTATCCACCGCTGTAGTAGTGTATACGTTGGCCTTGTAGGCATTATTTGCACACTGTTTTCTTCAACCCGCCATCGAGCTGTGTGACCTTGTTCACATTTTGTCTAAATATTGATAATATTATCGTCTCTAGAAAAACCACTTGAGTTACTTTTTTTCAAGCAGCATTCATATATTTTACGTAATCCGTATCCACCGCTGTAGTAGTGTATACGTTGACCTTGTAGGCATTATTTGCACACTGTTTTCTTCAACCCGCCATCGAGCTGTGTGAGCTTGTTCACATTTTGTCTAAATATTGATAATATTATCGTCTCTAGAAAAACCACTGAGTTACTTTTTTTCAAGCAGCATTCATATATTTTACGTAATCCGTATCCACCGCTGTAGTAGTGTATACGTTGACCTTGTAGGCATTATTTGCACACTGTTTTCTTCAACCCGCCATCGAGCTGTGTGACCTTGTTCACATTTTGTCTAAATATTGAAAATATTATCGTCTCTAGAAAAACCACTTGAGTTACTTTTTTTCAAGCAGCATTCATATATTTTACGTAATCCGTATCCACCGCTGTAGTAGTGTATACGTTGACTTTGTAGGCATTATTTGCACAGTGTTTTCTTCAACCCGCCATCTAGCTGTGTGTATTATCGTTTCCAGAAAAAACCAACTGAGTTTTTGTTGTTGTTGTTGTTTTTTTAAAAATAATGCCAGGCAAAGGCAGGCCGCCACGCAGAGGCCGTGCTAGGGGCCGTGCTGCTATGCAATCCTGTGGCCCTAGCAAATTGCCCAGTTTTAAAAAGCCAATGACCCTGAACTCCCAAAATGCTGAAGAGGTAGTTGACTGGCTTACACAGCACACCCCATCCTCTACCGTTTCTAACTTTACCACAACATCCTCCTCATCCTCCACTGCTATGGCCACCCCACGTAACACTTCCTCCACCACCGGTGCCCCTTCTTCACTGGGGTCAGAGGAGTTATTTTCCAATGAGTTTCTTGAACTGAGTAATGCGCAACCATTATTGCCAGAAGAAGATGAAGGAGATGAGGACCTTACACCAGATTTAATTCTGGCAGAGAACACGATAGAGATGGACATAATGAGTGATGAGGAGGAGGTCCCCGCTGCTGCTTCCTTCTGTGATGTGTCAGAAGAAATTGATGCATCTGAGGAGAATGATGATGAGGAGATTGATGTTTTGTGGGTGCCTAGTAGAAGAGAGCAAGAGGAGGGTAGTTCAGATGGAGAGACGGAGAGTCAGAGAGGCAGTAGGAGAATAAGACTTAGAAGAAGCAGGGAGGACAGCCCGCAGGGATCAGTAGGGCAACAACATGTATCGGCACCTGTGTTCAGCTGGCCAACGCACCCGCCATTGCCGCCAATACCGCAAACTCCGCCAACTTCTACTGTTACCGCCAGATCGCACACTTCCAAAAAGTCAGCAGTGTGGGATTTTTTTAATGTGTGTGCCTCTGACAAAAGCATTGTAATTTGCAATGAGTGCAGTCAGAAACTGAGCCTTGGTAAGCCCAACAGCCACATAGGTACAACTTCTATGCGAAGGCACATGAGCGGCAAGCACAAAGCACTTTGGGAGCAACACCTCAAAGGCAACAGGCAAACTAAAAGCCACACTCCTTCTGGTCCAGCATCTTACTGCTCTACCTCTGCTCTCCTTGACCCGTCTGAACCACCCTCCACTCCGCCTTCCACCTTGACCACCTGTTCCCATTCCCAGTCATCTGCCACCAGCCAAGTTTCTGTGAAGGCCATGTTTGAGCGTAAGAAGCCAATGTCTGACTGTCACCCCCTTGCCCGGCGTCTGACAGCTGGCTTGTCTGCACTCTTAGCCCGCCAGCTTTTACCATACCAGCTGGTGGACTCTGAGGCCTTCCGCAAATTTGTAGCAATTGGGACACCGCAGTGGAAGGTACCCAGCCGCAATTTTTTTTCTAAAAAGGGAATACCACACCTGTACCAACATGTGCAGAGCCAAGTTACCGCATCTCTGTCACTTAGTGTTGGGCCAAAGGTCCATATGACTACTGACGCATGGTCCTCCAAGCATGGTCAGGGCAGGTATGTCACCTACACTGCCCACTGGGTGAACTTGGTAATGGCTGGGAAGCAGGGAATGGGTAGCTCAACAACAACAGTGGAGTTGGTGTCACCGCCACGGATTGCACGCGGTTCTGCCACCACCTCTACTCCTCCATCGCTCTCTACCTCGTCTTCTTCTTCTTCTTACTCTGCTGCTGGGTCCTCCTTCTCCTCCTCCACACCTGTGCACCCCCAGCTCCCCCTAGGCTATTCGACGTGCCAGGTACGCCGTTGTCACGCTGTCTTGGGGATGACGTGCCTGGAAAGCAAAAACCATACCGGATCTGTACTCCTGTCATCTCTGCAGTCACAGGCCGATCGGTGGCTGACCCCACACCAACTGCAGATCGGAAAAGTGGTGTGTGACAATGGAAGCAATCTGTTGGCAGCGTTGAGACTAGGCAATTTAACACATGTGCCCTGCATGGCACATGTGTTAAATTTAATAGTCCAACGTTTTGTCTCCAAGTACCCAGGATTCCAGGACGTTCTCACCTAGTCCAGAAAGGTGTCGGCCCATTTCAGACGTTCCTACACAGCCATGGCACGCCTTGCTGACATTCAGCAGCGCTACAACATGCCAGTCAGGCGTTTGATTTCTGACAGCCAGACTCGCTGGAATTCAACGCTCCTTATGTTGGAACGTCTGCTGCAACAACAAAGGGCCGTCAACGAGTACCTTTTTGAACTGGGTGGTAGGACTGGATCTGCACAGCTGGGGATTTTTTTCCCCCGTTACTGGGTGCTTATGCGCGATGCCTGCAGGCTCATGCGACCTTTTGAAGAGGTGACAAATATGGTCAGTCGCACCGAAGGCACCATCAGCGACCTAATACCCTTCGCTTTCTTCCTGGAGCGTGCCGTGCGACGAGTGACAGATGAGGCTGTAGACCAGCGTGACGAGGAGCTGGAAGCGCACGATTTCTGGTCGGAATCACCAGAACGAACCCAGGCACCTGCTGCAACGCAGGGAGAGGTGCCAGAAGTGGAGTCAGAGGAGGAAGGTGGCTTTGTGGAGGAGGAGGAGGAGGACCAACAGGAGCAGGCTTCCCAGGGGGCTAGTGGTGACCTTTTGGGGACCCCTGGTCTTGTACGTGGCTGGGGGGAGGAGACCGTGGATGATGCAGTCCTTGATAATGAGGAAGCGGAGATGGATAGCTCTGCATCCAACCTTGTGAGAATGGGGTCTTTCATGCTGTCATGCCTGTTGAAGGACCCCCGTATCAAGAGGCTTAAGGAGAAGGACCTGTACTGGGTCGCAACGCTACTAGACCCTCGGTACAAGCATAAAGTGTCAGAAATGTTACCAACATACCACAAGTCCGAAAAGATGCGGCATTTACAAACCAGCCTGCAAAACATGTTGTACAATGCTTTTAAGGGTGATGTCACTTCAGGAACTCATCAACATTCCAGGGGCAGAGGTGCCAGTAATCCTGCCACGAGCACACCTGCAAGGACAAAGCCCTTTGGCCAGTCTGTAACGTCAGACATGCAAATGTTTTTCTGTCCAAGGCAGCGCCACAACCCTTCTGGATCCACCCTCAAAGAACGCCTCGACCGGCAGGTAGCGGACTACCTGGCATTAACTGCAGATATCGACACTCTGAGGAGCGATGAACCCCTGGACTACTGGGTGCGCAGGCTTGATCTGTGGCCAGAGCTGTCACAATTTGCCATGAACCTCTTGTCTTGCCCAGCCTCAAGTGTGCTCTCAGAAAGGACCTTCAGTGCAGCAGGAGGGATTGTAACTGAGAAGAGAACTCGCCTAGGTCACAAAAGTGTCGATTACCTGACCTTTATTAAAATGAATGAGGGGTGGATCTCGGAGGGTTACTGCACGCCGGAAGACTTGTTCTGACTTCTATGCAGCTGTCCTTCTCTTCAAGCCTCATGACTCCACACACAGCTGTCCTTTAGCGTCCTCCTCCTCCCTCCGCCACCGTTACAAACTAGGGTGCAAACCCTACTGGTTTAATTTTTTCTGGCCTCTGTGCTTCAGTGGCTGCGACCAAAAAAATGCCTATTTTCTGCATTTATATGACATAATTTTTCTGGCCTCTGTGCTTCAGTGGCTGCAACCAAAAAATTTATATTTTCAGCATTTATATGGCATAATTTTTCTGTCAACTGTGCTTCAGTGGCTGCGACCAAACAAATGCATATTTTCTGCATTTATATGGCATAATTTTTCTGGCCTCTGTGCTTCAGTGGCTGCAACCAAAAAAATTACTATTTTCAGCATTTATATGGCATATTTTTTCTGGCAACTGTGCTTCAGTGGCTGCGACCAAAAAATGCATATTTTCTGCATTTATATGGCATAATTTTTCTGGCCTCTGTGCTTCAGTGGCTGCAACCAAAAAAATTTATATTTTCAGCATTTATATGGCATAATTTTTCTGTCAACTGTGCTTCAGTGGCTGCGACCAAAAAAATGCATATTTTCTGCATTTATATGGCATAATTTTTCTGGCCTCTGTGCTTCAGTGGCTGCAACCAAAAAAATGTATATTTTCAGCATTTATATGGCATAATTTTTCTGGCAACTGTGCTTCAGTGGCTGCGACCAAAAAAATGACTATTTTCAGCATTTATATGGCATATTTTTTCTGGCCTCTGTGCTTCAGTGGCTGTGGCCAAAAAAACTGGGCAAACAATGCCTACAAGGTCAACGACGTTGACCTTGTAGGCATTGTTTGCCCAGTTTTTTTGGCCACAGCCACTGAAGCACAGAGGCCAGAAAAAATATGCCATATAAATGCTGAAAATAGTCATTTTTTGCCATACGTTGACTCAACGTATATGGCAAAAAATGACTATTTTCAGCATTTATGTGGCATATTTTTTCTGGCAACTGTGCTTCAGTGGCTGCAACCAAAAAAACTGGGCAAACAATGTCTACAAGGTCAACGTATGGCGAAAAATTACTATTTTCAGCATTTATATGGCATATTTTTTCTGGCAACTGTGCTTCAGTGGCTGCGTCCAAAAAAACTGGGCAAACAATGTCTACAAGGTCAACGTATGGCGAAAAATGACTATTTTCAGCATTTATATGGCATATTTTTTCTGGCAACTGTGCTTCAGTGGCTGCGTCCAAAAAAACTGGGCAAACAATGCCTACAAGGTCAACGTATGGCAGTTGTTTAAAGAGAACAGTAGATTACTAGCCAGCAAAGCTACCTAAGCTAAAATGTCCCTCAAATCCCTGCAGACTTCTGTCCCTCCAATACAGAGCAGTATCAAGCAGATTACTAGCCAGCAAACTTACTATCATCTGTCCCTGAAATCACTAACAGCTCTCCCCCTACACTATCTCTTCCAAGCACACACAGGCAGATTTTTCAGATACATTTTTGCCCTTGATCCCCCTCTGGCATGCCACTGTCCAGGTCGTTGCACCCTTTAAACAACTTTAAAATCATTTTTCTGGCCAGAAATGTCTTTTCTAGATGTTAAAGTTCGCCTTCCCATTGAAGTCTATGGGGTTCGCGAACCGTTCGCGAACCGCTCGCATTTTTGCGCAAGTTCGCGAATATGTTCGCGAACTTTTTTTCCGACGTTCGCTACATCCCTAATAAGAAGCAGAGGCATGTCCTATACCTATCTATTATTGCTCACATTCCACACAAATACCCATCTAGTACACTACAGCCAGTTATCTATAGAGAAGAAACAAGGCAAACTGAACAATTTGCACTAAAAAAATGAAGTCCTACTTTCACTAATTCGCAGGTTGAAAATTACCCTTTATAGCCGCTATGAACATTTCAACATATGGCAAATGAAAACGGCTATAAGTATGTAAATGAATGGAACAGAACTTTGACTTGTGTATGTACCCACCCACTCTGCAGAGCAGGGATCTTCTGACTTTTGTCACTATGACACTAATTCTGTAATAAAAGGTACATATTTTCCCAGAAGCCAAAACCCATAGCAACCAATCACAAGGTAGTGTTTACTGGTCACCTGTTTAAAAGCAAACCTCTTATTAGTTGCTGTAGGTTGCTGATCCTGGGCAAACTTAGTACCTTTTAGTACATCTGGGGGTTAGCACTTAAAGGACAAGTTCAATGTAAAATTAAAACCTGGGTAAATAGACAGGCTGTGCAAAATAAAAAATGTTTCTAATATAGTTAGTCAAAAATGTAATGTATAAAGGCTGGAGTGACTGGATGTCTAACATAATAACCAGAACACTACTTCCTGCTTTGCGGCTCTCTAACTCTGAATAGTCTGTGACTTTAAGGGGGGCCACAAGGGAATAACTGTTCAGTGAGTTTGCAATTGATCAATTGAAAACCAAGAGAGCTGCGAAGCAGGAAGTAGTGTTCTGGCTATTATGTTAGATATCTAGTCACTCCAGCCTTCATACATTACATTTTTGGCTAACTAACTATATTAGAAACATTTTTTATTTTGCACAGCCTATTTACCCAGTTTTTATTTTTATACTGAACAATTCCTTTAATCCTTAATGTAAATGTACTTTGTATTTATTATAGGGATGCACTGAATCCACTATTTGGGATTCTGCCGAATCCTTCATGAAAGAGGCTGCTGAATACCAAACCGTATCTGAATCCTAATTTGTATATCCTTATTAGGGTCAGGATAGGAAAAAGTGGGAAAAAACGTTTTAACTTCCTTGTTACCCTGATATTGACTGGAGCAACAGTACTGCCAGGTCAGTTCATGGGAACAAGTTTATAAACGTGTTGCATGACAATTTTATGGCACAAGTTCTTGAGGAGCCAACCAGACAGTGGAGTAACTACCGGGGGAGCAGGGGGTGCAATTGGGACAGGGCCCGCACCCCTCAGGACTCCCTGGCAGCACACGCACGCCGTGAAACAACGCGTACAAAGGGGGTTGGGGGGCCCAGCTGCACATCCCACACCAGGGCCCGCCCCCTCTAGTTATGTTACTGCAACCAGAAAAAATGCTATTTTATATTTAGAGATCTAGAATGTATAGAGAATGTGCAAGTAATTGAACCCGTTGGGTAATAGTGACCATAATGTGATATCATTTAATGTCTGGTGCAAAAAACAAATGTACACTGGGGCAACAAAAACCATGAATTTCAGAAAAGCTTTTAAAGCTTTTTCTAAAATTTTATTGCCTTGAGGGCTGCCCTTCAGAGCATGGATTGGGGCATTATGTTTACAGCTAAAAACACAACAGAAATGGGTCTCAATTTATTCACTTAAGGAGTAAATGTAGAAGCAATAAAAATCACCCTATGTGGCTTAATATAGAAGTAAAGACGTTTATAGGAACAAAGAGAAAGGCTTTTAAAAACTGCAAAGTGTGTAGGGACAAAAGCTGCATTTAATTAATATATAAACACTATAGTAAATATTGTAAAACAGCAATCAAGAAGGCAAAGAAAGGAAATAAGGAGTTCATTGCGGCTGAGGCTAAAGTCTAACCCCAAAACATTTTTTAAGTATATTAATAGTAAAAAGATGTGGGTTGAAAAGTGTTGCTCCTTTAAATAATGGTACCAGTATGGTTGTAAAGATAGATAGGTAGAGGAGTCAGAGTTCCCAGGCTCACTTCATAGCTGCACTGGTGGCTCAGCTCAATCTAGTTAGTGGCTGACTAAGGATATGATTCATAAAGCTTTAATGAAAATTTATGTAAACAAAAAGCCAGGCCAGATAGCATACATCCCCGGGTTCTAAGAAAGCTTAGTTCAGTTTTAGACCAGCCCTTATTTCTGATTTTCTCAGATTCGCTTTTCATCTGGTATGGTGCCTATGGATTGGAAAAAAGCTGATGTCATTCTATTATTAAAAATGGATTGCGATCTCAGCCTGGCAATTATAGGCCAGTAAATATGAAGGCGTGTTAAGGGATCACTTTCAAAATGTTGTCCTAATGAATGGCATTATGAGCAGCAATTAGCATGGCTTTATGAAGGAAAGGTCATGACAAATTTGATTGATTTTTATGATGAGGTAAGTAAGATGCTGGACAGTGTGGGAGCAGTAGATGTCATCTACGTATTTGATCTATTTTGGATCTATTTGGATAGTGTTTGATACCGTGTCCCACAAATGACTGCTTTCTAAACTAAGGTCTGTTAGGCTTAATGAAGTCATTTGCACATGGATATGAAACTGGCTACCAGATCGGGTACAGAGGGTGGTTGTTAATGGTACATTCTCTACTTGGAGTAAGGTTCTTAGTGGGGTCCCTCAGGGCTCGGTATTGGGTCCACTTTTATTTAACTTGTTCATTAATGACTTAGGGGAGGGTGTTGTAAGTAATGAATCAGTGTTTGCAGATGACACAAAACAATCCAGCCCAATTAATTACATCCAGGATGTGGCATCCTTGCAACACGATCTTGAAAAACTGGCAATCTGGGCAGCTACTGCAAGTGGCAAATGAGATTCAATGTTGATAAATAACTATGAAGATTTTCATTCATCTAGGTCATGGTATATCTAGTATAGGTAAATTTTAAAACAACTGGACTTGCTGAGTAATCAATGAAGACGTTTCACTAATCATCCGAGCAGCTTCTTCAGTTCAACTGACTGGTGTGGGAAGTTCTCGGTTTTTATGCCGAGAACTTCCCACACCAGTTAGTTGAACTGAAGAAGCTGCTCGGATGAGTAGTGAAATATCTTCATTGATTACTCAGCAAGTCCAGTTGTTTTAAAAAAAAAAAAATTTAAAATTTACCTATACTAGATAATGTTGATAAATGTAAAGTCATGCACCTGGGATGTAAAAATATCCAAGCCACTTACAGTATACCCTTAATGGTACTGGACTAGGCAAATCCATAATGGAAGAGGACCTTGGAGTCCTTGTAGATAATAAACTTGGCTGTAGCAAGCAATGCCAGTCAGCAACATCAAGGGCATATAAGGTATTGAGCTTGATCATATAATAATCTATCTAATGCTTTATTTACCAGTAGGTCTTTCCAGCTGACACAAGTTCACCCATTCTAATTAGAAGAAAAGAGGATCCGCCTTAATATACAGAAGAAGTTTTTTTTTTATAGTGAGAGCTGTGAAGATGTGGAATTCTCTCCGTGAATGAGTCATACTGGCTGATAAATTAGATAACTTTAAAAAGGGGTTGGATGGCTTTTTAGCAAATGAGGGAATTCAGGGTTATGTAAGATAGCTCATAGTACAGGTTGATCCAGGGACTAGTCCGACTGCCATTTTGGAGTCAGGAAGGAATTTTTTGTTGCCTTCCTCTGGATCAACTAGCAGTTAGACAGGTTACAATAGAGGTAAAAGGTTGAACTTGATGGATGTGTGTCTTTTTTCAACCTAACTTACTATGTTACAAAGGTCACGATTTCCCTTCCTGGCCCTAATTTAAATATGCAAATTAGGATTTAGTTCAGCCAGGCACAAGGATCTGGCCAAATCCTGCTAAAAAAAAGCCAAATCCTGGATTCGGTGCATCCCTAATTTATTATTGTAATGATCCCCTATGTAATCTATTCATTTACTGTTCTGCTGTACAGTTGTGCTAAAGTAACAATAATTCTAACAAGATTTAAAAGAGGATAGAATTTCTGAAGTGCTCACAGTTAGTATACCAATGTGATTCTTTTGAACACTCACATAAATCTATTTTATTCTCTCTCCCTGCTCTGTTCCTTTAGGTTAAAGGAACAGTAACATCAAAAAATGAAAGTGTTTTAAAGCAATAAAAATATAATGCAGTGTTGTCTGCACTGGTAAAACTGCTGTGTTTGCTTCAGAAACACTACTATTGTTTATATAAATAAGCTGCTGTCAGCGTTGCATCTGCCAGTGCTAAAACTGCCCAAATGGTGCCCATATCTGTTATCAGTGTCTTCAATGGCATCCAATTGTCACTGCCCACGCAGGTTACATTTCGTTTTAAAATCACTGAAGTACGCATTTTTCAGGTTGAAATCCACCCCATGTGTAGTGAAAGGTGGATACCATTGAAGTCTCTGGAAACAAGCACAAACAGTATTGTCATTTTTCCAATGGCATCAGTTCTCTCTCTTTTTCTCTCTCCTCATTATTTTATGCCCACTCCCTTCACATTTCAGTTTTCTATTTGTCAACATTTTTCATTTTCACTTTTTAATTTTGCATAAGGCAAACTTGTTTTTAATTGCCAGTTGAATGTCTTTGGGATATTGACTATTGATAAAAATGAAGCCTTAGGGCAATGGCACATGGGAAGTTTAAATATTGTAGAACAGCGGCTCTTGTTTCCTTCTCAACAGCCAAACTGCAAATTACCAGTAAGGAAAACATACAAGGTGTGGCTACTTGCTGAAGTATGTTTCTCCAACAACAATTTGCATTTTAGCTGATGGGAAGGAAACAATGTTTTTGTAAAGATCTTTTCTCTGAGCATGTGATACACAGCACAAAATGAATATTACTTCCTAAGAAGAATATGGGTTATAGTCCAGGTACACAATGAGATTTGTCGCATTCAGAAAATCTATGCAGAAATCCGAAATTTAGTGAATGGCAAGGCATTTTTAGGATATTTGTCGACCACCATAGTACAGATTTTCCGCAGAAAACAAATCTCCTTGTCATTGCCTTAAAGGAAAACTATACCCCCAAATATAAAAAAATATATTGCATAAAACAGCTTTTATGTAAAACCATGCTTCGTGTGAATAAACCATTTTCATAATAATGTACTTTTTTAGTAGTATGATAGAAAATTGCCATTTTAAAAAATAAGGGCCGCCCCCTGGGATAGTAGGATTCACTGTGCACACAAACAAACCATACAAGTTAGGTCACACGAGCCAATTAACAGACAGAGTTTTGTCTTTTGCTTTCACATTTCTTCCTGTTACAGTTAGAGCTGTAGTATTTCTGGTCAGGTGATCTCTGAGGCAGTACACAGTCCATCACAAAATGGTGGTTCAAGGCAAGAGATGTAAAAGGGCAATATTAACTTAAATATATATTCCAGTTGGGTAAGATTCCTTAATATGTCACTTAATATGATGTAAACTATCCGTTGCTTAAATATTTATTTTGGGGGTAAAGTTTTCTTTTACTAAGGATATCAGCTGTCTGGCATAAATATGTAAAGATTGCAACAAATGGATATAGTTAAATAAGACCATAAAGTAGTAATGAGGTAAAAACGTAACTAAAAAGAAAAAGACTGGTCACCCTATAGCTAAATTAAAAACAGGTTCCAACAGGCTCAGAGAGTCAAGAATTTCTTTCCAACTACTCATCAGTGAGCACAGACAAGTTAAGTGGTTTCCGTTGTGCTTTGAAAGGATAGTAAATAGGAGAGGGATTGAAACGATAAGTCAAAATTAAAAAAAATGTTCCACTTGCAGTCAGATTTTTTACCATATGTTTATGTTTCCAGGAGGCAGACCTGAATCTCTGGGGCATGAAGGAAGATAAATAAGGTAGACAAAGAAAGAGGAAACAAGAGAAAGCAGAAGGGGAAGTAGGTATTCTGAACTGTATATTTTCTTACTCAATTATGCAGCAACTAGCTTTGTTTATTGGAGGAAGCACAAGAAACAAACAATGGTCAGTGGCACCTGCTTAGTACTGGAAAATCCCTGCGGACCCTAGTCTGGGTTTGCCCCCAATTTATGCAGCACAGAGCATTTATGCACTAGTACCTTTTCCAGGTTCTACTTGTTAAGATATGCATTAATGGGTTTGTTCTCATACAGATCCCATAGTAATCTGATGCTGATACAGTGGCCCCGCACTGCTTTCAGTGTTTTGCTTTTATGGCTGTGTTATGTGTGTTAAAGGCAAGAATACTGTCACTGTCAGTGAGTATATACCTTGTGGGAAAAAGAATTGTAAAGCGCATGTATTCTCAACTATGTGATAACCTTCGCTCATGGGTCTGGTTTAAAGGGCATGTTAGTGCTGGATTCCATTACTGGCGCTCCGCCACTTAGGCTAGAAAAATTTTAGTACCAAAGAAGTTGGACAGCACTGACTTGCATATATTCAAATGCCTTAGTTTTTCCTTACTATTGGTGTCACTATAGAGTGAGTAAGGTGAAAGTTTATTTCAAATCAGCCTATTCAATACCATGCCATAACTCAATAAAATGACGTACTTAGTTTCCAGAAATGACAAATACACAATATTCTTTACTGTAAGTGAAAAAAAATTACACATCAATTGGTGACCAAGCATTGGGCAGAGGATAAGCACAGCCCTACCACATTTGGGTGCATACCAATAAAACATGTACCCTCTAGAGCAAAAGAAGACGGCTTTGATTACACCTTGTTTAAGGCTTTCTGGATCCATTAGGCTCAAAAGTGTGGCACCAAGAGAGTTAAATATATCATTTGTTTGGATTTTTTTTTATTTCAGCTTTAGTTTTCCCTGATGAATTCTAGACAATAAAACAGGCAATACATATCTAGTTAGGTTACATAATAATATTAAAATTTTACATAATATTGCTAAAAATTGTTCAAGTAATCTTTGATTTTGCCTTATAGTAAAGCATATGAATCCAAAATTTTTCTATTGAGTGCTATCATCATATCTACCAGTAGGAGGGATGCGGGAGGATTTTTAGCAATACAGGGAGCGGTTATCTGGATACCTTCCAATTTCTCTGTTTATGGGCTGCTGGGGGGGGCGAAGGGTGGTACAGGCTGCATTGCACGTTACAGCATAAACAGTGACTGAAGTGTAATAATGATGCTTGATCCGAATGTTATTAACAGGGGAAAAAGCAAAAAAAAAAAAGGCAAATGAATTTATTTATATAATCATGTAGCATATTGTGGTTGTAGAAAGTATATCAGATACTAACTAAAAGCAACTGATTTTGATATCTTATATCTGATATATGAATTATATATTTAAAATATCATATGTAATATAGTGTAAGAATGAGAACAGTGGTGTAACAATAGAGGAAGGTTGCAGGGGGGGTTCCAGACCATTGGGTCAGCAAATTCATAGCCCCTCCCCACTACAGGTGTGAAGTGCTGCAGCATAGTAGTACTTCCCCAATCTGCCCTTAGGTCATTCTATCTAAAATTGGGAGCCACAAATAATTATTTTAAGTGTCCCTTTGCGCAGACCTAGTGTGTGTCTCCATCATTGGCAAAGATGGGATGGTGATGTGTCTGACTCACACTAACTTTATTCAAGACTGTCACATATTTTCTAAATTGGATACAGAGATTACCAAGTATAAACTGATGAAGTTGTTTTTAGCTGGGGGGACAAAGAATAAGACAATGTGGCACATATAGCAATTTTTTTTTGCCATGCCCACTTTTGATAGGCCACACCCATAGTAATGCAAAATTTATGCCATGTACACTTTATTCATACCGCCCAACATTTTGGAAATAAAAAGAGGGACACATTTTTTTTGACCACACCCATTTTGTGGCCACACCCCCTAATTACCATGTTCATTTTACAAAATTTAGCTGGTTATAAAAGTTTGAACATATTTCTATGGTTTTTTCAATTATAGTTTTGCTAATGAAGGTGAATTGTCCTTTAAGCTTTTCCCAAGGGACCTGTTATCTTATATTGTTACAATTACTTATTTGCTTATCTAGATACATTTGAATTGTTACAAATGTATCTTATCTTCTGTTGTGGCTGTTCTGGGCTCTCTGCCAAAAGCCAATTAAGTTAGAAACTTTGTTTCTTTTTCTGGCTGTTCAGTGCAGAGAAAAACGGGACTTTCCAGTAAATGTGGAACTGCAGGTTGAGCTATCAAAAGAGGGACTGTCCCTCTAAAAACGGGACAGTTGGGAGGTATGCTTTAATTAGGATGGAGCAAGATTGTAAAGACACATCCTTTAATATTGTAAACATGTACTTAAACAGTATACTTATAAACAGTAACAGGCAGAAAGGAATTCTGCCCCAATAACATTATATACTGTGAGAGGCAGTGGGTACCTGCACCAAAGCACATTGTATATAGTGAAATGCAGTGGGTACTGCTTAATTCCCCTCCCTTCCCATTCTATTTTTCCATCCCTTTGTCCCCATTGCCTCCTCAGGGAGGTGTTTTGAATTCCTCCCCTTCTAATCTTTTCTCCCTATATTTACCATCGTATCTAGTGATGGGCGAATTTGTCATGTTTTGCTCCTCCAAAAATTTGCGAAAAGAGCAAAAATTCATAAAATGCATTGAAGTCAATGAGCATTTTTTGTGCAACTTTTTCCAAGCCGCACAACTCTTATGGGGAAATGTAATAAAAGTCGGTAACAGAAAGAATATTCGAAATGCGAAAAGTTATGCCTTTGTGTGAACAAATTTGCCTTTGCGTGAATTTACTATAGCTTTTGTGAACCCGGAAACTGTTTAGCGACCACTTCCGACAGGGGAAGAAAGTAAATGTAATAAAACTTCTTACTCAAAAAGTTGTTATGTTTGCTCCAAAAGATTAGGCCCCTTCAAATCCAATGGGTAACCGAATCATGGAGCACCAGGCAGCATTAGGGTCATATTAAAAAGTCCAATTTTATTGATAATGCATCATAAAACCATATTAGGCAACAGTGTGAATCAGCCCCACGCTTGATGCGTTTCGTGGCCCTCACGCCACTTCCTCAGATTGTTTCTCATATTCAATGTAACTGAAGGTGTAGCAGTGGGACCTGGATTTTAACTATTGAGTGCTGTTCTTATATCTACCAGGGATCTGTAATCTTGTGTTAGGGAGCCTCTATCTGGTTGTCTTTCCATTGTTCTGTTGTTAGGCTGGGGGGAAGAGGGGTGATGTCACTCAAATTTGCAGTACAGCAGTAAAGAGTGACTGAAGTTTATCAGAGCACAAGTCACATAAACGGGGGCTACTGGGAAACTGACAATATAACTAGCCCCATGACAGATTTTAAATATAAAAAAAAATTAGTTTGTTCTTTTGAAAAATGGATTGCAGTGCACAAGTCTGCTGGAGCAGCACATTTTTCCATGACAGTATCCCTTTAAATAAGGATTCCCATCCCTCCAGTGTTTAAACACAGTGCCCAGGTGCCTGTCCGTATTTAAACAGTATGCATATCAACGAGTGACAGCACTCCGAGGAATGTAAAAACAAAAAAACAAAATTAGGTTTATTTAATCCAACATTTTGGTTCTATATTGAAACCTTTGTCAGGGAAAGAGACAATAACAGTGCACAGGGTGGCGCTTAAATGTACAGAATATGGTGCCAAAAGTTGTTGCTAGGGTCCCCTAGCAACCAGTGTAACCATGTAACCAGGGAAAGTAGCTAAAGCAAACACCAGTGTATTGGAAGAATAGATAAAACTATTACTGCTTCGTGCTCAAAGACCATCATACCTCAGGAAAGCATCCAGACCTCAGAAGCGGGCAGTCATTTTGTGAAGAACCGAAACTCACAGTATAGGTTGCGTGACTCGTCCTATGTCCCATAGCAGTGGACCAGAATTCACACCGGAAACGATCGCTACAGTGAGTAGACACAGTGGAGCATTGCCTAGCAACCCGCTTTTTAGTCCGTGTCAAATTCAAAGTTAATTTGAATCACAATGGATGAGAAGAGTCTGTACACGGTAATTGCACACGATCAAGGGATCTCAGCCTGCAAGAAAACTCTACTCACCTCACACTCCCAGACGGTCCTCACTGAATTTCTTCTTCATCTCTAACTAACACTGACCTGAATTTTCTTCAGATTTGAGAAATCCTATAACCTCCAGACCTTGGGAACAGCCATGGGAATTGCACTCCTATCCTACATCCTACAGCAACATTTTCATTCTTGAATTTGAATCTGTTCACATTTTGCCTCTATTGGGGAGAGAGATACTTACCTACTTCCACTATATTGATGACCTGTTCTTGATATGGACTTACCCTAAAGAGGCTCTGCTGTCCTTTCATCAACAGCTTAATGATCTGGATACCCCTATTAAATTCACTTTGAATTTTGACACCAACAATATTGACTTTCTTGACTTGAATATTTTCCTGGTGGATTCACACCTAGTGGGACATTCACTAAGATTCGTAGTTGCGCCAGGTGTAACTTCGCCGCACTTCGCCAGGCGTAGTTTCGCCAGCGCTCCGCAAATTCACTAAAATCCGAAGTTGCGCTCAGGGGTAGCGCAAGGTTGCGAAGTTGCGCTAGCGTTGATTCGCGAAGCGAAGTTACGCTAGCGATGGTTAATGTGCATATGGCGCCAAATTCAAATTTCAATGGAGGAATATGTAGCAGCACTACAAATGCCTGGGAAACCTTCAAAACATCAAATAAAATTTTTATTTTGCCCTACACATGTGCCCACTGTATAGTTAAGTTGCCATGAGTTAGGAAATGTAGGGGGGGAAGGAGGGGAGCCCCAAAAAAAAAATTTTCTTTTTCAGCCTATCACCCATGATATAGAAAAAACGCCAGCGTTTTTTGGGACTTAGAAAAAATGTTAACTTTTTTTAAAGAAATCCCTATCTAATCTATTGCGCTTCGCCTGGTCTGAGGTGGCGAAGGAAGTCTAACGTAAAAGGTAGCGTTCAGAACAATGCGCGCATTAGTGAATTTGCGTAGTTACGTTCGTTGCGCAAATTCGCCAGGCGTAAGGGTGCGAAGTTACACTAGCGAAGTTACGCCAGCGTCCGTTAGTGAATTTGCGAAGTAACGAAAATGCCCAACGCTAGCGAATTGACACTAGCTTTAGGCGCTTCGGCGCATAGTGAATTTGCCCCCCAGGAACCAGACTCTTCAGGAAACCTACTGATCGGAACTCAATCATGCATGCTTATAGTAACCATCCTCCTGCCACAGTTAGAGGGATCCCCTATTCACAATTTCACATAACAACAGCTCAAGGGAAACCGCCTTGCTGCAAACACAAGAAATGTTTAACAGATTTCTAGAAAGGGGATACTCGGAGGAATTGCTGAACAGACGACTCGAGAGGGCACTAAAGCACACACAATAAACATTATTGGCTAACAAACCAATCACAGACAGCTCTGCCACTCCACTGATTTTTACCACTACTTTTTCAGCTGCCGCTCAACAATTATCTACAAGTATTAAGAAAAATTGGCCAATGTTGAATATGGATGAATCTCTATCCCTGCACCAGACCTCAAAACCACTAATGGACTATAAAAGTGACCAGAGCCTGAGGGATCTATTAGTGTGCAGTGACGTTATGAGATTGAGATTGGAACATACAGATACTAACTGGCTAACTAAACAGAAAAAAATTTGTGTGTTACAAATGTCCAGACTGTGTCACATGTAGGTGCTTACTCACTGGCACAGATTTTCTACACCCACACACAGGAAAAAGATTTAAAATCATGCACAGACTAATCACCTGTAGTTTCGGTCACTGACAGTGAGCTTTCTCAAGGGAATACAGCACTCTTTAGTATTCCCTTGAGAAAGGTCACAGTCTATGACTGAAAGTTCTGGTTTGTAAATTAAATAGAATAAAAAATGAATTTGTTTGCACAAGCTGTCCTTAAGGCTGGTGGCAAACTGTAAGATTCAGGGGAGAATAGTCGCCCAGTGACAAATCTCATCTTCTTCGTGTGACTAATCTCCCCGCTGGCAACAATGTGAATTGCCAGCAGGACGGCATAAGTAGCGCTTCATTTTCCAAAGTCACCTGAATCTTACTGTGTGCCACCAGCCAACCTTAGTGTTGGTTCTGGGTTTTGGGATACCAGTCGTGCCAGCAGTAAGCATTCAGTGCAGGAGGGAGGCATATCCCCAGCAGCACCCTGCCCCCTTTATTCCTGAGCTGCCTTATCTCTCTCAGCATTACAGTCTGTTATGCCTTATCTCTGAGATTTTGTTGAGTAAATAAAGTTGTACTGTGTGTAATATATATATATATATATATATATATATATATATATATATATATATATATATATATATATATATATATATATATATATATATAAATAACAAACAAGGGAAAGTTGTGCTCACCACTATTTTTTAAAACC
The DNA here is from genome assembly GCF_017654675.1 of Xenopus laevis. NCBI lineage: Eukaryota > Metazoa > Chordata > Amphibia > Anura > Pipidae > Xenopus > Xenopus laevis. The sequence goes on from NC_054377.1 coordinate 95,041,572, forward strand.
ATTAGGCGGAGGTGCAATGAGGCTGTGACCAAAAAATACATATAGACAAATACAAGAGTCCTCTGCACTCAACCCACTATCAATATATTTAAGACAGCGACATTTTGTGCATACTGCTACTGAAAAATGCCTTACCCTTTAAACAAAACAGGGATTGTTTGTCCATATATTGCAATATATTTAAGCTGGCCAACTACGTCAAAGTCATCCCATATCTGGCCAGTCCTATGCTCAATTTTATCTGATTCATTAAGAAGAAGAAGGGAAAGTTGTGCTCACCACTAATTTTTAAAACCATTAGGCGGGGGTGCAATGAGGCTGTGACCACAAAATACATATAGTCAAATACAAGAATTCCCCTTTCCCTGTTATAGTTTTCCCCTTTCCCTGTTATAGTTTATACAGGAGCAGTGACCAGCTCCATGTTGTAGCTCCCACCCTTCCCAGCTATAGTCAGGTGATCCCACTGGTGTCTAATAAAAGGGCAGCCAAGTATGGAGGTTTACTTTGAAAGCAGCAAGTAAGTTGCAGGTAAAACCTAGTCCCTTTGTAAGATGTATAATGAAGCAATAGAATTCTTAATGAATCAGATAAAATTGAGCATAGGACTGGCGAGATATGGGATGACTTTGACGTAGTTGGCCAGCTTAAATATATTGCAATATATGGACAAACAATCCCTGTTTTGTTTAAAGGGTAAGGCATTTTTTAGTAGCGATATGCACAAAATGTCGCTGTCTTAAATATAATGATAATGGGTTGAGTGCAGAGGACTATATATATATATATATATATATATATATATATATATATATATATACACACACACACAAAACACAGAGAGCACACTAAGCAAGGTGAAAAAAAGCACACACCCAGAATCTCTCAAGGGACCGTTTATCAATAAACATTGAAAAACCAACTCGCTCAACCCCCAAAAGATGCTAAAAAGCTTGTAATTATTGTTGTTAAATAAAGTTACTAAGCAAAACAAAAAATAATTATGAAAAAAAACATGTGGATATCAGGTGCGAGACCTGATATTCACAAGGAAATTAAGAATTCCTCTTTAGTAGTAGCAAACTAAAAAAAAAACAAAACCAAAATAAAGCAGTCTGGTGGTGCATGTCTGATTACCACTTGGTTTCTCACTGTTTCTTTGTGGATACACAAGTTGTCAATGGTCACATTGTAGTGACCAAAATATTGAGAGTGTGCGTATGAATATTCATAAAGTTTTTAAATTATTTGCCAAAAACCCGTGATTGTAGAACTTTTTTTTGCTTATATTTATTTTTTATATAAAGACATATACAGTATAACATTTATGTAACGCAAATCTGCTGTGCTTATTTATGCAACGAACTATGGGAGCCCAGTTGCTACATTCAGGGCAGTGGCAGCAGTGTTAATAGGTAAACAAGTATATTTTAGCAGAAAGGGCAAAACAGACGCAATAGTGCTTTCCACAACTACGAACAAAGTGCAAAAAGCTGATCTGCTGTGTTACCTGCGAATTTTCTCCTTTTCAGACTGATTAACTACCACCATGGTTGCACAGCATATTTACATAAACTATAGTAGGATTTCTAAAGCAAACTCAACAGTTTTACCAGTGCAAGGAATCACTACATTATATTTGAATTACTTCAAAACACTTTAATCATTTTTGTTGTTTCTTTAAGCATGACACATCCAAGATTTGTTCACTGTTGATACCTTCCTACTGATTTTAATGTAAGGGAAGGCTTTAACATTCTGAACTGGCCTTTCTGGAAAAGTTAAAATAAATGATAATAATATTAAGATATTAAGAAGATATAGTTGGCACTTACAAGAACAGAAGCAGGAATATCATTGAGACGATCAGGAATCCCACTATCCACTGTTTGGCTGTCATGGTTTTTGTGGCAGTAGGTTTTAGTTCCAAGGTGCAGAGCAGAACTGGAGAAGCGTATCAAAGAACAGGATCCTGATTTGTGAAAAATGGAACAAAATGGACAAAGTCACATCTTGCTTGCCTTGATTTAGATGTAACACGGAGAAATGAAGAGTAGCTATAGGTGTGGTAGAGGACTGAATACATACCCAGCTGCTCCACCCCTCCTCCCTCCTACTCTGCTGGTGCCGCTCTCAGTGAGCAAAGAGCAGGCATTCATTTTATTTTTATAAGGTTTTAAACGTATTGATGGGGTGATTAAAGGTGGGATGGTGATGTGTGTGATTCACGGTAATTTTATTCAAAATTGTAACCGATTTTTCTAAACTGGATACAGAGATTACCAAGTATACACTGACGTGAAATAGATTGCCTGTGGATAACAGGACAAACTGAAGACTGTGTTCAAAGTGTGGTTCACCTTCAAGTTAACTTTTAGTGTGTTGATAGAATGGTCTATTCTAAGCAACTTTTCAATTGGTCTACTTTTCATTATTTCTTTTTTTTTTTTAATAGTTTTTGAATTTTTTGCCTTCTGCTGACTCTTGTCAGCTCTCAAATGGGGGTCACTAACCCCATCTAAAATAATAAATGCTCTGTAAGGCAACAAAGGTATTGTTATTGTTACCTTTTACCACTCATCTTTCTATTCAGGACTCTTATTCATATTCCAGTCTCTAATTCACATCAATGCATGGTTACTAGGGTAATTTAGACCATAGCAATCAGATTGCAGAAACTGTAAACTGGAGAGATGCTGAATAAAAAGCTAAATAATTCAAAAACGACAAATAATAACAAATGAATACCAATTGCAAATTGACTCAGAATATCTCTGCAGCATACTAAACCTTAACTCAAAGGTGAACAACCCCTTTAAAATGCACAAACACAAACAGGAGTAAAGTTAGACTAAGAATACTTAACAACAAGATCTGTGTATTTATTTATTTTTTATATATATAATATTTTATTTATTTATTGTTACTTGTCCTCCCTATTTATACTCTTCTCTTTTGTACACTGCTGTGTTTCCTTACATTGCTTTACAAATAAAGTTTTACATACATACAAATATTAAAATCAAGTCTGTTGTATTGTAACAGGATTGTCAAACTGTGTTTAAAGTACTCATGGTTTCCCATAAAATTGCTCCCTTGTCTCAGAATGCTCCTAATCAAATTCTCTCCATACCACTACAGTGACATCACAGAATTCCTAACCTTCTGCACCCTCATTGCCAGGGGCACAGTTCAGTAGTCTCACACTGTGTGCATGCTCCTTTTAAAGAGATACTGACATTAAAAAATAACCTTTTTTATTATCTATCATTGTCTTTGAAGGCTATGTATTATTTTGCCATAAAAGTATTTGCCTGATGCTTTTTCATTACCTTTATTACTACCCTGTTCCTCGATGAGGGAGCTGCCATATTTGTGCAGCAGTAGCCCGTTTGCATTAGAAACTCTGACAGGTTAAGAAGGGAGTCAGGTTGGCAAAACAGTCAGGTTTAGGAACTTCAAGTGACAATAACTTACAAATTACTTACAAAAGCAGAAAAACGATCAACATGACCTATAGGTAACTTTTAATGTAGATTTTGAAAATAAAATTTTTAGTGTCAGTATCACTTTAACTGATCTTTTCCTTTTTCAAGGATGATGCGCAGGGATAATTAGAAGCGCAGGGTTAACTAGAAGCACATGTACATGCCAAAGGAAGAGTGCATGGAGATCAGAGATATAACATGTTATCACATGTTATTTACAAGTATCCAAATGCCTTAACAGAAAAAAATAGCATTTTGCGACACTGTAATGAGATGTTACATTTCACCAAACAATATCAAGTAAGCTTTCGTTCTCCTTTAAGTATTAGACGTTGCCAGGAGTAACCAGTTGGAAAGAGGTCTGTGTCCCAAAGAGCTTACAATCTTATAGGAAGAGGAGACATGGTCTTTTCCTTAGGGAGAGGTCAAAATCAGATTCCCTCCTACAGGGGAACCCCAAATTAAAACTACTGACTTTGTAAGCGTTACTTTGGAAGCATTTTTTTAAGTTTTGGTAGTGATCACTGTCCTCCCACAGATACTGCTATCTGCCACCAGTGCCAAGGTACAAAGTGTGTGCAGGAATATTGTACAGAATTCAGATGCTGCCAGTGGAATGATGCAGTTTAAATGGTTTCTTCACCTTTAAATTGTCTTTTTTTGCAGTTTTTAGCAGTCTGGTTGCTAGGGTCTAATACCCTAGCAAGCATACATTGATTTGAATGAAAGACTGGAATATGAGTAGAAGAGGGTCTAAATAAAAAAAGATGAGTAATAAAAAGTAGCAATAACAATAGATTTGTAGCCCTAGGGAGCATTTGTTATTTGGACAGGGTCAATGACCCGCCATTTGAAAGCTAGAAAGAGTCAGAAGAAGAAGGCAAATAATTCAAAAACTATAAAAAAAATATGAATTGAATGTGAATTGAAAAGTTGCTTAGAAGCCATTCTATAACATATCAAGTTAAGTGAAAGGTGAAGCACCCCTTAGCCAGATCCATGTAGGGATTTTTGATGCTGTCCAGACATCAATTTTGAAGTATTAACCCTTGTCACAAAGGCAGTTACTTACTAACTTGCAACTGATAATCAGCATTCAGCTCAGATTTAAAAGCAACAGTTATGACCCATATGACTCCCCTCAAGCCACTGATTGGCCACTGATTGGTTACTGCTTGGTCACCAGGGTAACCAGGCAGTGGAAACCAAGATAGCTGAAAAGCAGGAAGTTGTGTTCTGTTCTGATCATCCAGTCACTCCAGCCTTTATAGATTGCATGTTTGACTAACTATATTTTAAAACAGTTTTTATTTTGCACAGCCTATTTATTTACTGATTGAATTTTGGTGTAATTCCACTCCTGTAAGAAATAAAAAAACACACACCCCACTTCAACCATTTGCATCAAAATTACTATTAAAGACATCCATACGACTTAGGTACCTGCCCTTTTCAAATTAACCTAAGTGCAAGAGTGCTAGCGAAGTTTCTCTAGGCAGAAATGAACAGTAGCAAAAATTTTTGTGAATTAGTGTAGTGGTCATGAATTTGCACCTGATGAAGTGCAGAGTGTGCAAAGTGGTCACTGGCGAAAATTTGCACGTTAGTGAATTTGCCCCACTGTTACAGTGACTTTTCTATTAATCACTAGCCAACACTGGAAAGGTGTTTGCCTATACTAAAAGATCTGATTATTGGGTTTTAGACATACTGTATTATGGAAAAACTGAAGTTGATAAGAATATATTTTTATAAAGTAAAGACTTTTTTTTACCTAGATACCCCTAAAACCATACCTTTCCTAGTTACCGGGAGTAATCCTTGAGCATATGAATGTTTAATAAGCAATGTGAATATAGCATTTAGTATTTTTGGAGGCATGAGATTTGGATGTAAAATTTGTGAAGTAGAAAGCAGCAGCTTAGGGAATAATATGGATTCACATTACTATAAATGAGTAATGGATTTACCACAGTAATATGCATGACAGCAGCAAATCTTACACTCCATTCGAGACTAGAGAGAGGTAATAGATACCTTTGACATGTATACACACCCTGTGTCACACCTCCAAGCACCTGGTGTGGGGAATCCGGGCATACAGCTTCTTTCAAAGATATCACTGCTTCGCCTCATGGCGGCATCATGTAGGGCAGAGGTAACAGACCAAATAAAAGGCATGGGCATGGCCGGGAGAGCGCTTCCACATGCATAACACTACTATCTAGTTCCTCAGTGTCTGCACCTATGGCCCACCACTGTCACATTGCCACATTCCCCCTAAGGCACATGTTGCTAAGATGCTACAGAGTGGCGTAACTATTGGGGAAGCAGACCCCATGGGTGCAGGTAGAAGGCGGTCCATGGGTCCACTTACTCCATAGCATTACTCCCCCAAACATTGGGGGCCACTTACAAAACCCAAGGTTTTTTCCCGGTGTCCTGCTGGCCCGGTCCAACGCTGTTTACACAGTGGTCGGTGTACAATGTAAATCGCCAACGGGGTGGCAGTCAAATTGCTTCGGCTTTTTGAAGTTGCCCAAAGTTCCTTGTGAGGCAACTTCAGGCGACTTCGGAAAATGAAGTGCTCCGAGTGCCATCCCGCCGGTGGGAAGGCAGTTCGGGTGATTAGTCGCCCGAAGAAGAAGCGATTTGTCGCTGGGCGACTAATCTCCCAAAATAGCAGCATGTGCCCTTACCCTAACACTCTATGTAGCCTCATTGTGAAATATGCTTAGCTATACACACACACTGATAACACCTATAGCACACAATATGTTTGAGTTGGTTATGTAAATAATGTGAGTTCGCAGGACAAGGACATGTCTATCATGTACCTGTATACATACAGTATAACCACGAGACTATCTTGGATTATTTTTGTTTTGCAATACCACCATTTATGTAACTATAATGCTTGAGCTACATTCTATTCATTTAGAGAACATTCCTAATTTTGATATCTTGCAAAAATCTTCATATAGTATCCACTCTATTGACGCCTAGAATTTTCACTAAAATCACTCACAGAATACACAAGTATACAGGTTAGTGTAACTCTCGCTATAGTTAAACTGTCTTTAACAGTTAGTAAATTGACACAAATTCTGAAGAAGGTGTTGTATTTCCATACATGCTAAGATGAAGTGATATTAAAGGAAATATCTGGGACACTTTCACTAAAAATTGGAAACTTTTATAAAACTAATAATAAATCATGTTTTCCTCATTGCATTGCATTCATGCACAGGTCTATATATATATATATATATATATATATAAATAAAACTTAGTAAAATGCTGTTGCACTCAAGGGACTTTTGCTTAATTATGCTTAATAAAGATGTGTTGTGTGTGTGAATATATATATATATATATATATATATATATATATATATATATATATATATATATATATATATTGTAACAGAAATGCTGGGAAATTGGTTGAAGGGGTTTATGTATCATCCAGATTTCTGTCACTGTTTTTAAGCAACCAGGTAAATTTACATTTTTTCACGGGTCTGTGGCTAGTTGTAATAGCCGGAAAAAGGACCCGGTTCACGAGAGTGTTGAGCGGGATCCGATTCCAGATGGACTGTCTGTGTTTGCCCAACACCTGAGAGAGGAACAGGTGTTTTCTCTCCTTAAGTAGGGAAGGGATTGTGTGTGTCTCTCTCGCTCAATCCTGGGGAAAAAAGAGCAGGCAGTGCAGGCCTGTTAGAGAGCCAGATTCATGTGAGTACGTGCTGTGCCACAAATACTGTTTTCTGTTAGGTGCTGGATGTTAGATCCTCACCTTGTTAGTTAGGAGCTAATTGTTTAGTTAGTGCCGGACAGACAAGGTTTTATTTCCATTTTTGTTTGTTTTGCCAACCAGACAAATAAAACTGGTTGCGGCCATTTGCACATCACCAGCCAGTTTTGTGTTGTTTTGCGTGGACTCCAATACTGCTGTGCACCCGTCTACCCCCAGGAGACGACGACCCTGTTACCATAAACGGTTATATATATATATATATATATATATATATATATATATATATATATATATATATATATATATATATATATATATATATATATATATATATATATATATATATATATATATAAAAAAACAAGCATTTAGCAGTACTCACTCAATGTCAGCTTAATAAGTGATTGTTGGTGCAAAGTCTCAAAGGGGAAGTTCAGTTTCCTTCCTACACAAAATATACAACGTATCCAGACAAGAAGCAGGCAGCACTCGATTTTGAAAAATCAGTGAAAGTGTATTAAAAATTTACAAAAGTTCACAAATAAGCATCATATACAACCTGTTGATACAAAAATTGCATCTGTGACGTTTCGGGCCAGCATAGTACCCTTTCTTAAACTGAACAGGTAATCATAAAGCACATGTCTGCCAAACATTTAAGATTCTAGAACAGGAAATGACATTGTGGTTACTAAGTAGCAGATACAGCAGCAACATTAACCCCAAACCTGCCTTTCTTAGTTTGGGTCATGTCTATTGCACAAACATATCAGAGACGGTTAATTATTTACAAAAATGTAAATGTATCAACATTCTTGGGGTTGGGGTCCCCGGGAATGTTTCGCTGTATTGGATGTGCACAATGCTCCAGTGTGATTAGAGGTAGAGAATTTGTACACTCTGGTACTGGATTTACAGTTCAATTATGTGGGCATTATACGTGCACATTCAAATATGTGATATATGCATTTGTTTGCTCAGATGGTCAAATCACGTATCTCCCAACACAAATCCTCCATCAATTTGAGTAATGATAGATTGCCGGTTTATAAACATTTTATAGATATGGGTCACAATGCAGAAATGTATTGTATTGGAAGGGAATCCACCATTCAAATATGGAGGTAATCGAGAGCTAAAACTGAAGCAAAGAGGTATGGTGGATCCATAAGTTGAATACATTAGTACCTAATGGTTTGAATAGGGACTATGACCTATATCTTTTTTTGTAAATAATTAACTGTCTCTGATATGTTTGTGCAATAGACGTGACCCAAACTAAGAAAGGCAGGGTTGGGGTTAATGTTGCTGCTGTATCTGCTACTTAGTAACCACAATGTAATTTCCTGTTCTAGAATGTTTGGCAGACACATGTTCTTAATGATTACCTGTTCAGCTTGAGAAAGGGGCTATGCTGGCCCGAAACGTCACAGATGCAATTTTTTGTATCAACAGGTCGTATATGATGCTTATTTGTGAACTTTTGTGAAATTTTAATACACTTTTTTCACTGATTTTTCAAAAGCGAGTGCTGGCTCCTTCTTGTCTGCATATATATATATATATATATATATATATATATATATATATATATATATATATATATATATATATATATATATATATATATATATATATATATATATATATATATATATATATATATATATATATATATATATTATATATTATATATATATATATATATATATATATATATATATATATATATATATATATATATATATATATATATATATATATATATATATAAAATGTCTTTATTCAGTGGACAAACGCTGACGTTTCGGCTGACACGACAGCCTTTCTCAAAGTGCAAAAATGGTTCACACAAACGAAATAAATACCAAGTGTGGCGGGAAAAACAAAAGGAGCAGGGGAAGTGACGTGTAGCAGACCTCATCAGTGACAGCATAACAAATAATAAAGTGAAAAAAAGGGTTGATAACGAAAATAATATCAAGAATTATTAAAAGATATAAGTCGAATACAATATTAAAAAGAAATCTTTTGAGAATAATCCGATAACCCGTAGAAATAAAGAATATTGCTTATATTGAATCAAGAACCAAAAACCCGGTCATAGCCCTTCGCATAGAACAAAGTATCCATTTCATAGTTTAGTTAGTCACACTACAAACAATAACAATGTATTGAAACATGAAGGTAACATTAGTATAGATCGTAATGAAGAGGAACTACCTTGCGTATTGTATTGAAGCTGAAGCCGATGCGTCTCATACTAACAGGATCACAGGACACTAGCAGGAGAAAGGAGGAGAAGCAGGGGGTAAAATTAGAGGAAGTAAATTAAACAATGTCAAAGCAACGATCCGTGCGTCTAGATAAGGATCAGAAACTGAGATCGTTAGCATAGAGAGGAGTAGGAATGCAGCGGGGTAAAAGGAGATAGACAAATACAAGATTCCTGTGCACTCAACCCATTATCAATATATTTAAGACAGAGACATTTTGTGCATACTGCTACTGAAAAATGCCTTACCCTTTAAACAAAACAGGGATTGTTTGTCCATATATTGCAATATATTTAAGCTGGCCAACTACGTCAAAGTCATCCCATATCTGGCCAGTCCTATGCTCAATTTTCATCTGATTCATTAAGAATTCTATGGTTTAATTATACATTTTATAAAAGGGACAAATACGTTTTACCTGCAAGTAGTAGTATGCAGTATGTAGTACTGCATGTAGTATGTAGTACATGACGGACATTTAAAGCAGCCCTTTTTTTCTGTGTTGAGCCAGGTGGATGTGGTCACTTTCTGGTAGCAGTGGCTAGGGTCGGTTTTCACCAGAATGTCTCTCAGGCTCCTGCCTCTCCTGTAGGCTATCCGGGGTTTACTCCTAAAGATGGGTGGGAGTGTTGTGTCCCTTTCAAACACTGTCCAGTGCAGGAGCCTGAGAGACATTCTGGTGAAAACCGACCCTAGCCACTGCTACCAGAAAGTGACCACATCCACCTGGCTCAACACAGAAAAAAAGGGCTGCTTTAAATGTCCGTCATGTACTACCTGCAATAACATGATGACAGGCTCCACTTTCAATCATCCTCACTCCGGGAAACCCATCAATATCAACTACAAAATGACATGTATGTCTAGATTCCTTATTTATTTCATCAAGTGCCCCTGCGGGCTTCTCTACATTGGGAAGACTGTGACAACATTCCGTGAACGTATGGCGAACCATCGGTCTGCAATCCGAGCAGCATTGGAAACAGGGAAAGCTGACACACCGGTTGCTACCCACTTTCTTATTCACAGACATACCCTGGCAAGCATGCGCTGTATGCTGATTGACCACATACCACAACCACCACGTGGTGGCAATCGTGAGAAGATTCTACTACAAAGGGAATTGCGGTGGATTCATCGACTCAACACGATTAGCCCTAATGGACTGAATGAACTAATCTCTTATTCTCCATTCATTTTTAAGTAACGCCCCTAACAGTATGACACACTGTAATCAACCTGACTATTTAGTTCATAGCTATACAACTTGATTGGGAGGTCGGATTGACACAAATAATATCACCAGTGTCTGTGTACTGTAACATGCATCGAATGAGCTTTGTATCTATCTTGTGGTTATCTATGAAATCGTATATTTTTTTGACTTCTAAGTTTTGCACATTGAATCGATTATCCCTATGAATTTGTATATTCCTAGTACCACTAAAGATAGGTTTCATTTTATCCTTATATTGATTGATTAGAAAACAAAAGTAACTTGCGTTATCCAATATAGATAGCGAAGAAGCACACACTCCATGGACCAACAGATATAATAAAAGATCTTTATTGGAAAAGCTAAAACAATGATCCTTACGCGTTTCGTATCCAAAGATACTTAGTCATAGGCATAATTGAAAACAGCCGTGAACTGACATTTAAACAGGTAAAAAGGATCCTTTTTACCTGTTTAAATGTCAGTTCACGGCTGTTTTCAATTATGCCTATGACTAAGTATCTTTGGATACGAAACGCGTAAGGATCATTGTTTTAGCTGTTCCAATAAAGATCTTTTATTATATCTGTTGGTCCATGGAGTGCGTGCTTCTTCGCTATCTACGTTGAAATTACTCCCCCAGCTACGGGTTCGGGGCGCTGCACCCGGGCCACTCTGCAAATTCGGTGAGTTCTCATATATACAAAGATTGCCGTGTTTGAAACTTGAATGCTGTGTACTGATTGAAACTACACCCTCCAACGATAGACCCAGGGTCTTTACACCTGGGTCCTACTCTGCGCTGGGTGAGCAGTTAACTTTTGGCTTTATTTGGGGACTAAGCCGATAATAATTTTCTGTGTGCGTTATCCGATACCCTGATTGGTTTAACTGAATGTTACCTTCCCTCCTCGGTCCACTGCATAGGTCAGTTCACTTATAACTGCACTTCCCCTTCTTTTTCTTTTTCTTCACTAACGGCTAGCCGGCACATTTGTCCTTTGACTTCTCTTTCTGTTTGTCATACTAGTACTCCTTTCATATTCCCCCCTCTCGCATTCTTCTTTGGACTCTACCTTTTCGTTCCATCTGCTTTCCCCATTTAATTTTCTATTTTTCATATCTATTTTGATCTTTACTTTACTTTTATTTTTATTTTTTGTGCATTGCATTTTTTCACGCTAAGTACTTTTTACCAAGTTTCCATGGCACGATAATCTGTGTAACTCCTGTGCCAAACGAAATGGCCTCTGACCTGAGTCCAACCTTACAATGACATTATTTTTCACCCTTATAACAACCAGGGCTGTTCGGAATCGATTGTCTGTAGTCAATTGACGAAGTCACGAGAGGAATTTCCCCTTAGGAACGATCCATCACCTGTATAAAAGCACATGGCAACCCACTCCAAATACCAAACTGGCAACATATGGTAAGCTACAGATATGGTTATGTAGACTGTGATTAACACTCTCATTGAATATCTGTAAGCAACTCCAAAACTGTCAGAAGTCGAGCGCGGACAATGAATGATCCCATGATCCATGGCTGTGTAAGGGGCTCTACTCGCCAGCGCTACAATGGACGAGGGCCACTGAAAGATGTCCTCCGACTGCAAGATGACCATTAGAGCCATGTAAGTACATATGGCAATGGACAATTTAAAGTTTGCGACTACACATTTATGGAAACTTTGCAAATAAAAGACGCTGGCACCTGAGCACAGTTGATTGCATGTCACGGCTCTATGTGATAAGATCAGCGACTATGTAACTGAAATATCGCTACAACAGGCGACTCAAATTGGAACAGTTCCTGCATTAAATACCTGATGCCTACTGAACAGTTGTGAGAGTAAGACTAACGACTCTCAGTGGCCGACTATGATGTGGGATGATATAATTAAGCAATCGCCCTTCTTTTGAGGGCTACATATGCTTACAGTTGCGTGATTTGGATACATTCATTTTCCAGACTCTCCTAACGTCGGGATACCTTTTGACCTGTCTGATTGATTTCGTAAAAGATTGCTCACTTTTACATATGTGTTTATGTCCTGATTATTTTTCAATTTATTTCTACAGTTTTTATTTTTTATTCTTTATTTTTATGCTTCATTTTTCTTTTCTCTTGCTCCAATTCTCCCACACTTCTGTCCTGTCTGATCTATCTCCTTTTACCTGCTGCATTCCTACTCCTCTCTATGCTAACGATCTCAGTTTCTGATCCTTATCTAGACGCACGGATCGTCGCTTTGACATTGTTTAATTTACTTCCTCTAATTTTACCCCCTGCTTCTCCTCCTTTCTCCTGCTAGTGTCCTGTGATCCTGTTAGTATGAGACGCATCGGCTTCAGCTTCAATACAATACGCAAGGTAGTTCCTCTTCATTACGATCTATACTAATGTTACCTTCATGTTTCGATACATTATTGTTTGTAGTGTGACTAACTAAACTATGAAATGGATACTTTGTTCTATGCGAAGGGCTATGACCGGGTTTTTGGTTCTTGATTCAATATAAGCAATATTCTTTATTTCTACGGGTTATCGGATTATTCTCAAAAGATTTCTTTTTAATATTGTATTCGACTTATATCTTTTAATAATTCTTGATATTATTTTCGTTATCAACCCTTTTTTTCACTTTATTATTTATGCTGTCACTGATGAGGTCTGCTACACGTCACTTCCCCTGCTTTCGGTTGCTCCTTTTGTTTTTCCCGCCACACTTGGTATTTATTTAGTTTGTGTGAACCATTTTTGCACTTTGAGAAAGGCTGTCGTGTCAGCCGAAACGTCAGCGTTTGTCCACTGAATAAAGACATTTAAACACTTCTAAGACCTGTGAGTGCGATCTCCATTTCCAGCTTTATTTTCAAACTTCAACTAGGACTGCACCCAGGCATAATTGAAGACATTTTCGCCAGTGCCAGTACACACACACACACACACACACACACACACACACACACACACACACACACACACACACACACACACACACACACACACACACACACACACACACACACACACACACACACACACACACACAAAACACATCTTTATTTATCATAATTATGCTAATAATTAATAGAAAATCTATATAGATTTTGCTCTGAAAGAATTTCAGTGATAAGGCATAACAAACTGTAATGCTGAGAGAGATAAAGCAGCTCAGAAATAAGGGGGACACGGTTCTGCTGGGCATATGCCTCCCTCTTGCACTGGCTGCTTACTGCTGGCACCAGCCCATCTCAAAACCCAGAACCAACACTAAGGTCACAGCTCACGCTTTTGCCTATAGCACACACCTTTTCACCTCAGGAGCTACTTGGATGCCTCCAGGACTTAAAAGTGAGAGGACCAAGGTAAGGGTTCTGTGCAAGCAAGGAAACCAGGTCATGTGACTGGAGGAATGGGGGAAGAGTTAGCAAATTCATGAACACCGGCCGGGGTCAAACCAAACAGTATCGCAGTACAAAGTCAGGATCCGAGAGAATGGTCAGGAACAGGCAAAGGTCAGTGCAGACAGTGAACTAGTAGTAGGTAGGGATGAGTAAGGGTCAAAGAACAGTAATTTAAAGCAGAAACACTCCCATCAACTATCTGAAATAGACCTACATTGGGCAAAGGGTCAGTGCAGAGCAGGGGTTTTATACGCAGCCTAATGGCTTACACTGATCACATGTGGCCAGACTGGCACAAAAACCACACCTACCTGCAAAAACAAGGCTAGCAATAGGAGTGAAACAGGACCTTAGCTGTTTGCTCACACAGGGTAGAAGTAGTGCAGACAACATGGAAACGCCAGGTCACTGGTTTGACTCCAGGCAGGATGTTATATTACTCCATATCTAAGGGGGGCCGCCATCAGGGGGGCACAGGGGTAGGGTTGCCACCCGGCCGGTATTTTACCGGTCTAGCCGGTAAAATACCTACCGTGGCCCATATTACAAATTTACCGGCAATGTAGCTGCCGGTAAATTTGTAATACGCTTAAAAAGACTCCTCAGCCTGCCCCACAATCCCCTGGAACTTAACTTTTCTTTTGCTTCTTGAAGTGTCCGTGGCACGGCTCGCCCATTTTGACGTCACGGCCCGCCCCTTTGTGTTTCCGCCCCCCAGCAGCCGGTAAAGAATTGTAGAAAAGGTGGCAAAAACCCTACACTCAAGATGTCTCCTCAGGACCTTTCCAGTGTACCGGATGTTGTCATTTACCTCTGGAAAGACGAGAATTCACTAAGCAATCCTTGATAGCATTAGTAAGCCCCACCTATTATCATTCCAACCTGTCTCTACTGCCTAGTAGCAGAATTCTGTACGATACTCCTCGACTGCCATTTACCCTGCCTGAGGTTACAGATTTCTGAATCAGCTGAGGCAGAAATCAGGGTCGTCATAGATAGTAGCCATGGCCTTAAAAAAGGAGTCGAGAGACAGGCAGGATCAGAAGGGGATAAGCTAAAAGCCCACAGTTGGGGACCCCCTTGGAGTAGAGTAGAAACAAAATTAACTCTATTCTTTAGTGGGAAAGGAGTGAGGTAAGAACCCAAAATGTAGTTTACACGCCTCCTGGAAGACAAAAAAAATTGATAACAGTCCCCATTGAATCTTTCAGGGAATGAGACCTTAGCTTCCACTGCGGAGTTACCCGGGGAAGTGGATAGCAGCCAGAGTGCTTCCCGGGAAAGGGGCTGAATCAAATGGTTGTTGCTGGATAACATCCAACCTTGCAGACAACCTCTGGAAACATCGGACGGTTTGGTCTTGCTTAATCTTTTGTTCAGACACTGGAGGAGGCTCGCCAGGATTGCTTCTGTGATAGTGGGAGAAGCAGTTGCTCCTTTGGTGTCCATGGCTGGCTCAACATAATGTCTCGACCGGTATCCCATAACCCATGTCCCGTAAGAATTTGTGTTATACAAGTATATTTTAACATATGAATTGTTAATAATTAAGTAACTTCTATATAGAAATAGTAATGTGATGAAATGTTGTACACTTTTTCATAGTGAGACATGGTAGTATATAGAATATATGAGAAAACAACCCAATATTTATAAGAAACTAGTTGACTAGAGCATACGTAAACATTTGTCAATAAATACAATTTGCGGCTATTAGACTGAAAAATTACTGTTACAACAAAAATAGAAGGCATAATAGCTTTAGCACTATGGGGCAAATTTATTAAGATTCGTAGTTGCGCCAGCGTCCGCTTCGCCGCACTTCGCAGGCGTATTTTCGCCAGCGCTACGCAAATTCACTAAAATCCGAAGTTGCGCTCAGGGGAAGCGTAAGGTTGCGAAGTTGCGCTAGCGTTAATTCGCCAAGCAAAGCTACGCTAGCGATGCTTAATTTGCATACGGTGCCAAATTGAAGTTACAATGGAGGTATATGTAGCATCACTACACAAGCCTGGGAAACCTTCAAAACAGCAAATAAAATTTTTATTTTGCCCTACAGATGTGCCCACTGTATATTTAAGGTGCCATGAGTTAGAAAATGTAGGGGGGAAGGAGGGTAGCCACAAAAAAAATTTCGATCTTTTTCAGCCTATCACCCATAAAAAAAGAAAAAACGCCAGCGTTTTTTGGGACTTAGAAAATGTTTTGACTTTTTTTGACGCAATCCCTATATACTCTATTGCACTTCATCTGGTCTGAGGTGGCGAAGGAAGTCTGGCTTAAAAGGTAGCGTTGAGAAAAATTCTCAATTCAGTGAATTTGGGTAGTTACGTCCGTTGCGCAAATTCGCCAGGTGTAAGGGTGCGAAGTAACACTAGCGAATTTACCCAAGCGTCCGAATTAACGAAATCGGCGAATTAACGAAAATGCGCTACGCTAGCGAATTAACGCTAGCGTTAGGTGCTTCGTCCTTAGTGAATTGGCCCCTAAGAATTTAGACATAGCAGACAGTAGTAAGAGATTCTCATAATCACATCTTCTCCACAACAGGAGTGTTTGGGATATACTAGAACTTCACTGGCAACCTTTCAATTATTCGAATTATTATAAGTTAACCTTCGGGAGAGAGTATCATCTGTAGTCTTGGTAATAGGTTTTACAAATCTGACTACCATGACCACTATTCTTACAGTTATGGCAAATTTACCCCTGATTTGGGGGAATGTCTCCAAACCGGGTTCTATACGGTGTCATCATTGTGGGGTTAGTATTCTTTTGTTTCTTCAGAAGTTCTTTTAAATAACAATTTTAGAACAATAATTGTCTTGCAAATGAATGATCATGGCTAACCAATTCAGTTTTTATAGGTTCAAAAAGACCATGAATGAAAGTATCCTTTAATTTAGTACATTTTACTGAGTTTATTAAGCCACAGCACAGTCACTTTCTTTTTTAATAAGAAAATACACCTGGAGTAGTTTCGCCAGGGCTGCTCAAATTCACTAAAATCCGAAGTTGCGACCCAGGGAGGCGAAAGGCAGCGAAGTTGCGCTGTCGTGTCGTTAATTCGTCAAGCAAAGCGAAGTTACACTAGCGATAATTTGAATACGGCACCAAGTTAAAGTACAGTGGACGTATATGTTGAAGCAAATACATTACACTATACAAGCCTGGGAAAGCTTCATAAAATAAAATAGAGTTGTTAGTTTGCCCTATACATGTGCCCAGTGTATAGTTTAGCTGCTATATGTTAGGAAATGTAGGGGGGAAGGAGGGTACCCCCAAAAAATGTATGATCTTTTTCAGCCTATCACCTTTAAAAAAGTAAAAGACGCCAATGTTTTTTGGGACTTTTTTTGAAGCAAGTCCTATCTACTCTATTGTACTTCGCCTGGTCTGAGGTGGCGAAGGCAAGTCTGGCGCAAGAGGTAACGTTCAGTAAAATCCGCAAGTTAGTGAATTAGCGTAGTTACGTCCCTTTGCCATAGCGCAACTTCGCCTGGCGTTAGGGTGCGAAGTAGCGCTAGAGTATGTCTTCTTCGCTAGCAAAATTACGCCAGCCCCAGTTATTTTGCCACTTTGCTGATTTACTGGTGGTGACTTTTCGCTAGCGTTAGCCACTTCGCCCTTTAGTAAATTTGCCCTCATGGGTGTTATCATGAATATACCAAAGTTCTTACCCTAGATTCCTGTGTTGCTGTACTTGGAACATGGAATAGCTGGAGTGAACCCCCTCTGGTGTCCATCATCATTAACAAATAGAGTTCAAACAACAAGTTATCAAACAACAATATTTCACAGTTTATAGGATCCATTTTTAATTCCCCTCAGGTTTTGCCATCTGCCTTTTAACAACATACAAATAGTATATAGTAATGGTTTTACATACTTGTTTGGAGTGGATGTCATGAGTAGTTACAAAGGGTATCCTTGTCCCTGTTGTAGTTTTCATCATCTCTAGGTGCAATGGTGTAACTATTATAGGCAGCACTGGCCAGATGCCCTAGGCAACATGTCCGTTCGCAACGGCTAATAGAAAGCGTCAAAAAAAGAAAACTCCAAAAAGGTGATGCACACACATGTGTGTCAAAGAGGACGTCAAAGAAGATTCATGCACACACTCGATGGCCAGAACGGCAAGAGGGGACCGGGCTAGGGTGTGAGGCAGAGAAGGTACGTGCCTGGAGCCCCCCAGCTTTGCCCCTAGGCACGTGCCTACTCTGCCTACCCATAGTTCAAGTGCATAGGAATCAAGTGCACCCAGCCCCCCTTTCCCATGGGGCCCACATGGGATACCATGGTGCCATCGTTTAGGGATGGAGGATGGCAGATATGACCATGGGGCTATAGGTATGCTTCTGTCTGTCTGAGTGCTTGTAGTTGTATCGCTGTGTATTCACAAGTTTTCATTGTCTGTGTGTAGGAGTTAAGTTTTTTCATGTGCATCTGTCTATATAGGGCACAAGCTTGGTTGTGTGTGAGTGCTTGTGTGTGTTGGAGACACTCACATATGATGGGTAAGTTCTGTATAATGACACATTAAATCCCCCAGTGTCTCCAGACATCGTAAGGCAGGCGAGTATGAAGGTAATATAAAAGTAATATACAAAGGTCAATAAAACATTTTGCAAAACAACAAGTGCCTGACATGCTAATCCCCCACATGACCTTTGCTGTTTGCACAGCTGAGACCACAAATTACAGACCGTTATATAAGATCACTGATAAGATATGATATTTCTATAAAAGGCTGAATCTTGTAGTTTCTAATCCAAGTTCTCCTGTAACATAATGTTTTGTATTATTGAGGCAAGTGTCCATGAGATTCTGAATTTGTTTCATAAATAAAGCAACAGTTATTCTGAGAAACTTGTCTTAGTCTTGTTTCTGGTCGGTTGCAAATTACTGTAGGGACCCATAGGTTTAGTATGTCCCTATAGCTTTAAATCCTTACACTTCCTTATCTCCCTAGTTGCTGGGCTGATGCCCATGTAACTAGTTTATCATTTGCATATCTGTACTATTGGCCTACAGGCCTATGAACTCCTTCTGCCACACTTTAACATAGTGTCTGGTTAGGGGTAGATCTTCCTCTTTGGTTTCTGGTTGCTGACCCAGATGGATGTTTTCCAGGGTGACTGGGTACACCAAGCCAGTAAAGCCTTTCTGCCCTAGAGAGACCTGTACCTCTAGTGATAAGTCGAGGAGCAGAGACCCTTGAATGAGTCCAGCCAGTGACAGATTAGATCCTATTATAGTACTCTTTAGAAGAGTAAGACAGTGAGGATAAATAGAAAGAGCAGCCTGTGCTCCAACAAGGATTTTACTAGGGAGTAGCTCTCTGCTAGTCTCTAAGTCTGCCTAAAGTGAAGGGACCACAGTTAGAATATTTATCCTTGATCATTCCACTGGATGGAATCTGGACCACATGGGGCATTCCATCTTAGAGGTGTACCTTCAACTTACCTAGCTGTTTCCACATCTTGCTGTCTATATGTCCTGGCATTATACCATCTGCTAATATTTTGCCTCTGTGGATTTGTGAGTATAACCCTGCGGATCCATTTCTTTTGTTGATAAATTGATCCTTAGGTTAGCTGCAAGAACCCCCTGGCATCCTATAATTTTATGCACAGTAGCCTAGGTGAGTTGTAGTTTAACTACCTCCCAACTTCATATCTTCCACATAGGGAAGGCCCAGCCTGTTGTGCCAATGTAACCCATATTCTATGGGTTTTTTTTTTGTTTCAATATTTCTTTATTGCAAATATTCAAAAATGACATCTCAGTGCATTTATATAAAACGTACGATTACATAACCGTTAAAGACAATAGATCACAGTTAAACATAATACATGCCACATAATTGTCCGACGCATGAATGAGTGCTATATGCTACTGAGAATGTAAAATACTGACAAGCAAGATATTTGAAAAAAAATTTTAAACAGGGGTTAGGGGGGAGAGGAAAAGAGAAGAGAAACAGAAAGGGGCAGCGAGAAGAGAGAAAAAGGAGAAGGAAAGAAGGAGAGAGAAGAAGAGAAAAAAAGGGAGGGGGGGAGGGAGAGAAGGAGATTTCTTCCATACACTGCACTAAGCGTTATACATATAAAACAGCAGTAAGGATGTACCTCAGGGCTCCGGTCCTGGTACTACATAAGACCTAGTAGGCTAAAACATTACGATCAAATCTCGTAGGATAACGGTAGCAAATCCATGGGTACCAAACTTTCGTGAATTGCACCTGTTTATCTTGCGATATGCTAGTGAGTTTTTCCATAAGGAAGACAGCATCTACTCTATTTTTGACTTCAGAGAAGGGCAAATGTGGAGTTAGCCAAGCCTTTGCAATGGTTTGCTTAGTTGCAGTAAAAAAATATGTGATTAGTTTATAGTGCGATTTACATAACGCCTCTATTGGTTTGTTCAGTAATGCTTCCATTGGACATTTAGGTAAATTTACTTGCAAAACTGTATATATTAATTCGTAGACTCTAGCCCATAAGCGCTGCGCTCTATTGCACTGCCAAAATGTATGTAACATGGTGCCCAGCGTGGCACAGCCTCTGAAACAATTAGGACTAGCACCCTGTTTCCACTTGGCTATGCGAGTAGGTACCAAGTACCATCTACTTAAGAGGTTTCCTGCGCCAATATATTAACCGAAGTATGCATTGTATTAGTAAAAATCGCTTGCCAAGTCTGCTCATCCAAATCCCGTGACAATTCTGCTGTCCAATTTCTAACATATGTAAGGGATATTATAGGTTGTGAAGTAGTGCTTTGTCTGTATAAGTAACTAATAGATCCTTTCATTTGAGGAGGATGCAAACATAATGTCTCAAAGAATGTAGGAGGGGAAAAAGAGCATTGCTTTTCTAGAGTAACCAAGAAATGCCGTATTTGATTATAGCGATATTGCTCTCGATCAGGAATGGCATATCTATCTCGTAGGACAGTCCAACTTAGAACTTTATCATGCAATAAATAGTGGCGAATATGTGTGAGTCCTTTATCCACCCACCAATGGAATTGCCTAGGATCCAGGCCCGGTGGAAAGTCCGGATTATTAAACAAGGGTGCCAAGGGTTTATGTTTAGACAACCAGTGTGGTTTAGAGGCTACAGCTTGCCATATAGCCAAGGTATGCTTGACAGTGGGAAAGCTCTTAGCAGATTGTGGGACATCAGAAATCCAAAGGGTATTAGAGATGTCGCGAACTGTTCGCCGGCGAACATCGGGTGTTCGCGCTCGCCGGAAGTTCGCGAACGTCGCGCGACGTTCGCCATTTTGGGTTCGCCATTGTTGGCGCTTTTTTTTGCCCTCTCACCCCAGACCAGCAGGTACATGGCAGCCAATCAGGAAGCTCTCCCCTGGACCACTCCCCTTCCCTATAAAAACCGAAGCCCTGCAGCGTTTTTTCACTCTGCCTGTGTGTGCTGAAGAGATAGTGTAGGGAGAGAGCTGCTGCCTGTTAGTGATTTCAGGGACAGTTGAAAGTTTGCTGGCTAGTAATCGTTTTGATACTGCTCTGTTATTGGAGGGACAGAAGTCTGCAGGGGTTTGAGGGACATTTAAGCTTAGGTAGCTTTGCTGGCTAGTAATCTACCTTCTACTGCAGTGCTCTGTATGTAGCTGCAGTGGGCAGCTGTCCTGCTTCTGATCTCATCTGCTGACTGCTGCAATAACAGTAGTCCTTGTAAGGACTGCTTTTATTTATTTTTTTGTTGTTTTACTACTACTACTACTACTACTACTATAAGAGCCCAGTGCTATTAGTCTAGCAGTGTTGGGGAGTGGGACTGGTGTGCTAATCTGCTGCTCCTAGTAGTTCAGCAGCACCAACTTTAATTTTTTTTTTTAATATTCATTTTTTTTTTATTTTACTTTTTTTTATTTTACTACCGCTGTAGTAGTGTATAAGTTGACCTTTTAGGCATTATTTGCCCTGTAGGCATTATTTGCACACTGTTTTCTTCAACCCGCCATCTAGCTGTGTGACCTTGTTCACATTCTGTCTAAATATCCATAATATTACCGTCTCCAGAAAAAACACCGGAGTGACTTTTTTCAAGCAGCCATAATATATTTTACGTAATCCGTATCCACCGCTGTAGTAGTGTATACGTTGACCTTGTAGGCATTATTTGCACACTGTTTTCTTCAACCCGTCATCTAGCTGTGTGACCTTGTTCACATTCTGTCTAAATATCCATAATATTACCGTCTCCAGAAAAAACACCGGAGTGACTTTTTTCAAGCAGCCATAATATATTTTACGTAATCCGTATCCACCGCTGTAGTAGTGTATACGTTGACCTTGTAGGCATTATTTGCACACTGTTTTCTTCAACCCGCCATCTAGCTGTGTGACCTTGTTCACATTCTGTCTAAATATCCATAATATTACCGTCTCCAGAAAAAACACCGGAGTGACTTTTTTCAAGCAGCCATAATATATTTTACGTAATCCGTATCCACCGCTGTAGTAGTGTATACGTTGACCTTGTAGGCATTATTTGCACACTGTTTTCTTCAACCCGCCATCTAGCTGTGTGACCTTGTTCACATTCTGTCTAAATATCCATAATATTACCGTCTCCAGAAAAAACACCGGAGTGACTTTTTTCAAGCAGCCATAATATATTTTACGTAATCCGTATCCACCGCTGTAGTAGTGTATACGTTGACCTTGTAGGCATTATTTGCACACTGTTTTCTTCAACCCGCCATCTAGCTGTGTGACCTTGTTCACATTCTGTCTAAATATCCATAATATTACCGTCTCCAGAAAAAACACCGGAGTGACTTTTTTCAAGCAGCCATAATATATTTTACGTAATCCGTATCCACCGCTGTAGTAGTGTATACGTTGACCTTGTAGGCATTATTTGCACACTGTTTTCTTCAACCCGCCATCTAGCTGTGTGTATTATCGTTTCCAGAAAAACCAACTGAGTTTTTGTTGTTGTTGTTGTTTTTTTAAAAATAATGCCAGGCAAAGGCAGGCCGCCACGCAGAGGCCGTGCTAGGGGCCGTGCTGCTATGCAATCCTGTGGCCCTAGCAAATTGCCCAGTTTTAAAAAGCCAATGACCCTGAACTCCCAAAATGCTGAAGAGGTAGTTGACTGGCTTACACAGCACACCCCATCCTCTACCGTTTCTAACTTTACCACAACATCCTCCTCATCCTCCACTGCTATGGCCACCCCACGTAACACTTCCTCCACCACCGGTGCCCCTTCTTCACTGGGGTCAGAGGAGTTATTTTCCCATGAGTTTCTTGAACTGAGTAATGCGCAACCATTATTGCCAGAAGAAGATGAAGGAGATGAGGACCTCACACCAGATTTAATTCTGGCAGAGAACACGATAGAGATGGACATAATGAGTGATGAGGAGGAGGTCCCCGCTGCTGCTTCCTTCTGTGATGTGTCAGAAGAAATTGATGCATCTGAGGAGAATGATGATGAGGAGATTGATGTTTTGTGGGTGCCTAGTAGAAGAGAGCAAGAGGAGGGTAGTTCAGATGGAGAGACGGAGAGTCAGAGAGGTAGTAGGAGAATAAGACTTAGAAGAAGCAGGGAGGACAGCCCGCAGGGATCAGTAGGGCAACAACATGTATCGGCACCTGTGTTCAGCCGGCCAACGCACCCGCCATTGCCGCCAATACCGCCAACTCCGCCAACTTCTACTGTTACCGCCAGATCGCACACTTCCAAAAAGTCAGCAGTGTGGGATTTTTTTAATGTGTGTGCCTCTGACAAAAGCATTGTAATTTGCAATGAGTGCAGTCAGAAACTGAGCCTTGGTAAGCCCAACAGTCACATAGGTACAACTTCTATGCGAAGGCACATGAGCGGCAAGCACAAAGCACTTTGGGAGCAACACCTCAAAGGCAACAGGCAAACTAAAAGCCACACTCCTTCTGGTCCAGCATCTTACTGCTCTACCTCTGCTCTCCTTGACCCGTCTGAACCACCCTCCACTCCGCCTTCCACCTTGACCACCTGTTCCCATTCCCAGTCATCTGCCACCAGCCAAGTTTCTGTGAAGGCCATGTTTGAGCGTAAGAAGCCAATGTCTGACTGTCACCCCCTTGCCCGGCGTCTGACAGCTGGCTTGTCTGCACTCTTAGCCCGCCAGCTTTTACCATACCAGCTGGTGGACTCTGAGGCCTTCCGCAAATTTGTAGCAATTGGGACACCGCAGTGGAAGGTACCCAGCCGCAATTTTTTTTCTAAAAAGGGAATACCACACCTGTACCAACATGTGCAGAGCCAAGTTACCGCATCTCTGTCACTTAGTGTTGGGCCAAAGGTCCATATGACTACTGACGCATGGTCCTCCAAGCATGGTCAGGGCAGGTATGTCACCTACACTGCCCACTGGGTGAACTTGGTAATGGCTGGGAAGCAGGGAATGGGTAGCTCAACAACAACAGTGGAGTTGGTGTCACCACCACGGATTGCACGCGGTTCTGCCACCACCTCTACTCCTCCATCGCTCTCTACCTCGTCTTCTTCTTCTTCTTACTCTGCTGCTGGGTCCTCCTTCTCCTCCTCCACACCTGTGCACCCCCAGCTCCCCCTAGGCTATTCGACGTGCTAGGTACGCCGTTGTCACGCTGTCTTGGGGATGACGTGCCTGGAAAGCAAAAACCATACCGGATCTGTACTCCTGTCATCTCTGCAGTCACAGGCCGATCGGTGGCTGACCCCACACCAACTGCAGATCGGAAAAGTGGTGTGTGACAATGGAAGCAATCTGTTGGCAGCGTTGAGACTAGGCAATTTAACACATGTGCCCTGCATGGCACATGTGTTAAATTTAATAGTCCGTTTTGTCTCCAAGTACCCAGGATTCCAGGACGTTCTCACCCAGTCCAGAAAGGTGTCGGCCCATTTCAGACGTTCCTACACAGCCATGGCACGCCTTGCTGACATTCAGCAGCGCTACAACATGCCAGTCAGGCGTTTGATTTCTGACAGCCAGACTCGCTGGAATTCAACGCTCCTTATGTTGGAACGTCTGCTGCAACAACAAAGGGCCGTCAACGAGTACCTTTTTGAACTGGGTGGTAGGACTGGATCTGCACAGCTGGGGATTTTTTTCCCCCGTTACTGGGTGCTTATGCGCGATGCCTGCAGGCTCATGCGACCTTTTGAAGAGGTGACAAATATGGTCAGTCGCACCGAAGGCACCATCAGCGACCTAATACCCTTCGCTTTCTTCCTGGAGCGTGCCGTGCGACGAGTGACAGATGAGGCTGTAGACCAGCGTGACGAGGAGCTGGAAGCGCACGATTTCTGGTCGGAATCACCAGAACGAACCCAGGCACCTGCTGCAACGCAGGGAGAGGTGCCAGAAGTGGAGTCAGAGGAGGAAGGTGGCTTTGTGGAGGAGGAGGAGGAGGACCAACAGGAGCAGGCTTCCCAGGGGGCTAGTGGTGACCTTTTGGGGACCCCTGGTCTTGTACGTGGCTGGGGGGAGGAGACCGTGGATGATGCAGTCCTTGATAATGAGGAAGCGGAGATGGATAGCTCTGCATCCAACCTTGTGAGAATGGGGTCTTTCATGCTGTCATGCCTGTTGAAGGACCCCCGTATCAAGAGGCTTAAGGAGAAGGACCTGTACTGGGTCGCAACGCTACTAGACCCTCGGTACAAGCATAAAGTGTCAGAAATGTTACCAACATACCACAAGTCCGAAAAGATGCGGCATTTACAAACCAGCCTGCAAAACATGTTGTACAATGCTTTTAAGGGTGATGTCACTTCAGGAACTCATCAACATTCCAGGGGCAGAGGTGCCAGTAATCCTGCCACGAGCACACCTGCAAGGACAAAGCCCTTTGGCCAGTCTGTAACGTCAGACATGCAAATGTTTTTCTGTCCAAGGCAGCGCCACAACCCTTCTGGATCCACCCTCAAAGAACGCCTCGACCGGCAGGTAGCGGACTACCTGGCATTAACTGCAGATATCGACACTCTGAGGAGCGATGAACCCCTGGACTACTGGGTGCGCAGGCTTGATCTGTGGCCAGAGCTGTCACAATTTGCCATGAACCTCTTGTCTTGCCCAGCCTCAAGTGTGCTCTCAGAAAGGACCTTCAGTGCAGCAGGAGGGATTGTAACTGAGAAGAGAACTCGCCTAGGTCACAAAAGTGTCGATTACCTGACCTTTATTAAAATGAATGAGGGGTGGATCTCGGAGGGTTACTGCACGCCGGAAGACTTGTTCTGACTTCTATGCAGCTGTCCTTCTCTTCAAGCCTCATGACTCCACACACAGCTGTCCTTTAGCGTCCTCCTCCTCCCTCCGCCACCGTTACAAACTAGGGTGCAAACCCTACTGGTTTAATTTTTTCTGGCCTCTGTGCTTCAGTGGCTGCAACCAAAAAAACTGGGCAAACAATGTCTACAAGGTCAACGTATGGCAAAAAATGACTATTTTCAGCATTTATATGGCATATTTTTTCTGGCAACTGTGCTTCAGTGGCTGCGTCCAAAAAAATGCATATTTTCTGCATTTATATGGCATAATTTTTCTGGCCTCTGTGCTTCAGTGGCTGCAACCAAAAAAATTTATATTTTCAGCATTTATATGGCATAATTTTTCTGGCAACTGTGCTTCAGTGGCTGCGACCAAAAAAATTACTATTTTCAGCATTTATATGGCATATTTTTTCTGGCCTCTGTGCTTCAGTGGCTGCGGCCAAAAAAACTGGGCAAACAATGCCTACAAGGTCAACGACGTTGACCTTGTAGGCATTGTTTGCCCAGTTTTTTTGGCCGCAGCCACTGAAGCACAGAGGCCAGAAAAAATATGCCATATAAATGCTGAAAATAGTAATTTTTTGCCATACGTTGACTCAACGTATATGGCAAAAAATGACTATTTTCAGCATTTATATGGCATATTTTTTCTGGCAACTGTGCTTCAGTGGCTGCGACCAAAAAAATGCATATTTTCTGCATTTATATGGCATAATTTTTCTGGCCTCTGTGCTTCAGTGGCTGCAACCAAAAAAATTTATATTTTCAGCATTTATATGGCATAATTTTTCTGGCAACTGTGCTTCAGTGGCTGCGACCAAAAAAATGCATATTTTCTGCATTTATATGGCATAATTTTTCTGGCCTCTGTGCTTCAGTGGCTGCAACCAAAAAAATTTATATTTTCAGCATTTATATGGCATAATTTTTCTGGCAACTGTGCTTCAGTGGCTGCGTCCAAAAAAACTGGGCAAACAATGTCTACAAGGTCAACGTATGGCGAAAAATTACTATTTTCAGCATTTATATGGCATATTTTTTCTGGCAACTGTGCTTCAGTGGCTGCGTCCAAAAAAACTGGGCAAACAATGCCTACAAGGTCAACGTATGGCAGTTGTTTAAAGAGAACAGTAGATTACTAGCCAGCAAAGCTACCTAAGCTAAAATGTCCCTCAAATCCCTGCAGACTTCTGTCCCTCCAATACAGAGCAGTATCAAGCAGATTACTAGCCAGCAAGCTTACTATCATCTGTCCCTGAAATCACTAACAGCTCTCCCCCTACACTATCTCTTCCAAGCACACACAGGCAGATTTTTCAGATACATTTTTGCCCTTGATCCCCCTCTGGCATGCCACTGTCCAGGTCGTTGCACCCTTTAAACAACTTTAAAATCATTTTTCTGGCCAGAAATGTCTTTTCTAGATGTTAAAGTTCGCCTTCCCATTGAAGTCTATGGGGTTCGCGAACCATTCGCGAACCGCTCGCATTTTTGCGCAAGTTCGCGAATATGTTCGCGAACTTTTTTTCCGACGTTCGCTACATCCCTAAAGGGTATCCCCAAGGAAACTACAATGACAAATATCCTGTTCAATCAGCACCCATTTCGGTGGATGGGAAAGGACAAACCAATGCAACAACTGAGATATCTGTGCAGCCATATAATATTCACGAAAGTTTGGGACACTTAATCCACCCATTGACCTATGTCTATACAATATTGTTTTAGCAATTCTCGGTCGCTTAGCACACCAAATAAACTTGAGGCATGCATTTTGTAATCTAGTCAGCAGATCAACTGGCGGTGGGACAGGAAGGGTACGAAACAGGTACAATATACGGGGTAAAATACTCATTTTGACAATGTTAATTCTACCGAACCATGAGATCGCAAAACTTTTCCAGGAGTCTAAGTCATCCATTAATTGCTTGACAATTTGTAATTATTAATACTCAACGTATGGTATGAATCCGTAATACGGACCCCTAAATATTTGATCGAAGTTTGTACCCATGCGAAATCAAAGTTCAATTCTAAAAGTTTCTTCATAGCAGGGGAGATGTTTAGTGGTAATGCCTCAGATTTAGTTACATTAAGTTTAAGCCCAGAAAGCAAGCGAAATTTGTCCATGACATTAAAGAGGTTCGGCAATGAAATCAATGGCTTGGAAATAGTAAGCAGCAAGTCATCCGCATATAAACAACATTTGTATTCTTGCTGTGCTATAGTGATTCCCGATATATCTACATTATGCCTTATACACGCTGCCAAAAATTCCATTGCCAGAACAAACAATATTGGCGACAGTGGGCATCCCTGCCGCGTACCCCTCTCTATTACAATTGGAGTGGAAAGAAAACCACGAAACTTCATTTGTGCCGTAGGGAAATTATACAATGCCTTAATATGTGACAAAAAAGTCGGAGGGAACCCATATCTATCCAGGGCATATTTAAGAAAATCCCATGACAGTGAGTCAAAACCTTTTTCTATATCCAGAGGGAGAAGCACAGTAGGTGTGCCCCTCTCTCTGGCCCAATGCACCAAATCAATAACCCTGCGAATGTTGTCTGTAGGCTGTCTTCCAGGCACAAAACCAGCCTGGTCTCTATCTAACAAGGTATGCAAAAACACATTGATACGCTTTGCCATAATTTTTCCAATGAGTTTGATATCGTGATTCAGTATCGTAATTGGCCTATGGTTTTCTGCTAAGTGGCTATCTTTGTTCGGTTTTGGGATGGCTGTAATAAATGCTCTAAGAGAATCAGAAGCATATCGTTGTCCAATTCCTATGAAGTTGAACATATTAGTGATATAAGGTATCAAGACTTTGGAAAAATGTTTGTAATAAGGGGCTGTAAGCCCGTCCGGCCCAGGCGCCTTGTGCGATTTTAAAGATTTTATGGCCCACCGAACTTCATCCAGAGCAATAGGTTCTTCCATAGAAGCTATCTGATCGCTAGTTAAAGTAGGAAACGCTATGTCTCGGAAGAGTGAGTCCGCTTTTTGATTGTCAAATGTAGTTCGGTTCTTATAAAGTTGTGAATAGTAATCTCTAAATGTTTCAGCAATCTTGGAAGGATTAGCTGTAAGAGCGCCCGATTTGGTAAGTAAGCTATATGTAGAGGGACCTTTCTGCATATTTTTCAGTTTATTAGCTAACATGGTATCAATTTTATTAGCCTTAGTATAAAATTTTTGTCTCATCCATTGAAGTTGCTTTTCAACATCCTCCAAAAGGAGTAAGTTGAGTTCCGTCTTGAGTTGTCGGATAGTCTTAAACAATCTATTAGTAGGATTAGTTCTGTACTCTAGCTCAGTGCGCTCCAATTTCTGTGTCAATGTATTCACTTTTATAGCCTTTTCCCTTTTCTTTTTTGAACAAATTTTAATAATGATACCCCTGATGTAAGCTTTATGAGCTTCCCAAAGGATTGGTTCACTAACATCAGGGGTATTATTAACTTCAAAATAGGAAAGCAACTCCTGTTCAATTTGGGAGCGAACTTGAGGGTTCGTAAGGATGGCTTCATTCAGTCGCCATGTTGGAGTACATCTCGGAGAATCTAAATCATGCAGAACAACCTTCACAGGATTATGATCTGACCAAGAGCAGAGAGGGATTGTTGCCGAGACTACTTTTGGCAGAAGTGGAAGACCAAGTAAGACATAGTCAATTCTGGAGTAAGTCCTATTAGGGTTCGAGTAGAAAGTATAATCGTTTTTAAAGGGATTACGCTCTCTCCATGCGTCAGCAAGCCCCATATCTTTTAGTTTCGTTAGTAAGACTTTTGAAATAGATTCAGAATATTTCTTAAGTGGGTTCATTGGATCATAACGATCTTTTTTAGCATTTTAAGTAGCGTTCAAATCGCCCCCTATGATTACTTGTCCTCTGTGGTGTATGGACAGGGATGCGAAAAATCTATTATAGAATTTGAACTGGTGATCATTCGGGCTATATACTGACGCCAAGGTGTAGAGCGTTTCCCCAATAAGACAAACAATAATGACAAAATGCCCTTGCGGGTCGGGTACACACTTTAACAATTTAAATGATACATTTTTGTTAATAAAGATTCCCACACCCTTCTGTTTCCTCTCTGCCGTAGCCAAAAAAACATGTGGGAATTGGCTATGAAAATAAGTAGGAATTGAAGTCCTGGAAAAATGTGTCTCCTGCAAAAAAAGTATCTGTATGCCCATAGATTTATAATATCGAAAGGCCATAGAGCGTTTTTGAGGGCTATTAAGCCCCTTGACATTGTGCGTCAAAAAAACTGCCATTGTGGTACCGTGAAAATCTGCAGAAAATCATACCATTCCCCAAGCAACAGTAGGCACAGAGCCAACCAGAAATAAAGCAAATCCAATGCCCTTGAAATGTCAGTGCAGCATAATAAGGAAAAAAGGGAGAAAATGGAAAGAAAAAAAATGGAAACCAGTATGGTCGAAAAAAGAAAAAAATCGAAAAGTCGCAGCAAGAGAACAACAAACTGGGGGTGAAACTGTATTACCCGTATTGGATATAGATAACCAGAACAGTCCACACTAAAAGGGATCATATGAGCGGGAAATGTCTCAACATGGAGAATATGTTCCAGTAACATCCTCACCGATGTCAGATGTGTAGTGGCGAGGGGGGGTAACGTCCTCCCGGCCGAGGAAGTGACACAGAATTAACCAAACGCTACATGGTATAGTGTAGCGTAATAAGCTCCCATATAGAGAACATGTGCAAAGGCACATAAAAAAAAGGGAAACGGTTTTACCATGTGCGAGTAAGGACTCACGGAGATTTCAGCTGTGTTTTCTCCCATATAGTAGACAACGGGCTTCTTGGTGATGGCGGTGTTTGGGCGGGCAAGGAGTGCAGGCTGTGGTCCGAAGCTATTCCCAGCGAGTGAAGCGTTGCTTGCCCCTCTTTCAGCGACTTAACCAGATGTTGCTTGCTGTTGTAGGAGAATAACAACTTGAATGGAAAGCCCCACCGATACATAATATTGTGCTGCCGCAATAGCTGCGTGACAGGGCGTAAATCCCTTCTCCGCTGAATAGTAATGCTGGCCAGGTCCGAAAAGATTTGGAAAGAGTGCGAATTATATCTTAAGTCTGCAGTTCCTCGAACGGCCGCCATGACTGCCTCCTTCGTTGCGTAGTAATGAAATCGTAAGATGACATCTCGTGCCATCCCGTTGACCTTTCTAGGCCCCAATGCTCGGTGCACACGGTCCAGTTCCAAATGAGCAAGTGGTAAATCAGGAACCAGATTGGCCAATAGTTTAGGGATTTCGACCTGCAAATCCTTAATGTCCTCAGAAAGGCCCCGTATACGAATGTTATTCCGACGGGACCTATTCTCCAAATCTTCCAAACGCTCCACCACCTCCTCATATTGCGTCGTTAGGTGCGTAATGGAAGAGTCATGTTCATTCAAGCGTATGATAGCGCCATCTAGCTTATTTTCCACTTCCTCAGTACGGTGTCCCAAATCGCGTATTTCGCGTGTAAGCTGCGACGTAATAGTTACCGACATTTCAGTCAGTTCCTTGTGCAATAAAGATTTAAACTTGTGCAGTAATGTCGAGTCGCTAACATGCGGCGAGTCATGTGGCATTTCTGAGTGCAGGCTCACCTGACTATCTGGCGGCCCACTCTCCGATTGCGTAGAGGAAAAAGGACTCGCCGCCGCCATCTTGGATTCCTCCGGGGCTGAGCTTTGGGAGTCAAAGAAGTCAGTCAACGGCTTCTGTAGTGTCTTCTTCTTGGCTTTTCCCGTCCTAGTCATGTCCCCACTAGATTATGCAGCAAATGTCACAGTTTCAGGGAGAAGAAAAGGGAGCTTATAATGCTTATACCTCAGGCCGGGACGGAGCGATGTGCCAACACGTCTACTCACGAACGCATCACGTGACGTCCCCCCATATTCTATGGTTTTAGCTGAATACTAACCCTTTTGATCTAACATAGCCCGAATTAGCATTACATTACCAACATGTTTTATGTAGAACCTCCTGGACTGGCCTGGTGGGTGATTCCCAGGAGGTTTTTACCAAGCCCCATTACACCCCAGCCATGTCCTACTACACCCTGGTCACGCCCAATAATGACCTGACTAAACACCCAACTGCCTGGTATTTAAATCTAAATGACTCCTGAAAATTCCAGTGGGTCAATAGCTCTGTATGCTAAAAAATGTTTTAATATTATGGATTTATTACATGCAGCTCATGAATGGGCTGTAGTGAGCTCAAAATACATTGTGTGGTTATTATTGGTACAGTACTGTGTTTACTTAGAGCAATGGCACATGGGAAGATGCATTTGTTACAAATGCATGTTGTGGCATGTTATTATTTTCTGTTATTTAATTTCTGTTTTAATATCTGTTAGCCGTAAACTTTGGCACTACATACTGTGAAAATCTGGTAGCTTGCACACGTAACTTTTGGGGAATGGTAGGTAGGCAGCATAGGACAAAGGAGCAATAAGACAGTGACACCACTGCGCTTGGAGTAAACACAGGTTTATTTTCCCAAGTTTCCAACATACACAGTACATTCCAGCTATGGGGTGACCATCTCAAGATACAAAACATAGATCATAAAAATAACAACTGCCCACTGGGCGCTACCTTCACACATTTGAAGAGGTCCCTTACTAAACTGGTCCCCTTGTGGACAACCAGCAAAAACAGACAGTTGGCTCACCCCTGTACACACAGTACTCCTTTTGTACAGTCTTTGGCCTTCTGGCTTTTCCTCAGTCTCACTCATGATTCTTTGTCCCTTGGTCATGGGCCCTTGCAGTGGCAGGCAGCACCTCCAGCCCCTCATAGGAGTTCCTCACACAGGCAGTATCCTTCCTGCTCTATGCCCTGCTCTGAGAGACACACTCCAATTCTCCAAATAAGTTTAAATACCTTTTCCACAGGACAGCTTTCCTGTGGAAAGTGAACTCCAATCTCCGGACTGGACCTAGGGAATGGAGTGTCTGGCTACTACCATATTTAAACAGAGGGCAGATTCTCTGTTTAACAACTCCCTTCCTGGAGTATATCTCGGTCCCTGAGGAGAAACTAAAGGAGTGACCTTTTTCCAGCTTTTCTTTGTCACTCTACCACAATAAGTATATCTTTTCCAAAGGAGTTTTCAAAACAACATCAAAGAGATCATTCCAAACACAGCCACAAGTGCAGTCACGCTAAATTACACGTAATCATTGCTTGAATCCATTACATGCATATAGACACACTGCTTGCCCAGTCTGTCTGTTGAATTGTGCACAAATTGTGTTTATTTACAGGGAACCCTGGAGCTACTACCAGTGTTTGACTGGAGCACCATGGTCCCACCAGAGAACTTGAAATCAAGGCCCCACCAGCCGAATCCCCAAACCATTTTCTTCTTGCTGAGGAAAACACTGTTATCGCTATGTTTGAGACAACAATATAAATACTCTATTCAGCTCTATAAACTACTCCCAAAACACGGAAGAATCAATAACAAGTCACATAGCAGAGTGTTGGGTGGCACACAAGGAGATTAGCCTCTCACAGGTAAACAGTGTGTAAATATTTGACAATATGAACTTTCAAGGCAGGAACCAAAGGTGCTAAATAAAGGTCTAGCCTATGAACACACCTCTTTAGAAAAACCATTTGTACTACTGCTTGATATACACATCCATTAATTATACAACGTACAGAGCTCTGGAATATGTTGCTGCATTTGATAAAATTATAATGGCTGCCTGATTCTGGTTGATTTCCATGTACTTAGGATATTGGTCAATTGGTTTGCAAATTTCATCTGTAGATGCATCATGTCCGCCAGCATGTGGTACACCTGCAAATGAGGAAATGCATCAATCTGTCTGTGTGCACGAATACAGCAAGAAGTGCAGAAGACTTGCAGCTCCTCACCAAACACTTTCCAACTTGGTCCATTGGCAGAAGAATATCCACAGTACATGGAATTGGTCAATAGTGAAAGGCCATCATATACATACCAGTAAACATGCCAATAATCACATAACTGGTTTTGTACCAAATTTTGAACCATATTTATTATTTTTATGTGTATTGGCATAGGAGAACTAAAGCCGCAGGAGAACTAAAGCTTAACTAAAGAAGTAGGCTAGAAATGTTTTACATTATGTTTTGGGCTTCTGTACCAGCCCAAGGCAACCACAGCTATTTAGCATTAAAGATCTGTGTCTCCAAAGATGCCCCAGTAGCTCCCGCTCTTTTTTTCTGCTGCTTCACTGCACATGCTCTGTGCTGCTGTCACTTACTGAGCTTAGAGACTGATTCACAATATACATTACACATAGAATATAACTGTCACAATATAAAGCAGATTAGTCATTAATACAGATAATTACTACATGACAGCACAGCAACCAGTGCAACTAGTATTAGAATTTAATAATCAGCCCTGTAGCAGCAGTTTATATTAGAGGTTAACCTAATTTTCTCTTAATAATTTACAAGCTTCGCTTCTCAACAGCTGCTCCGAGTTCACTGAGCCTGTGAGTGTCGCAGACACTTGCCAAGATGGTGACCCCCTGTCACAAGTTTGAAGTCCTGGATCATTGCTGCCATTGAGAAGCAGAAACTTTAGGCTGGTGCAATAAGTTCATTATATAAAATATGGCATTTTTAGCCATTATTAATTTTTAGGATTTAGTTCTCCTTTAAGTGTGAAAAGAATTACATCTGAAATACAGCAGTTTAAGATGGAGAGTCCTTTAATGTTATTAGATTGCTCTTTTAATCTTGGTGTTACATTTTCCTTGATTAGTCTGTAAGATTTATTTCTAAACCAGACAGGCCTGGCAAATTTCTATTGATTTTGCAGAATTTCCTCTTTTGTTATAGGGCTGTTTCATTTATTGGTTTGAACCATTTGTTTTTCGATGCTTTTGTATTAGTTCTTCTAGCCAAAAATGATTTTCTGGAATGTTAGAATATATGATTTTATACTATTCATAGAGGCATATTTCTTTGGCTGGTTAATCTTGCTGATGCATGTTGCAGTTTGGCAGAATGTGCCTTGCATTCTCTGAGGGTTCATAGAGGTTAGCTAAGAATTTCCAAGTCTTATTCCCCATCTATAATATTGATTTTTTTAAACTTCTCAATTTTTAGTTGCCTGGTGTAAAAGAAAATGTTCTGGTTCATATGTTTTCTGCAGCATTTTCTACAAACATTCTTAATATTTCATTGAGGTGTCTTGTTTAATATTTCTTTAGCCTTTTCTTTCTTCTTCCCTTACAGTTACACAACCCCTCATCCAAAAAATGGAATATAGCAAAATTGTTGTACAATTGCTCATCTAAACAAATGAAAATTATTTATTGCTTAATTGTCAAGATATTAAAATAATACATACTGCTTTTATAATGCAATTGAAACAACATCACCTGCTGGTCAGTTCGTCCAGCTGTTATACAAAAAGTGTATGGTTGGTTATGCATTCCCTAAAATGTATTGAAATTATACATGTGGTGTTCTCTGCAGGGGACTCCTGGAAGATCCCCAAGTAAATGCAGAAAAAATAGGAATCTTAGTGCACTCAAATATACTTGATACAAGAAATCGTTTCTTTACATTGAAAAACCCAACGAATTTGGGTTTTTCAACACTGTTATACACACAAATAAGAAAAGTTTAGAAGAAAAACAGGTGATTCTTCTGTTGTTGCTCTGCTTAGGAAAGACATGAGAAACCTCAGATGACTTATTCTAATTTGTCAATAATTGAAGAATTCCCAGTTCTTTTTATAAACACTTCTTCCAACTGTATCAGGGTTGGAAGTATTGACCAGCAGGTATTTAATTATATTCAATATTCCTAATATCTTGAATATAAATATAAGAATATGAATATAAATTGCAAAAGTTTTAAGAAGAGCATTCTGGGCAATTTTACATTTATGAGCTTTGAATGTTCCTATTTCCTATAAATGCACACCGAAAGAGAGCTGTATTATTTGTGTGTTCTATATTGTCATCTTGATCATTTGCCATGTGTGAATAGTAGTTGTTTAAACATTTTGTTACATAGGAAGTAAATCCCTAGTTATACGTTATTTGTCTTGTATTCCAGTTATTAGCATTATGTGAGAAAAGTAACTCACCCTTGTGGTCCTGTGGTGCTGCGGGGACGCCCGCCGCTCCTCGGCCGCCATTGCAGCTACTTAGGGCGTGCGCCCGCGAAATTTGAAAGTATAAATAGCTTATTAAAGCTACAGGACCTTGCCTGTGATAGGTTTATACCTGGTGCTTGTGACCTTTTTCTATCTTGTATCCTGAACCTGTTTGATTCCTGTTGTGACCCCTGCCTGGCTTTTGACTATTCTGACCTCTGGATCCTGACCCTCGCCTGTATACCGACTACCCCTTCTGCTAAAATCCCTTCTGATTGATCTCCCGGTTTGACCCTTGCCTGCCTGACTACGCTATTTCTCTGCCAGCCTCGACCCAACCTGATCTGACTTCGATTTCGTCTCACGTCTTGTACTGTGACTGTTAGGATATGCACAGTGGTTTATTTTGTCTGCCTGTATGTGTGATATAAATGCTTTTCCTCTCTCTCTATTGCTGGCCAGCAAATCTCTTTTTCTTCCCATTTTTCTTGCTATGCAGACAAAGTAATAAACTATGCTCTCCACATTTTACCCAGCATTACAAGAATTAAAAATATTACTTACCAAGTGTGTCTGTTCCCATTTGGTATAATGGGAGCAAAACCTAAGCACTGGGTGTTTGCAGGATGCAAGCACTGAGCTTAATTACCAATTGGTAAAAGCTGCAGCAGGTCACATGTAAGCAAAATGTGTTTTTCTTATATGCTGATAATGGGGTTTTGCCTGTGTTTGTTTTGTGAATAATAAGATTGTAAGCTCCTATTATGGGGAGATAGGAAGCAAAATGTATATGAAGGTATTATTTTGTTAATAATTTCAACTTTGTTGTAGCTGAATGTGTCTTTAAGAGCATGGGCTGCTGGGAAAGGCAGACTTACCTACTTAAAGAACATACAAAATGCTGTTTAGTAGAACTCCTGATCTCAGAGCAAGCAGTCTGAGTGCAGAGGGTAGCTGCCTGGAAAGGGGTAGTTGCAAAGTACCCTGTTTATTTTTGTTATATGGAGTTATCACAGTGCTTTCTGTGAAAAAATACTTTTCTTCTGTTTTTTTTTTTGTATAATTTTCCTCTGGAAATAAAAGAACTTTCCAACAACTGCTGACTCCTGATACTTGATGAATGCAGGAAGAACTTACATTCCAACATATGGTGGGATTGCATTTGGTGTTGAATTAAGCACTGCATGGCAGGAGTAAAAGCACGTGGAAGGGAATTCATTAGGAGACGCGCAAAGGAAGCTGAGCTCCTGAAACAGTCTGGCAAAAGTCTTAAAGTGACGGAGAGATCACATCAAATAGCCAAGATGGCAGGAGCCAGGCCAAAGCCAGGCCAGGCCAAAGCCAGGCCAAAGCAGCGTGAACCTTTGATCCCAGAGGAACCTCCGGAGGAGGGCGCTATATCTGATGATGGTGCTAAAATTTCAACTGAGACTGGGACCACTCCTAAAAATGTGGAAGAACTTTTAGTCTGGTTGGTAAAGCGCCAAGAAATAGGTGACCAGCGCAGACTGGAGGAGGAGAGATTTTATCGTGAGCAAGAAAGGTATCGTATGGAAAAAGAGGAACAGCAACGTAAGGATGAGTTGAGGCATCAGGAAGCTGAGAGAGCAAAGAGAGATGACCAGTTTCTCAAATTACTGCAAGCAATGCAGCATAATATGCCTCCTGTGCCAAGTTTAAAACTCACTAAACTGTCAGAGACTGATGACATAGAAGCATATTTGACAGTATTTGAGAGAGTTGCTCAAGCAAGTCAATGGCCAGAAAATCAATGGGTCATTCATCTTGCACCCTTCCTCACCAGCAAGGCTCAGCAAGCATATAGCCAAATGAGGATTGAGGATGCTGGGGACTATCAAAAAGTCAAAAGTTCCATTTTGAGGCGGTATAATATTCACACGGAGACCTTCCGACAGAGGTTCAGAGGCTATATCTACATTGAAAAGGAGGGACCCAGAGAGACCTATACGCGTCTGACTGAATTGTGCCAAAAGTGGATTGTTCCAGAAAATAAGACTGTCCAACAAGTCTTGCAAACCATTATTCTTGAACAGTTTCTAGAAATCCTTCCTGAACCGTTGAGAGTTTGGCTAAAGGAGCATCAGCCAGAGAGCGGTGACCAGGCTGTGATATTGGCAGAGAATTATTTACTCGCAAGAAAAGGACTATCACGTAAGATGCATATGGTAAGAGCTACTCCAGTTGTTGGCAGTGGTGATAAACCCAGACAAGACACTTTAAAAAACAAAGGTCACACTAAAGATGTTATTTGTTTCTTGTGTCATAAAGTGGGACATTTAGCCAAAGACTGTTTAAGTAAGAGGGTAAAGTCTGGCAAGGAGACTGTTACAAATTGTGTTGGTGTGGTGAATGATTATTTACAACCTGTCAAAATCAACTCCAAAACTGTAAAAGCTTTAGTTGATACAGGGAGCCAACAATCTTTAATTCGGTCCAATTTGCTAGCTTCCCCAAATGTCACTGGTCAGTTACCTTTGAAGTGTGTTCACGGGGACACAAAAATATACCCTAAGACAGTACTACCTGTGGAAATAGCCAATACACGGGTGTCGTTGGAGATGGGCATAGTACCTAACTTACCTTACCCTGTTATTTTGGGGCAAGATACACCTGGTTTCAGTGATATATTGAACAGGGACAGTAAGGTGTCTGCTGTGTCAACAAGGTCTCAAGTTAAAAGCCAGACTACAGCTGAAAACTTGGGTGAAATATTTCCTTTTGAAAAAGATGTGTTTCAGGGTACAGGTAAAGGTCACCTTTCTAGAAGGGAAAAGAGGCTTGCCTGTGAAAATTGGAGGTCTCAAAATTCAAATTTTGTTCTACAAGGGGAACCATTTAAATCTCTGAAGTGGGAGGTGGATATTTCTGCTAAGCAATTGCAAGATATCACCCTTTGCCCACTGTTCACTGAGGCAAATGAAGGGAGAAACAAACTTGAACATTTTCCTTGTTTCCAATTAAAAAATGGTACATTATATCGTGTGTGTGAACACCCCCAAACTAAAGAACAAGTATGGCAATTAGTGGTACCTTCAGAGTACAGAGAGCCAATTATGGAAATAGCTCATTCTATACCATTAGCAGGCCATTTGGGTAGAAAGAAAATGGTGGCCAGAATATTAAATCGTTTTTTTTGGCCAAATATACATTCAGATGTGGCTACTTTCTGTGAATCCTGTGCCGAATGTCAATATTCTTCTCCAGGTGGAAAAAAATCTAAACTGGTTCCAGTTCCTTTGGTTGATACTCCATTTGAAAGAGTAGCCATGGATATCGTTGGTCCTTTGCAAAAAAGCAGTAAAGGAAACCAATATATATTAGTTGTGAGTGATTATATGACTCGCTATCCAGAGGCTATTCCTTTGAGAAGTATCACTACCAGGAAAATTGCAGAAGAACTGATTAAACTGTTTAGCCACATGGGTATTCCTCAAACTATACTTACAGACCAAGGTTCAAATTTCCAGTCCAGTCTAATGAGACAGATAAACCAGCTTCTGGGTATACAAGCGGTAAGAACCTCTCCATACCATCCACAAACTGATGGTCTGGTTGAGCGTTTTAATCAAACGCTAAAAAAAATGCTCAGGAAGTTTGTAAGTCAAGATCCAAAACATTGGGATCAATTACTCCCATATCTATTATTTGCATATAGGGAGGTTCCTCAAGCATCCAGTGGCTTCTCTCCATTTGAGCTGCTTTATGGCAGGTGGCCAAGAGGACCACTAGATGTTATTAAGGAAAACTGGGAGAAACCTAAATGTCAACAAAAGAATTTGGTGGATTATGTGATTTCTATGAGAGACAGGTTAAATCAGATGACTGAATTTGCCAAAGCTAACCTCACTGAATCACAGTCACACATGAAGCAATGGTATGACAAAAATGCCAAAGAGAAACATTTTTCACCAGGTGACAAAGTTCTACTTTTATTACCATCTTCTGAGAATAAGTTGCTAGCTAAATGGCAAGGACCATTTAAAATAATAAGTCAGCCTGGTCCAGTAGACTATGAAATTTTTATGCCTGGTAGAACACAGCAAAAGAAATTTTTTCATGCCAATTTATTAAAAAAGTGGGTTGACAGGTCTTCTAGTGTGTGCACTATTCTCTCAGAATGTTGCCCAAATGTCATTGAGCAAGCTTATTCTAGTTTGTCCCATAATTGTTCTGAATTATCAGACCTAAAAAGGGGTACAGAACTGACATCTAAGCAGAACACAGACTTAGATCTGTTGTTTAAGAAACACAAGGCAACATTTGTATCTAAACCCGGTCATACTAATGTAGTTAAACACATTATTGACACTGGGGATGCAAAACCAATACATCAAAAACCCTACAGGGTACCAGAGAAACTTAAACCAATAATAGAGGCAGAATTGGAAAATATGTTAGCGCTAGGTGTCATTGAACCATCTACTAGCCCATGGTGTTCTCCGATTGTCATTGTACCCAAGAAAAATGGGGAAAAGCGATTTTGCATAGACTTCAGAAAAATTAATCAAGTTTCAAAATTTGACTCTTATCCAATGCCCCTCATTGACAATATGATTAGCCAGCTGGGTGAAGCCCAATATATCTCTACATTTGATCTAACAAAAGGTTACTGGCAGATTTTATTGGATAAAGAATCCCGTGAGAAAACTGCATTTGCTACACCCCAAGGGTTATTTCAGTTTACACGTATGCCATTTGGGTTACACGGGGCCCCAGCCACATTTCAGCGTCTAATGGATATAGTGACAAAGCCACACAGTTCATACTGTGCTGCTTATCTTGACGATGTCATTATATTTAGCTCAGATTGGAAGTCTCATCTTGTCCATTTAGAGAAAGTTATTTGTGCCATTTCGAATGCTGGACTTACAATAAATCCAACCAAATGCTCTATAGCACAAAAAGAAACCTCTTATCTAGGATATGTGATAGGTAATGGCAAAGTTAAACCAGAAACTTCGAAGGTAAAGGCAGTAAAAGAAGCCCCTGTTCCTAAGACGAAAAAAGAAGTTAGGTCTTTTTTAGGTCTAGCAGGTTATTACCGCCGTTTTATCTCAAATTTCTCTGACTTAACAGCTTGTCTTAGTGATCTTACAAAAAAGACCCTAAGGAATGTTGTTGAGTGGACACCAGATTGTGACAAAGCATTTACAATTCTAAAAGAAAAACTTTGCACAGCTCCAGTCTTGACTAATCCAAACTTCTCACTACCATTTCAAGTGCAGGTTGATGCGTCAGAGAGAGGTATAGGAGCTGTTTTGTGCCAAATTCAAGATGAGAAAG
This sequence comes from Xenopus laevis, assembly GCF_017654675.1. Lineage (NCBI taxonomy): Eukaryota > Metazoa > Chordata > Amphibia > Anura > Pipidae > Xenopus > Xenopus laevis. The sequence continues at coordinate 95,083,461 of NC_054377.1, forward strand.
AACACCCAATTTTATTCATTAGCAGAAAGTTGTTTCCAAGAGAACAGAAATATTCCACTATAGAAAAGGAATGTTTGGCCATTAAGTGGGCCATAGAGAGTTTACGTTATTATCTGACCGGAAAGGAATTTGTTTTAGTTTCCGATCATCATCCATTATATTGGTTGAACCAAATGAGAAATAACAATGCTCGTTTAGCAAGATGGTACCTGGCGTTACAACCTTACAAGTTTACAGTAAATTACAAACCAGGGAGTCAGCATAAAAATGCTGATCACCTATCTAGGTTTGGTACTGAAGTCCAGGAAGAGTTTGTGGAAGAACAAGCTTCCACTTAAGCTGGAGGGTATGTTAGGATATGCACAGTGGTTTATTTTGTCTGCCTGTATGTGTGATATAAATGCTTTTCCTCTCTCTCTATTGCTGGCCAGCAAATCTCTTTTTCTTCCCATTTTTCTTGCTATGCAGACAAAGTAATAAACTATGCTCTCCACATTTTACCCAGCATTACAAGAATTAAAAATATTACTTACCAAGTGTGTCTGTTCCCATTTGGTATAATGGGAGCAAAACCTAAGCACTGGGTGTTTGCAGGATGCAAGCACTGAGCTTAATTACCAATTGGTAAAAGCTGCAGCAGGTCACATGTAAGCAAAATGTGTTTTTCTTATATGCTGATAATGGGGTTTTGCCTGTGTTTGTTTTGTGAATAATAAGATTGTAAGCTCCTATTATGGGGAGATAGGAAGCAAAATGTATATGAAGGTATTATTTTGTTAATAATTTCAACTTTGTTGTAGCTAAATGTGTCTTTAAGAGCATGGGCTGCTGGGAAAGGCAGACTTACCTACTTAAAGAACATACAAAATGCTGTTTAGTAGAACTCCTGATCTCAGAGCAAGCAGTCTGAGTGCAGAGGGTAGCTGCCTGGAAAGGGGTAGTTGCAAAGTACCCTGTTTATTTTTGTTATATGGAGTTATCACAGTGCTTTCTGTGAAAAAATACTTTTCTTCTGTTTTTTTTTTTGTATAATTTTCCTCTGGAAATAAAAGAACTTTCCAACAACTGCTGACTCCTGATACTTGATGAATGCAGGAAGAACTTACATTCCAACATATGGTGGGATTGCATTTGGTGTTGAATTAAGCACTGCATGGCAGGAGTAAAAGCACGTGGAAGGGAATTCATTAGGAGACGCGCAAAGGAAGCTGAGCTCCTGAAACAGTCTGGCAAAAGTCTTAAAGTGACGGAGAGATCACATCAAATAGCCAAGATGGCAGGAGCCAGGCCAAAGCCAGGCCAGGCCAGGCCAAAGCCAGGCCAAAGCAGCGTGAACCTTTGATCCCAGAGGAACCTCCGGAGGAGGGCGCTATATCTGATGATGGTGCTAAAATTTCAACTGAGACTGGGACCACTCCTAAAAATGTGGAAGAACTTTTAGTCTGGTTGGTAAAGCGCCAAGAAATAGGTGACCAGCGCAGACTGGAGGAGGAGAGATTTTATCGTGAGCAAGAAAGGTATCGTATGGAAAAAGAGGAACAGCAACGTAAGGATGAGTTGAGGCATCAGGAAGCTGAGAGAGCAAAGAGAGATGACCAGTTTCTCAAATTACTGCAAGCAATGCAGCATAATATGCCTCCTGTGCCAAGTTTAAAACTCACTAAACTGTCAGAGACTGATGACATAGAAGCATATTTGACAGTATTTGAGAGAGTTGCTCAAGCAAGTCAATGGCCAGAAAATCAATGGGTCATTCATCTTGCACCCTTCCTCACCAGCAAGGCTCAGCAAGCATATAGCCAAATGAGGATTGAGGATGCTGGGGACTATCAAAAAGTCAAAAGTTCCATTTTGAGGCGGTATAATATTCACACGGAGACCTTCCGACAGAGGTTCAGAGGCTATATCTACATTGAAAAGGAGGGACCCAGAGAGACCTATACGCGTCTGACTGAATTGTGCCAAAAGTGGATTGTTCCAGAAAATAAGACTGTCCAACAAGTCTTGCAAACCATTATTCTTGAACAGTTTCTAGAAATCCTTCCTGAACCGTTGAGAGTTTGGCTAAAGGAGCATCAGCCAGAGAGCGGTGACCAGGCTGTGATATTGGCAGAGAATTATTTACTCGCAAGAAAAGGACTATCACGTAAGATGCATATGGTAAGAGCTACTCCAGTTGTTGGCAGTGGTGATAAACCCAGACAAGACACTTTAAAAAACAAAGGTCACACTAAAGATGTTATTTGTTTCTTGTGTCATAAAGTGGGACATTTAGCCAAAGACTGTTTAAGTAAGAGGGTAAAGTCTGGCAAGGAGACTGTTACAAATTGTGTTGGTGTGGTGAATGATTATTTACAACCTGTCAAAATCAACTCCAAAACTGTAAAAGCTTTAGTTGATACAGGGAGCCAACAATCTTTAATTCGGTCCAATTTGCTAGCTTCCCCAAATGTCACTGGTCAGTTACCTTTGAAGTGTGTTCACGGGGACACAAAAATATACCCTAAGACAGTACTACCTGTGGAAATAGCCAATACACGGGTGTCGTTGGAGATGGGCATAGTACCTAACTTACCTTACCCTGTTATTTTGGGGCAAGATACACCTGGTTTCAGTGATATATTGAACAGGGACAGTAAGGTGTCTGCTGTGTCAACAAGGTCTCAAGTTAAAAGCCAGACTACAGCTGAAAACTTGGGTGAAATATTTCCTTTTGAAAAAGATGTGTTTCAGGGTACAGGTAAAGGTCACCTTTCTAGAAGGGAAAAGAGGCTTGCCTGTGAAAATTGGAGGTCTCAAAATTCAAATTTTGTTCTACAAGGGGAACCATTTAAATCTCTGAAGTGGAGGTGGATATTTCTGCTAAGCAATTGCAAGATATCACCCTTTGCCCACTGTTCACTGAGGCAAATGAAGGGAGAAACAAACTTGAACATTTTCCTTGTTTCCAATTAAAAAATGGTACATTATATCGTGTGTGTGAACACCCCCAAACTAAAGAACAAGTATGGCAATTAGTGGTACCTTCAGAGTACAGAGAGCCAATTATGGAAATAGCTCATTCTATACCATTAGCAGGCCATTTGGGTAGAAAGAAAATGGTGGCCAGAATATTAAATCGTTTTTTTTGGCCAAATATACATTCAGATGTGGCTACTTTCTGTGAATCCTGTGCCGAATGTCAATATTCTTCTCCAGGTGGAAAAAAATCTAAACTGGTTCCAGTTCCTTTGGTTGATACTCCATTTGAAAGAGTAGCCATGGATATCGTTGGTCCTTTGCAAAAAAGCAGTAAAGGAAACCAATATATATTAGTTGTGAGTGATTATATGACTCGCTATCCAGAGGCTATTCCTTTGAGAAGTATCACTACCAGGAAAATTGCAGAAGAACTGATTAAACTGTTTAGCCACATGGGTATTCCTCAAACTATACTTACAGACCAAGGTTCAAATTTCCAGTCCAGTCTAATGAGACAGATAAACCAGCTTCTGGGTATACAAGCGGTAAGAACCTCTCCATACCATCCACAAACTGATGGTCTGGTTGAGCGTTTTAATCAAACGCTAAAAAAATGCTCAGGAAGTTTGTAAGTCAAGATCCAAAACATTGGGATCAATTACTCCCATATCTATTATTTGCATATAGGGAGGTTCCTCAAGCATCCAGTGGCTTCTCTCCATTTGAGCTGCTTTATGGCAGGCGGCCAAGAGGACCACTAGATGTTATTAAGGAAAACTGGGAGAAACCTAAATGTCAACAAAAGAATTTGGTGGATTATGTGATTTCTATGAGAGACAGGTTAAATCAGATGACTGAATTTGCCAAAGCTAACCTCACTGAATCACAGTCACACATGAAGCAATGGTATGACAAAAATGCCAAAGAGAAACATTTTTCACCAGGTGACAAAGTTCTACTTTTATTACCATCTTCTGAGAATAAGTTGCTAGCTAAATGGCAAGGACCATTTAAAATAATAAGTCAGCCTGGTCCAGTAGACTATGAAATTTTTATGCCTGGTAGAACACAGCAAAAGAAATTTTTTCATGCCAATTTATTAAAAAAGTGGGTTGACAGGTCTTCTAGTGTGTGCACTATTCTCTCAGAATGTTGCCCAAATGTCATTGAGCAAGCTTATTCTAGTTTGTCCCATAATTGTTCTGAATTATCAGACCTAAAAAGGGGTACAGAACTGACATCTAAGCAGAACACAGACTTAGATCTGTTGTTTAAGAAACACAAGGCAACATTTGTATCTAAACCCGGTCATACTAATGTAGTTAAACACATTATTGACACTGGGGATGCAAAACCAATACATCAAAAACCCTACAGGGTACCAGAGAAACTTAAACCAATAATAGAGGCAGAATTGGAAAAATATGTTAGAGCTAGGTGTCATTGAACCATCTACTAGCCCATGGTGTTCTCCGATTGTCATTGTACCCAAGAAAAATGGGGAAAAGCGATTTTGCATAGACTTCAGAAAAATTAATCAAGTTTCAAAATTTGACTCTTATCCAATGCCCCTCATTGACAATATGATTAGCCAGCTGGGTGAAGCCCAATATATCTCTACATTTGATCTAACAAAAGGTTACTGGCAGATTTTATTGGATAAAGAATCCCGTGAGAAAACTGCATTTGCTACACCCCAAGGGTTATTTCAGTTTACACGTATGCCATTTGGGTTACACGGGGCCCCAGCCACATTTCAGCGTCTAATGGATATAGTGACAAAGCCACACAGTTCATACTGTGCTGCTTATCTTGACGATGTCATTATATTTAGCTCAGATTGGAAGTCTCATCTTGTCCATTTAGAGAAAGTTATTTGTGCCATTTCGAATGCTGGACTTACAATAAATCCAACCAAATGCTCTATAGCACAAAAAGAAACCTCTTATCTAGGATATGTGATAGGTAATGGCAAAGTTAAACCAGAAACTTCGAAGGTAAAGGCAGTAAAAGAAGCCCCTGTTCCTAAGACGAAAAAAGAAGTTAGGTCTTTTTTAGGTCTAGCAGGTTATTACCGCCGTTTTATCTCAAATTTCTCTGACTTAACAGCTTGTCTTAGTGATCTTACAAAAAAGACCCTAAGGAATGTTGTTGAGTGGACACCAGATTGTGACAAAGCATTTACAATTCTAAAAGAAAAACTTTGCACAGCTCCAGTCTTGACTAATCCAAACTTCTCACTACCATTTCAAGTGCAGGTTGATGCGTCAGAGAGAGGTATAGGAGCTGTTTTGTGCCAAATTCAAGATGAGAAAGAACACCCAATTTTATTCATTAGCAGAAAGTTGTTTCCAAGAGAACAGAAATATTCCACTATAGAAAAGGAATGTTTGGCCATTAAGTGGGCCATAGAGAGTTTACGTTATTATCTGACCGGAAAGGAATTTGTTTTAGTTTCCGATCATCATCCATTATATTGGTTGAACCAAATGAGAAATAACAATGCTCGTTTAGCAAGATGGTACCTGGCGTTACAACCTTACAAGTTTACAGTAAATTACAAACCAGGGAGTCAGCATAAAAATGCTGATCACCTATCTAGGTTTGGTACTGAAGTCCAGGAAGAGTTTGTGGAAGAACAAGCTTCCACTTAAGCTGGAGGGTATGTTAGGATATGCACAGTGGTTTATTTTGTCTGCCTGTATGTGTGATATAAATGCTTTTCCTCTCTCTCTATTGCTGGCCAGCAAATCTCTTTTTCTTCCCATTTTTCTTGCTATGCAGACAAAGTAATAAACTATGCTCTCCACATTTTACCCAGCATTACAAGAATTAAAAATATTACTTACCAAGTGTGTCTGTTCCCATTTGGTATAATGGGAGCAAAACCTAAGCACTGGGTGTTTGCAGGATGCAAGCACTGAGCTTAATTACCAATTGGTAAAAGCTGCAGCAGGTCACATGTAAGCAAAATGTGTTTTTCTTATATGCTGATAATGGGGTTTTGCCTGTGTTTGTTTTGTGAATAATAAGATTGTAAGCTCCTATTATGGGGAGATAGGAAGCAAAATGTATATGAAGGTATTATTTTGTTAATAATTTCAACTTTGTTGTAGCTAAATGTGTCTTTAAGAGCATGGGCTGCTGGGAAAGGCAGACTTACCTACTTAAAGAACATACAAAATGCTGTTTAGTAGAACTCCTGATCTCAGAGCAAGCAGTCTGAGTGCAGAGGGTAGCTGCCTGGAAAGGGGTAGTTGCAAAGTACCCTGTTTATTTTTGTTATATGGAGTTATCACAGTGCTTTCTGTGAAAAAATACTTTTCTTCTGTTTTTTTTTTGTATAATTTTCCTCTGGAAATAAAAGAACTTTCCAACAACTGCTGACTCCTGATACTTGATGAATGCAGGAAGAACTTACATTCCAACATATGGTGGGATTGCATTTGGTGTTGAATTAAGCACTGCATGGCAGGAGTAAAAGCACGTGGAAGGGAATTCATTAGGAGACGCGCAAAGGAAGCTGAGCTGCTGAAACAGTCTGGCAAAAGTCTTAAAGTGACGGAGAGATCACATCAAATAGCCAAGATGGCAGGAGCCAGGCCAAAGCCAGGCCAGGCCAGGCCAAAGCCAGGCCAAAGCAGCGTGAACCTTTGATCCCAGAGGAACCTCCGGAGGAGGGCGCTATATCTGATGATGGTGCTAAAATTTCAACTGAGACTGGGACCACTCCTAAAAATGTGGAAGAACTTTTAGTCTGGTTGGTAAAGCGCCAAGAAATAGGTGACCAGCGCAGACTGGAGGAGGAGAGATTTTATCGTGAGCAAGAAAGGTATCGTATGGAAAAAGAGGAACAGCAACGTAAGGATGAGTTGAGGCATCAGGAAGCTGAGAGAGCAAAGAGAGATGACCAGTTTCTCAAATTACTGCAAGCAATGCAGCATAATATGCCTCCTGTGCCAAGTTTAAAACTCACTAAACTGTCAGAGACTGATGACATAGAAGCATATTTGACAGTATTTGAGAGAGTTGCTCAAGCAAGTCAATGGCCAGAAAATCAATGGGTCATTCATCTTGCACCCTTCCTCACCAGCAAGGCTCAGCAAGCATATAGCCAAATGAGGATTGAGGATGCTGGGGACTATCAAAAAGTCAAAAGTTCCATTTTGAGGCGGTATAATATTCACACGGAGACCTTCCGACAGAGGTTCAGAGGCTATATCTACATTGAAAAGGAGGGACCCAGAGAGACCTATACGCGTCTGACTGAATTGTGCCAAAAGTGGATTGTTCCAGAAAATAAGACTGTCCAACAAGTCTTGCAAACCATTATTCTTGAACAGTTTCTAGAAATCCTTCCTGAACCGTTGAGAGTTTGGCTAAAGGAGCATCAGCCAGAGAGCGGTGACCAGGCTGTGATATTGGCAGAGAATTATTTACTCGCAAGAAAAGGACTATCACGTAAGATGCATATGGTAAGAGCTACTCCAGTTGTTGGCAGTGGTGATAAACCCAGACAAGACACTTTAAAAAACAAAGGTCACACTAAAGATGTTATTTGTTTCTTGTGTCATAAAGTGGGACATTTAGCCAAAGACTGTTTAAGTAAGAGGGTAAAGTCTGGCAAGGAGACTGTTACAAATTGTGTTGGTGTGGTGAATGATTATTTACAACCTGTCAAAATCAACTCCAAAACTGTAAAAGCTTTAGTTGATACAGGGAGCCAACAATCTTTAATTCGGTCCAATTTGCTAGCTTCCCCAAATGTCACTGGTCAGTTACCTTTGAAGTGTGTTCACGGGGACACAAAAATATACCCTAAGACAGTACTACCTGTGGAAATAGCCAATACACGGGTGTCGTTGGAGATGGGCATAGTACCTAACTTACCTTACCCTGTTATTTTGGGGCAAGATACACCTGGTTTCAGTGATATATTGAACAGGGACAGTAAGGTGTCTGCTGTGTCAACAAGGTCTCAAGTTAAAAGCCAGACTACAGCTGAAAACTTGGGTGAAATATTTCCTTTTGAAAAAGATGTGTTTCAGGGTACAGGTAAAGGTCACCTTTCTAGAAGGGAAAAGAGGCTTGCCTGTGAAAATTGGAGGTCTCAAAATTCAAATTTTGTTCTACAAGGGGAACCATTTAAATCTCTGAAGTGGGAGGTGGATATTTCTGCTAAGCAATTGCAAGATATCACCCTTTGCCCACTGTTCACTGAGGCAAATGAAGGGAGAAACAAACTTGAACATTTTCCTTGTTTCCAATTAAAAAATGGTACATTATATCGTGTGTGTGAACACCCCCAAACTAAAGAACAAGTATGGCAATTAGTGGTACCTTCAGAGTACAGAGAGCCAATTATGGAAATAGCTCATTCTATACCATTAGCAGGCCATTTGGGTAGAAAGAAAATGGTGGCCAGAATATTAAATCGTTTTTTTTGGCCAAATATACATTCAGATGTGGCTACTTTCTGTGAATCCTGTGCCGAATGTCAATATTCTTCTCCAGGTGGAAAAAAATCTAAACTGGTTCCAGTTCCTTTGGTTGATACTCCATTTGAAAGAGTAGCCATGGATATCGTTGGTCCTTTGCAAAAAAGCAGTAAAGGAAACCAATATATATTAGTTGTGAGTGATTATATGACTCGCTATCCAGAGGCTATTCCTTTGAGAAGTATCACTACCAGGAAAATTGCAGAAGAACTGATTAAACTGTTTAGCCACATGGGTATTCCTCAAACTATACTTACAGACCAAGGTTCAAATTTCCAGTCCAGTCTAATGAGACAGATAAACCAGCTTCTGGGTATACAAGCGGTAAGAACCTCTCCATACCATCCACAAACTGATGGTCTGGTTGAGCGTTTTAATCAAACGCTAAAAAAAATGCTCAGGAAGTTTGTAAGTCAAGATCCAAAACATTGGGATCAATTACTCCCATATCTATTATTTGCATATAGGGAGGTTCCTCAAGCATCCAGTGGCTTCTCTCCATTTGAGCTGCTTTATGGCAGGCGGCCAAGAGGACCACTAGATGTTATTAAGGAAAACTGGGAGAAACCTAAATGTCAACAAAAGAATTTGGTGGATTATGTGATTTCTATGAGAGACAGGTTAAATCAGATGACTGAATTTGCCAAAGCTAACCTCACTGAATCACAGTCACACATGAAGCAATGGTATGACAAAAATGCCAAAGAGAAACATTTTTCACCAGGTGACAAAGTTCTACTTTTATTACCATCTTCTGAGAATAAGTTGCTAGCTAAATGGCAAGGACCATTTAAAATAATAAGTCAGCCTGGTCCAGTAGACTATGAAATTTTTATGCCTGGTAGAACACAGCAAAAGAAATTTTTTCATGCCAATTTATTAAAAAAGTGGGTTGACAGGTCTTCTAGTGTGTGCACTATTCTCTCAGAATGTTGCCCAAATGTCATTGAGCAAGCTTATTCTAGTTTGTCCCATAATTGTTCTGAATTATCAGACCTAAAAAGGGGTACAGAACTGACATCTAAGCAGAACACAGACTTAGATCTGTTGTTTAAGAAACACAAGGCAACATTTGTATCTAAACCCGGTCATACTAATGTAGTTAAACACATTATTGACACTGGGGATGCAAAACCAATACATCAAAAACCCTACAGGGTACCAGAGAAACTTAAACCAATAATAGAGGCAGAATTGGAAAAAATATGTTAGAGCTAGGTGTCATTGAACCATCTACTAGCCCATGGTGTTCTCCGATTGTCATTGTACCCAAGAAAAATGGGGAAAAGCGATTTTGCATAGACTTCAGAAAAATTAATCAAGTTTCAAAATTTGACTCTTATCCAATGCCCCTCATTGACAATATGATTAGCCAGCTGGGTGAAGCCCAATATATCTCTACATTTGATCTAACAAAAGGTTACTGGCAGATTTTATTGGATAAAGAATCCCGTGAGAAAACTGCATTTGCTACACCCCAAGGGTTATTTCAGTTTACACGTATGCCATTTGGGTTACACGGGGCCCCAGCCACATTTCAGCGTCTAATGGATATAGTGACAAAGCCACACAGTTCATACTGTGCTGCTTATCTTGACGATGTCATTATATTTAGCTCAGATTGGAAGTCTCATCTTGTCCATTTAGAGAAAGTTATTTGTGCCATTTCGAATGCTGGACTTACAATAAATCCAACCAAATGCTCTATAGCACAAAAAGAAACCTCTTATCTAGGATATGTGATAGGTAATGGCAAAGTTAAACCAGAAACTTCGAAGGTAAAGGCAGTAAAAGAAGCCCCTGTTCCTAAGACGAAAAAAGAAGTTAGGTCTTTTTTAGGTCTAGCAGGTTATTACCGCCGTTTTATCTCAAATTTCTCTGACTTAACAGCTTGTCTTAGTGATCTTACAAAAAAGACCCTAAGGAATGTTGTTGAGTGGACACCAGATTGTGACAAAGCATTTACAATTCTAAAAGAAAAACTTTGCACAGCTCCAGTCTTGACTAATCCAAACTTCTCACTACCATTTCAAGTGCAGGTTGATGCGTCAGAGAGAGGTATAGGAGCTGTTTTGTGCCAAATTCAAGATGAGAAAGAACACCCAATTTTATTCATTAGCAGAAAGTTGTTTCCAAGAGAACAGAAATATTCCACTATAGAAAAGGAATGTTTGGCCATTAAGTGGGCCATAGAGAGTTTACGTTATTATCTGACCGGAAAGGAATTTGTTTTAGTTTCCGATCATCATCCATTATATTGGTTGAACCAAATGAGAAATAACAATGCTCGTTTAGCAAGATGGTACCTGGCGTTACAACCTTACAAGTTTACAGTAAATTACAAACCAGGGAGTCAGCATAAAAATGCTGATCACCTATCTAGGTTTGGTACTGAAGTCCAGGAAGAGTTTGTGGAAGAACAAGCTTCCACTTAAGCTGGAGGGTATGTTAGGATATGCACAGTGGTTTATTTTGTCTGCCTGTATGTGTGATATAAATGCTTTTCCTCTCTCTCTATTGCTGGCCAGCAAATCTCTTTTTCTTCCCATTTTTCTTGCTATGCAGACAAAGTAATAAACTATGCTCTCCACATTTTACCCAGCATTACAAGAATTAAAAATATTACTTACCAAGTGTGTCTGTTCCCATTTGGTATAATGGGAGCAAAACCTAAGCACTGGGTGTTTGCAGGATGCAAGCACTGAGCTTAATTACCAATTGGTAAAAGCTGCAGCAGGTCACATGTAAGCAAAATGTGTTTTTCTTATATGCTGATAATGGGGTTTTGCCTGTGTTTGTTTTGTGAATAATAAGATTGTAAGCTCCTATTATGGGGAGATAGGAAGCAAAATGTATATGAAGGTATTATTTTGTTAATAATTTCAACTTTGTTGTAGCTAAATGTGTCTTTAAGAGCATGGGCTGCTGGGAAAGGCAGACTTACCTACTTAAAGAACATACAAAATGCTGTTTAGTAGAACTCCTGATCTCAGAGCAAGCAGTCTGAGTGCAGAGGGTAGCTGCCTGGAAAGGGGTAGTTGCAAAGTACCCTGTTTATTTTTGTTATATGGAGTTATCACAGTGCTTTCTGTGAAAAAATACTTTTCTTCTGTTTTTTTTTTGTATAATTTTCCTCTGGAAATAAAAGAACTTTCCAACAACTGCTGACTCCTGATACTTGATGAATGCAGGAAGAACTTTCATTCCAACAGTGACCTTCTGCCCAAAGACTCTCGCTAAACTGTCGTGCCCCTCTGCCTATCCAGAACCTCTAGCCTTGCACCTCTAGCCTTGCATCCAAGTAGCTGAGGGCTCCTCCCGAGGCCAAAGGCGGTCACACTACAGGTGAAGCACGAGCCAAGACCAGGGTGCTTGGCATTTGTTCTGGTGTTGGGTGCCGACCGTTACACATTATTATTATGTCCTACAGTGTTTAACAGAGTAAGCAGTTGCACATCCATAAACATTGCACTGGTGTAGACCAAAGCTGTCCAACTCCTGTGGTACAGAGGGCCGAAATATTTCTGGCCTACGTGGCGGAGGGCGCAGATAATGGAAGCCAGTGTTGACCAGCCCCCCTTTTAAAACACACCTACTATAAACCACACCCACGTTACCACAAGAACTTTTAAGACCATATCCACATTAACAGTGTTAGCACACCAAAAAACCAAATGGTTGGTGCTCACCGCAGGGATATCCCTCATCACTCATATGTGAAAAATTTGAGTCATGTTAAAACTTACCCTTAAATCCATATGACTCCTCCTCCCCTGTGTATAACACAACCCCCCAACACATGATTAAACACCTTAGGGCCCCTAACAACAATTTCCAAATGCTAACAACCCCTCAGAACCAACCCCTACCAGGCTTACATCCCACAGGTAGTGTAAGGCAAGCAGAAAAAGGCACACACAAGCAGCACTGGGCAAGCAGAGAATGGCTCACAGAAGAAGCACTGGGCAAGCAGAGTATGGCTCACACAAGAAGCACTGGGCAAGCAGAGTATGGCACACACAAGCAGCAGTGGGCAAGCAGAGAATGGCACACAAGCACTGGGAAAGCAGAGAATGGCACACACACAAGCAGCACTGGGCAAGCAGAGTGTGACACAGACAAGCAGCACTGGGCAAGCAGAGTATGACACACACACAAGCAGCACTGGGCAAGCAGAGAATGGCACACACAAGAAGCACTGGGAAAGCAGAGAATGGCACACACAAGCAGCACTGTGACATTTTAGAGTCAATATGAACATGGGTTTAATATTGGTTTCTGGGATTTATTATTTTTTGAGAATTAGTTTGGCATGGTGGAGCCAAACCTAGACAAATAGACAAAGTGTTTGCCTTGCTGCTGTAAGATATGTTAGTAGGTATCCTCCCTCTTAAATCGTTTTATATATTGTTCAAAAAGTTAGTCTTTTTGGGAGCAAAATTGCCCGCCTCTCTTGCTCTCCTTCAGTTCCTTGGCCTGATGTGGTAACAATCATAATCCTATACAGCTAGTAACAAGTGCAATTGATAACTTGCAGCGGGGAAGTTCATGAAACAATGGGGGGGGTATGGTGGCTGTTATTTAATGGGGAGAAAGAGACATCTACAGATTGTTATGACTAAAGAGCAAGGCTGGACAGACTGGGGAAAGTTAAGAATTTAATGCAACCACAGTGAGCCCTTCTCAAATGCCCCTTCTGCACATTTATTAAACTGGCCCTGCCAGTATGTGTTGTTGGATTTCATAAATCAGTTGTTAGAGGAGAGCACTCAGAAGCAGTTTCTGCTGTGAAGATTTAGTCAAAGACTACATATCACACAACATGTTTCGGGCCTTGCCCTTTCTCAAGTGTGCTTGACTTGAGAAAGGGCAAGGCCCGAAACATGTTGTGTGATATGTATTCTTTGAATAAATCTTCACAGCAGAAACTGCTTCTGAGTGCTCTCCTCTAACAACTGATTTATGAGTTCACACAGGGTTGCGATAACCCTTATGAGGATCGACACACCAATATATTATCTAAACACAGGCAGAGCCTAAGAACAATCTTTGTTGTTATGTGTTGTTGGATTTATAGCAAAAAAATTAACAAAAGGTGGTATAAAGGTGATACCTTAATTGACCAACTAAGATAATCATAGCAAGCTTTCAGAACTACACCACACCTTTATTCTTTCCTTTTTCAAGCTGAATAAAATGAAACTGCAGTGTTCTCTTATATATAACAAACAAGGGAAAGTTGTGCTCACCACTATTTTTTAAAAACATTAGGCGGGGGTGCAATGAGGGTGTGACCACAAAATACATATAGTCAACTACAAGAGTCCTCTGCACTCAACCCATTATCAATATATTTAAGACAGAGACATTTTGTGCATACTGCTACTAAAAAATGCCTTACCCTTTAAACAACACAGGGATTGTTTGTCCATATATTGCAATATATTTAAGCTGGCCAACTACGTCAAAGTCATCCCATATCTGGCCAGTCCTACGCTTAATTTTTATCTGATTCATTAAGAATTCAATTGCTTAATTATACATTTTAGAAAGGGACTAAGTTTTACCTGCAACTTACTAGCTGCTTTCAAAGTAAACCTCCATACTTGGCTGCCCTTTTATTAGACACCAGTGGGATCACCTGACTATAGCTGGGAAGGGTGGGAGCTACAACATGGAGCTGGTCACTGCTCCTGTATAACTATAACAAACAAGGGAAAGTTGTGCTCACCACTATTTTTTAAAAACATTAGGCGTGGGTGCAATGAGGGTGTGACCACAAAATACATATAGTCAACTACAAGAGTCCTCTGCACTCAACCCATTTGCAGGTAAAACTTGGTCTCTTTGTAAAATGTATAATTAAGCAATTGAATTCTTAATGAATCAGATGAAAATTAAGCGTAGGACTGGCCAGATATGGGATGACTTTGACGTAGTTGGCCCGCTTAAATATATTGCAATATATGGACAAACAATCCCTGTTTTGTTTAAAGGGTAAGGCATTTTTTAGTAGCAGTATGCACAAAATGTCTCTGTCTTAAATATATTGATAATGGGTTGAGTGCAGAGGACCTCTTGTAGTTGACTATATGTATTTTGTGGTCACACAACGGCACCCACCTGGCCCTCCCACCAGCTCCCTGCTGTGCACACAAAGTAGGTAAGAGAGCAGCTGGGGTGGGGAGCAGTCCCCCCTCCTCTGGGCTCCACATGAATATATAATTATGTGTATGTATAGGCCAGAATTTCGAAGTATTTTTATGGCTACTTCGACCATCGAATTGGCTACTTCAACCTTCGACTACGACTTCAACTAAAAATCGTTAAGACTATTCGACCATTCGATAGTCGAAGTACTGTCTCTTTAAAAAAAACTTGTACCACCTACTTCGCCATCTAAAACCTACCGAGCACCAATGTTAGGCTTTCCTAGCAATTTCTGATTGAAGGAAAATCGTTTGATCGATGGATTAAAAGGATTTAATCGTTCGATTGAACGATTTTACCTTCGATCGATCGAACGAATTGCAGTAAATCCTTCGACTTCGATATTCGAAGTCGAAGGATTTAACTTCGATGGTCGAATATCGAGGGTTAATTAACCCTCGATATTCGACACATAGTAAATGTGCCCCTAGGTCTTTATCTTATTATCATACTTATAACGTATTTAATTTAAATAGATACTTGTATAACATTGTTATTTAATTGAGAGGTATGGTTAAATTCTCTGGCTGTTATGACAGATGGGGAGGGGTTATGTGTGTTTAATTGCTGATTGATGTTATGGTGTCATAATTGCCTATAATTAAGTACCAGAGGGTATGAAATGTGAAAGGCTGAATACCACAGGGGCTGTATGAAAAATCTTTTAATATGGAATATTTTAATGAAATTATCTGTCATAACAGCCTTCTAACCTGTCCAATGGTTGGATGGCCATGGTACAAAAATGTCAGGATGATCCACACACTGTCCAAAATGAAGTTTTACATGACTGTCTATTGCCAGCTATATTTATTAATGGTGGTACTCCTCTGTACCTACAGCCTGTCTATAGCAGATGTTAAAGGATAAGGAAGTCCCCATTCACTTAGGGGAATGCCAATATGTCCCCCATTAAATGTAATTGCTTTTTTTCTGGGCTGGTGCTCTTTTTCAGAAGAATATGCACCAACCTGGGGAAAAAAAACGAACACAGCACTGCACTACCATCTTACTTACATTTCAGTCATTCTACTTCAGACTTCAGATTAACATTTTTGCATGTGTGAGTTTACATTTGTGCTAGAGACATCTGGGAACGGCAAACAAGATAGTGGTGCAGCATTTCTACAGCTTTTTACTGAGATTATACATTATTCACACCAGTCCCTGCCCTAAGTGACCTTACATTCTAAGGTTTCTTTCACATTCACACACAGAAGGGTCCATTTTATCAGATGCCAATTGACCCCCCACTGTGGGGGAATGTGATAGGCTCCCCATGCCTATGCCTGTATGCTTTTTGGAGTGTGGGACAAATAATAGCTTTTTGAGCATTGTCTATTCTTCTTTTTTTTGGGAGGGGATTTCATTTATATTTCCTTCTTATTTTCTTGTATGCAGCTATTTATTTGCTATATTTGCACTTTGTAATCCACATTGCTGCCTGAGCTAGATTGATCTGAGTGTGTTTTCTATTATTTCTCCAGCAGGTGGTACTGTTGTGTAAGGAATGTTCTATTTTGCCTAGGCATGTAAGAAAAATGTGATGCAAGCTAAACCATGTCACTATCAAAATGTATCTGTTTAAAAGAATTACAAACTTTGGTGGGACATGAAATGAAAATTAGATACCTCAGTAATATACTTTAATAACCAAGGGTCACAACAGGGATATAACTTAGATATGATAATTGGTAGAACAAGAAGTACCCTGTTTGACCTAAATAGTGTAGTGTCCAATTTTAATCAGTCTAAAAGAACCTCTAATAGAGGAATTAACAATCTCCACTTATCACCAAACTGACTCTCAATCAAATGTGTAAAGTGCACGTGCTTAGGGTCCACAACCCACAAAGAACGATGCTACTCAAATTAATTGCTTGGAATAAATTATTTATAACCATAAACACAATTAATTAAAACCCAATCAATTTTAGTTCATGAATTCATAAATAAATAAACATAAATTACTAAACTGCTATACGTGGATTTTTTTAAGTTGATTACAGATCCCAATCCATTCCAAAATTAATTCGAGTAAAACATCATTAAATTACTTAAATATAGTGACCATTGAATTAATTAGAAATTGATTGATATAAAGTGCTGGTGCAGAGATAAAATTAAAAAGGATTCCTCAAAGAAGTTAAAAATTGCAATAGGACATGAAGGAAATTATTGAAAAGGTTAAAAACGGCCACTTGCTCTGGTTCAAGAAAAGAGAAGAAAATTGGAAAATAGGATAATGGTGGAGTTGTCCCAAAAAGCTACTGCCTATTATTTTCTAGATCCCTAGGACACCACAAAGATGGATGCAGGCAGGGTAACCGTGGCTGTGGTCTCGATATTACACTAGCCTTACATTTAAAATTGGAGGCGCTAACTAAACCTAAAAAAACACAAACCAACGGCCCCGTGTAATGGAAATTAGATTGCAATGGAGAAGAGAAAGAGAACCGAGCAGGCAGCGTCAATGTAATGCTATGTACAGGCAAGATAAAATGTGGGCCCTCGTGTTGCCGTGTATTGAGTGTCAGTCTGTACTGTCTAAAAATAGGGACAGTGTTAGGGAGGTCAATCCCACACACCACCCCGATCCCAATCCTAATAAAAATCCTAATCCCATAGTCAGTCTGGGTGGCGGACCCTACCACCTGTGCACTGGCTTTGGTTAGGAACTGGAATTGGGACAGTGTTAGGGGCATGGCATCAAATTGATAGGAGTCGTGTACACTTTAAATTCCCCAATCAATAAAATTCTTTATTTTTCATCATTAGATTAGATGCTTTAGGATTCTTTAGACTGCTTACCCGATATTATCCCATTAAATGTACCCAGCAAACCCACCTATCTAACTCCTGGCATTAGAAAATCAACATGCAGATGGAGCCAGTCTTTTAAAACTATCCCAATAACTCAAGATACACATTTTATAAACTATATACTATATATCGTATACCATGAATATATATTGTGTACATATATATATATATATATATATATATAGGGGCTGACCAGTGATCTATGTAAATTTGTATATAACGCATGTAGTAGGTTTTTTGGTCTTTATCAGAACCAGCTTGGATAGCCACATAAATGATGGTTTTTCCTTTGGTCAAATATTTTTCATATAGAATATATATGTATAAATATAAGTATAAATGTTCTGTAAGGATTGCACTCACAGGACTTATACAAAAATAGAGTTGCTTTATTAAAAATGCCTAACGTTTCGGCTGTAGCACGAGCACAAGTGCAAAAATGCAATACAATACCAGTTTAAAAACATTGTTTGGCGTGAACTCGCTATGACGATGTCAGAACCATAGCCAATGAGCCTAGTTTGTCTCACCAAGTGCACACACCTCCCAACCCATCCGTAACTAATTAAACAAAAGACCCACGTGAAATCTGAACCATCTACTAAACCAAATGAATCCCAAATCACATCCGCGCATGTAATTTATGCCACATCCCATGAATATACCCATAGAAAAAATATTGTGAACAGTGATATCTCAAAGTGTCTAAGAAAGTATTAATTCATAAATTCCTAAAGTGTATTCATTCATAAAGTGCCTAAAAAATATTTTAGGTGTTATAGATGTTATACGTGAGTGACTCATATAATCAGTAAAACAGACAACATTCATATTATAAAGCAAATAAGATCAATCAAAGTGTGTAAAATAATCATAAGGTGATGTTAGACACAAACTCATATAGATTATAATACAAAGCACCACAATATCAATTGCATATATCCACAAAGCAACAGTCTCAATTTATTATATAAAAACAATGTATCAATTAAGTGTAGATTACAAAGCATTGACTCATTCTCCATTTCATCCTGAGACAGACAGTGCCGCATCATAGACCTAATACTTCACGGAGGGTAATTTTTGTTTTTGGGGAGGCTAATTAGAATATTATACAAAAATTCTCTCCCAGTTCGCTAGACATTAAAAACCTATGAATAAACATATATAATGCATGATACATATTCCACCTCCAAACAATGGGCAGAATACAATGGAAACTTGATTTATAATCCCCACACTGCATAACAAGATAGTAACATAGTAAGTAAGGTTGGAAAAAAGACACACCTCCATCAAGTTCAACCCCTAAATTCATATATAATACTCCAGAATGATGGGCAGGATAAATGCAGTAACAATCTAATATATAATACCTGTATAATACCCTAAAAACTCATGGTAGGATAAATGCAATTACAACAGAATGTATAATACTACAAGATTTTATAATCCTAGAACATATAGAACATATCATTGGTAAATTCAGTACAGATTTATTGTATAGTAGCCATGGAATACATGACAGGTTAAATACAGTTAAAATGGCACATAGTATACCCTAAGAATACACAGTAAAATTAATGCAGTGTAAAAATCAAGTTCACCACCCAAGGAGAAAACAAGTTCATGGATATATAGATTATTAGCCATAGAAAACAAAATAATGTGCATTAAACACCTACTTTCTATTCTTCTTCAAGAGCATGTTATAGTCATGACCATTAACTTTAATAAATTGGACTTTAAAGACACAAACACAGAAGCACAGAAGTACAAATGCTCAGACTCTATAATACACTTACAAGAACACACACACAAGCAAACTCATAAACACCTTACAGATGCCCTGTAAAGCTTACAGGCAAGAGTCCGTCAGTCTCACTCTGACATCCCCAAACTGGATTCACTGGATCAGTTTCTTCCCCTGCACCACTCAGGGTTTCCCTGACCCGCACCCGACCCTAACCCGCCCTGCTACAACCCGTGCCTGCCCGCACCCGCACTTCCGGGGTCCTTTTATAGACTCGCGCCGACTTCACAATGACGTCACAAAAGGGGCGGGGCAAGCAGACGCGAGACTATAAAACCGGAAGTCAGATGCCGGCATTTGAAGGTGGTGGGCAGGGAGAGCAGGAGAAGGGTTTGATTCTCCTTTAAGCATAAGAAAAATCAGATATGTAGGGGCCACAATATGTAAGCCACTCCCCGAGACCCTAATCAATAACTTCTGCAAGTGTTCTGATGTTCTGCCTTTGGCTCCACAATTTAAAAAGTTGAGGGCATTGATTCAGAAAATTAGTAGATGTGCCAAGATGTCACCCCCAACAGGCAAAATAAGGTTACCCAACCAGGTGTATTTTTACAAGAAGAAGTTTGCTGTCTCATATTTTCCTGTCCAAATATCTAGGTATTTGGTTCCAGGGCATTAATAAATCCAAAAACAGATGAGTGGGCTGGATATCCATTAGCCTCTAGCAGTAGTTTCAGTTCAAATTTCTCTTGAAGGTCCGACTTTTGGTCAAACTTGGGTGGCTGGTGCCTATAGGGGTTGTCACCACAAAACTTGCCCCCCCCCCACACACACACACACATGTGCAAACACCACGTTTATCTTATTGCAGCTGCAGTTGGAGATAGTGGAGGAATGCCTGGCTCAGAGCAGGAAGCAGGCCTGGGATGGAGGGTGAAACCCATTGGGTTTTTTTCCCCGGTCTCCAGCTGAGCCAGTCCAACTCTGAAGTGTCTCTGTAGGATTGCTAGAAAAACAGTCCCATGCCTTAAATTGAAATAAAATATGACCTCTGATTTTCTTGACTTCTGTTGTATACTGTGAGATACACTGTAATCATTCTCACTATTCTATGGGGGAAATGTAATAAAAATTGCGTATAAAAATTTGCATGTCACAAAGTACAGGTATGGGATCCATTATCTGGAAACCCATAATCCAGAAGGCTCTGAATTACTGAAAGGTTGTCTCCCATAGACTCCATTATAATTAAATCATCCAAATTTTTAAAAATTATTTCCTTTTCCTCTGTAACAATACAACAGCACCTTGTACTTGATTCCAACTAAGATGTATTAATCTTTATTGGAAGCCAAACCAGTCTATTTGGTTTATTTCATGTTTAAATGATTTTCTAGTGGAAATAAGGTATGAAGATCCAAAGTCCGGAAAGATCCATTATCGTAAAAACCCCAGCCCCCGAGCATTCTGGATAACAGGTCCCATACCTGTAATATTTTTCATTAGACTTTTCTTGCATTGAGAATTGTAATTATGCATTGCAAACCTTTAACACCTGCTTGAAGGTGGAGTAAACTTTTGGAGCACATTTTTTTCATTAAGAAGGTTTATTACATATACTGTACACTATTGCAAACTTTACAATTTGCAATCACTATCCTACTGTCATGTGAGGGGTAAAGTGTTCTCAAAGGCATAATGTATCACTTTGCGAACATTTATTCACATTGCAAATGAATAGTGAACAATTTTTGCGTTAGTGATCAATATTACATTCCCCCCATGTATTCTATCCCATGTGCCATTATGACCCCCCCCCCCCACACACACACACAAACATACAATCTCAGTACAACTACACTGCTTTTGTGCCGGATCCGATGTGCTGCACTAAAATGCAGGCATTAAGTTGGATGCGATGGAAAACAAGATAAGCAACAGGAACGCCGGATGGTGTTGCAGCTTTTGGCCGACGCAACACGACTGTCAGATGTAGACGATGCATGTGACTGGAATATAAATAGGAAAAAGCCTGAACAGAAAGATGAGTAATAAAAAGTAGCAGTAACAATAAATGTGTACTTTTGTAGAGCATTTGCTTTTTTTTTTTGAAAACTGGAAAGTGTCACGAGAAAAGGGAAAATAATTCAAAATCTATAAAAAAAATAATGAAGAGCAATTGAAAAGTTGCTTTGAATTGGCCATTCTATAACATGATAAAACTTAATTTAAAGTAATCTTTAAGTAATCAATTATGATTGGTATAAAGATGTATAGCAAATCCACTCCCCTACTAAAAATATGGATATGGGGCAGTAACCCCACTTCCCATGCCTTAAGATGTCAGTCACTCACTGCCATTTAAATGGTCTAAAGAGGGATGAGCCGTCCTCCTGTTCCAAGTGCAAACTGGAAAACTGGACATTGCCTATTTCAAGGCCAGGGAGATTAGGGGCAAAGGGGAAATAGGGACCATATTGTGAAAGCATAAACAAGTGGTTAAACTGGGAATGTGTGGGGTTGTTTGTGCCTTTGTGTTCTTGTCCATTTGTGTACTTGTTCCATATAAGATAGAAGTAGCAAAGCATATTTAAATCTCATAATGTGTGTAAAAAATATTTTCTATGTACCCTTAACTAAAATTCTTCCTTTGTATTTCAAAGTGGTACTGACACTCTGGGCTGGTAGACAAGTTAATGAACTAAGACAAGCTTTTCATTTTAGTATATATAGAATTTATTGTAAATCATCAGTGTTCCATAAAGATGTACCTACCATTTGTATATATTATGCACAGGGCTCATGTTTAGTGATTCTTTTGCTGTGGTGGCTGATGGTGCTTAAGATGCATTTCTGTGGCATTCTGTTTCTTTATGTGGCATTCTGTTGCCTTTAAGCAAAATTGTGCTTTTTTGCTTACAGGATGGTCCTTTTTGTTTTTCTGTTTGTTGCTTCTTGTGGTGTAGATACCATACATCTGACCCTGCAGCCCATGGCACAGGGGGCCACACCACTGGGTCTGCTGTGTCGTTGTCCCCTTCCGCAGCCACCTTCTGCCACAATAATTTTGCTTGTTTGTGTTGGACAGGGAAGAGGGAAACTGCTAAGGAGAAGCAGTGCCCCACAAAGATCTTTCTTATGGGGGGAAGCACCTTGTTACACCACCTGGTGTTTCTAGGACAGGCAGGAAAAGCAGCAATCCAAAGTTGGGCAACAGGGTGACATAATTAGCGCAAAGAGTGCAGCCAAATTTCCAATTGCTGCTCTGCCTGAAGCAGAAGGTTTTCATGTTGCCCTTTCCTGGTGTGGCTTTTCTGTTTTCCTTATCAGCTGGCAATCACAATAGTTGCTAGTACAGTGTAGGCTTTAAGATACCATAATTGCGCATTAAAATTTAGCTATGGTTATTTTGCCTTTGAGCTGCAAAACAATATTTCCTATTGCATTTTAATTCAGTGATGAGGCGATTGGGTCCAGACTGGAATTCAGTAGATACTGGCAAATGTTAGAGGGTCTGCTGGAAGATGCCATATGCAGTCACTGGTGGGGAGTTATTTGGGCCTCTGTGTACTTTCGTTGCCAAAAACTTTTTTTAATCCAAGTCTGGAGCTGGTGGAACTTAAAAGCGTTAGAATTTTCAGAGTCCAAATATTGTCATCTGCTATAGAAACAGCAAAAACAACGGTCCAATGTTGCTATGTGACCTGCCTTACATATCCAGCAGCTTGTGAATTGGAGACAAACACTTCACTATATTGCTAAACTTTGGACCCCCCGGTTGGAAAATTGGGAAATGTTACTACAATGTGATTGTGCACTGCCTCATGTGTTTCACACCGAGGGTGGTGGCACACGGGGAGATTAGTCACCAGCTATAAATCTTCGCTACTGCCGGCAACTAATCTCGTCGAAATGTCTTCCCACCAGCAAGACCACCCCGTATGGCACCACCCTAAGAGCAAGGGCACATGAGATTAGAAGCCCTTTATAAATCTCTTCTGCAGGCAACTAATCCCCTCCAAATGTATTATCACTGGCAATAAAGTGGATTGCCACTGGTAAAGCGCATTCGGCTCTTTGTTTTACCCTGAAGTTGCCTCATGAGAGTCAAGATTAGTCACCCACAGAAGAAGATCTATGACAGGCGACTAACCTCTCATGCGTCATTGCCCTTAAAATGATAGTTCACCTGTAAACTTCTAGTATAATTTAAACAGTGGTTTTCTGAGACAATTAACAGCTCTCAAGTTTGGAATAAGTTTGCCATTGGTTTGACTGAGACTGGAATATGAATAGGAGGAGTTCCAGGGTTGCCAGGTTGGCGGTTTTCGAGCCAAATTGGGCTAATAATTTAAAACCCAGTCTGGTTTTGAAAGTACAAACTAGCCAAGGAGAGGATTTGGGCCTTTGGTTGGTTTGTACTTTGGAAACTAGCCAAAGTTTTTTGTTGCCCTAATGTGCCAAGTATGTGTCTCCCAATGCATGTTGGGTAATGTAGATTTTGTTTAACAATTTTCCGACCGCCAAGTGTAATGTAAGACTACAATACCTAGCATGCAATGGGACTGACTTGTGTAGAAGTCAGCAGTCCACATTTAGTAATTGACGGCACCAGTCAGTGATTTATTTTCTTAAAATGCCTTTATTGGGACATAGGCTCTGACCCCAAACACCCGGGAATTCCATTTGTGTCAAGGTATAGCACTGTGAGTACCTATGTGGAGAAAGCAATCAGGAAGCATTGGCAATTGCTTAGAGAGGGCTTACCGGAAATTGACTCCTTTAAAAATGTTCCACTTATTTCATATAAAAAAATCAAAAACAAAACGATTGGATCGATGGCTGTAAGAGCGGACATAGGAGGGAGCGGTGCCCAAGAGCGACTGCTGCGGCCAAGAAAAAATGGGACATACCCATGTCTTGGCTGCAACTGTTGCTCAAATTGCCTAAAAGGTGATACATTGTATCATCCAAGGAAAGGTACAGCAATTAAAGTTAATGGGTTCTATACATGTGAGAGTACTTATGTTATATATGTAATTAAGTGCCCGTGTGGGTTATCCTATGTTGGACAAACTACAAGAAGCACTAAGGAGCGCATAAGAGAACACAAGTCCGCAATAAATACTAAAAAAAGTGACCAAGCAGTTGCAAGTCATTTTCTTGTTGCAGGCCATGGGGTACAACAACTCAAATATCAAATAATAGATAGTGTACAGAAAATGCGGAAGGGAGGAGATAGAGTAAAAATGTTATTAAAGAAAGAAGCAAGATGGACCAGAAAATTGGAAACGTTGGTTCCCCATGGCCTCAACAGGGAATATGACTTAAGCAAAATATATAGCTCAATTGTTTTTAATAATAATAAAAAAATTATTTTAAGATGTATTTTATTGAAGGGGTAATTATTATGTAAGGTACAAGCAAAGTTCATTCTGGAGAGCCAATTCAATGAATTTTATTCAGTCACAGTCACAACATGTTTCGGACAAACATGTCCTTCATCAGGTGATAATTACAATGTGTATTCACTCAAGCTATTTATTAACCCCATACACCAGTGAGTTCGTCAGCTCCCCCACTCAGGCCAGACAAATACAATTAGATAAAAACAATACCCAACAGAATACTGCCATCTTGTGGCCTATTTCTAAAAGGCATAAAAAGGTTGCACCAATAATATACAATGTATCAGTAAGGCCATAAATTACATAAATAGTTACCATAAATAGTACAAAAAACAGTGTATGAGAATAGTTACAATATATAGTACAAAAAGTATCGTACAAGGAAAAGTAATATCAAAGTAGTTTTCAAGTCCTACCCTTAAATTATAGTTGATCCAGTTTCATGTCAATCAGTAGAATGCAATCTAAAACAACAACAGAATAGCGTTTATAAAAAGCACTTTAAGCTAAAGGCATCATTTATCCCCCATGGTTCTAATGTATTTAAAAGATCAATCCATTTAGCTTCACATTGTAGGAGCATTCTTATTCTATCGCCACCACGTATAGGCAGCTTTATTTCCTCCAGCACTAACCATCTTAAACTTGCACTATTGTGTTTATGTTCAAAAAAATATCGTCCACATATCGTCCACGTAATTATTATGTATCCTTCTTTTACAGCAAAACTTTTTGCACATCTAAAATATTGGACACTTTAAAGGAACAGTTCAGTGTGAAAATAAAAACTGTGTAAATAGAAAGGCTGTGCAAAATAAAAAATGTTTCTAATATAGTTAGTTAGGCAAATATGTAATATATAAAGGCCGGAGTGAACAGATGTTTAATAAAACAGCCAGAATCCAACTTCCTGCTTTTCAGCTCTATAACTCTGAGTTAGTCAGCGACTTGAAGGGGGGCCACATGGTACATTTCTGTTCAGTGAGTTTATAATTGATCCTCAGCATTCAGCTCAAATTCAAAAGCAACAGATATGACCCATGTGGCCCCCCCTCAAGTCTCTGATTGGTTACTGCCTGGTAACCAGGGTAACCAGTCAGTGTAAACCAAGAGAGCAGTAGTGTTCAGACTGACATGTTATATATAAAATCACTCCAGCCTTTATACATTACATTTTTGGCTAACTAACTATATTAGAAACATGTTTTATTTTGCACAGCCTATCTATTTAGCCAGTTTTTATTTTTACACTGAACAATTCCTTTAAGGAACACAGGACTATATGCACGAAGGTATAGAGATACACGTTTTTTGGTTTATGTAAACTGAGACAATTGTGGCGATTTGCAAATGTGAAACATTGTAATTATGGAAAAATGTCACTAGGGGTCACTGTGACACATTGTATAAATAACAGAGCACAGGTGCTGTCTGAGTGGCTTGAGAAAAGACCGAGAATGGTCTGAAACGTTGCCGGGTGTTTGGGGTCAGAGCCTATGTCCCAATAAAGGCATTTTAAGAAAAAAAAAAAAAAGCCGGGTGTTTGGGGTCAGAGCCTATGTCCCAATAAAGGCATTTTAAGAAAATAAATCACTGACTGGTGCCCAGAAACGGAACTAGAGGGGGGCGGGCCCTGGCACAGGACGCGCAGCCGGGCCCCCACCCCCCTCCGTACACCCGGAACTGTCCCGGGAATATGCAAAGCAAAGCGGCACGCGGACTGCCGGGGGGCCCTGAGGGGGTGCGGCCCCTGTCCCGCTCGCACCCCCTGCTCCCCCGGTAGTTCCGCCCCTGCTGGTGCCGTCAATTACTAAATGTGGTCTGATTGAACGGATTGAAGGTGGAAACCGTTGGATGTGCATCAGATTAAAAAAAATTGGAGGTGAGGGTGCTGACTGTGAAACTTGTGAAACTAGAAGTCAGCAGTTACAAGATTTTGGCCTCTGTACCCCAGTCTCCCATCACTCTTAAGCTTTTGCACGTTTTCTGATGACTTTTCTCAATTTCAGACAATTTTGGAGCAAAAATCTGCTGGCCACCAAAATGTCTATAGAGTGACTTGTTTTACCAATATTTACTGAAATTGTATATGTATTAGGGTGTTATGGGACCCCTATACCTCCTGGGCCCCCCCTCTGTAGTTACACCAAGTGACTGGCGAATATATCCCATTTAACTTTATGGAAAAATTTGTAAAAGGCTTATTTTCACATTTATTTATTTTTTTATCACGGCACATGTGTCAGTCCCATTGCATGCTGGGTATTGTAGTCTTACATTCAACTTACATTAAACTTGGCAGTCGGCAAATTGTTAAACAAAAACTACATTACCCAACATGCATTGGGAGACTTGGCACATTAGGGCAACAGAAAACCTCGGCTGGTTTCCAAAGTACAAACCAGCCAAAGGCCCAAAAAGTAGGCCAAATCCTAGTAGGCTAGTTTGTACTTTCAAAACTCGCTGGGCTTTAAATTAGTAGCCCAATTTGGCTGGAAAAGCGCCAACCCTGCTGGTGTCCCAGTCCGACACTGACTACACGTCACATCATCCAAGCGATTTTCCATTAGATTTCTCGGCCACAAGAGGGCCCCTGAACTGCGCGTCCTGCTCGATGCTATTAGCTATCCCACACGCCGGCTTTTCCATAGGTTCCCTAATCTCGAGACTCCTCCCTTGATATAGGATTCTGCCGATCGATTGCTCCTGCCTATCTCCCAGGGATGCCGCTGATGCTGGGAGTTTCGAGCAGCCGGTCCAAGAGACCCGAGCGCCGCCTCGTGCAGTCCGGTTGCCTTGACGACGTGTACTTGGGTGTCTCGGGCTGCGGAACACGGGATCGGTGACGTGTGACGAGGTTATATCGTAAGGCTCCCACCTCGTTCATCCCATCCATAGAGAGAGCGAGAGGCGGTTACGTCTACGACGCCTGTAAAGTGACCTCGTGTATTGTCATCCTGCGCCCAGCCGAGCTGTAGGGTTTCTATGCTAGGGACTCTCCCACTGTAACCTAGCGGCGCCCCGGATACCTCTCCCTGGGGAGCTCGGGGCAGGGGATTAGATCGGGCCTGCGATGCTTATGATGGATTTATCCCCCGGCGGGGATTCGGTAATTTCCGGACATGACTTCTTCCAGGACAGAGATTCCCTCCCAGAGGATCTGGAGTCTCCCGGGGGAGCGGGGGGAATTCTGGACAGGATCCTTATGGAGTCGGTGTGCCAGCAGCAGGGATGGGTGCGCGTATACGGTAAGAGGAGCCGGGGATTGTATTCTTGGGGGGTGCCATGGTCAGAGGTTGTATGTATGTGTACATATAAAGTCATTCATTGGGAGACGTGTGCAGCTCCCACCCCAGCATGTTTACTCACACGTGGGTTGCACTTCTCTGGGAGAGTTTGTCCTGCTGCTGCAGAGCCTCTTTACATGTGAAGTCAGGGAGATACCAGTGTGGAGCAGAGAACTGACTGTCCTGTCAATCAAATCTAACTGCACAGGGTAAAGCTTTCCAATGGAGTTACAGGGAAGTGCAGTTCTACCCAATCCCACTTCAAGTCAATGGGCGCTGGATCTTCCCCATAAATACACACAGCCTGATCCAATTCATAGTAATGACAGCAGTCCAACACCAGACATGGGAGTCCAACTCGCACCAATTCAGCTCAAGGTTCATGAGGAATTCTAAAAGGTGCACCTGTCGTAAGGGTATAGTTATATAGGGAACTTACAAAGCATGTTTAGTTACAGCTGACACAAACAAGTCACCTGACAGGAGGCAGCTCCGTTGCACGCTGCAATATTCTTTTTTTCCAATCTCATGGAACATATCAAGTACAATAAAAGCAGTGATAAACTGGTTATTGGATGAAATGGTAATTAGATGCATCTTTAGAAGGGTTGCAGGTTTTGTTGTGTTGGTTAGTAAAGAGTTAACCAGTATTCTAATTTTAAACCACATATTTGGGCTAGTGGCTCATATAACATGAGTGTGTCCTCAGTTTAAATCCAAATTGTTGTTGTAAATATTATTTACAGTCAACCTTTGGCAGCTAGGCTGGTATTTGACAATTAATTATGTGGTGGTGATTTATTGAATTGGTTCTGTAGGGCATGGGAGCAGGAGGTGCTCTTCACTAACAGAAGAATTATGATTATGATTATCAGTGTCTATGGTTCTCATTCTGCTTCAGTTCCTACATATACTGTTTTTATTTCCTTTGCCCCAATGTTCTGTTGAAACAAATCCCCATTGCTTGACTGTGGGGTTAACCCATGTTTTCCCACAATAATTTCCATAGTCATATTGCCGGTTATCACCAATAAATATAGCGCTTCAGTAGTGTTGCATCAATACGTCGATATTTCAGACTCCCACTATGTGCTGGCCCCGGGAAGGTCCTTTGTCTTCTATACTGATTTGCTTGTGGAGCAATAAACAAACCTTAGAACAAAAAAACAAAAAATACCTTACAGATAATTCTTCATGTTAATTTTTAAAAAAAAATGACTGAAATTCACAGGAACTCATTTATATGCTGCAGTTTCGTTTATACGGCATTCGTTCACCTGTAATATTGAGAGTGATGTTAATTGAAGTGTCGGGAGCTGTTCTTGGTTCTCACAAAGGATGCTAGCCTCGTGCTTGCATTTACAACCATTTCACATAGAATATTTACGACATGAGTACATGATATGCGAGTGACAGTGCTTGCATTTGTACATTCCCTGCCAAAACTATAAAACAAGATATTTGTAGCAGATCTGTATTTAAAAAAAAAAAGAAGTTTGGATAAAATCAAAACTGATGAAACAAAGGGTTTTCAGTTCTTGCCATTATGTAGAGACCAGGTGAGTACAGACAAGGATCCCTATAGGACCTGCTTGGGAATACATACAGTTTATTTCCATTTCCAAACTGCAATTATAATGTTATCTTTGCAAAAGATATTGTTGGAAGCAAATTCAGAATGTGCCATAGAGCTATTGAGCAAAAATGCTCATTCTTCCAGTAAGCTGGGAACATGCATTCAGAACTATCACAGTGCAAACCGGAACATTTGCAGCGATGATAAAGAGGAAGTCAACTTAATTATTTCCCTTTTTGTCGTTCCTCTGCTACCTTCATTTTACATTGTTTTTTGTTTGCCAGCGTAAGTGATCCTAGCAACCATAAAGTGAATAAAAGGCGGTATGTATAATTATGAGAAGAATAATTATTCTTCTTACCAGATGGCTGATGGAGAGTTAAAGAGCCAAAAGTGACAAAACAAAAACACATGAAAAATAAAGACCAACTGGAAACTGGCATTGTTTTTTTTAATGTGGAGGGTCATTGGTAGGGCATTTCTCTTGTACTGGGGCCCCATGCAATGCAGAAATCCACATATTTCCTTGCTAAGGTGCACCTAGTTCAATAATATTTTACAGTCCAAAATACAAAAAAGCAAAAAATTGCACTTAAGACATTTTTTATAATTAAACATACTCCTTTATGTGCATATAATGTAGCAGCCATAAATGAGTTATAATTCTTGTCTGTTGGTTTTTATATTAAACTATATACTTTAACTTCTGTGACCTCTCATTTTTATTTCTTTGTATACAATCAAATTTCTCCTTGACAGTGTTATGGGTCCAGTGTTCCAGCACCCATGTCAGGGTACAGAGTGAAGGGACATTGTGCACCTGTCCACAACGGAAGACATTGGCACCACTTCCTTATTTTTGATCAACTCAACTTTTTTAGAGGAAAGTTGTGGCTTTATTGTTATCGCAGTGCCTGTACTGTCATTATCCTGAAAGGTATGCGCTCATCCCTGAATGAGATTTGCACAACCATGGCCTACTTTGCATTGCATGATAGAGCCCACTGGTGCCCACTTAAAGATGTGTCTGGGTGGCGTGCCCTTTCATTTAATGTCAGAGGGAGACTGAGGGTTAAAACCATGCATATGGAGTGTGTACTCTGCCTGAAAGAATACAGATGAACAGGGAGTTGTCTTTTTATACAAATAGTCCCATTTGTCCAGTTTAGAGTAGCAGCACTTCCAGTAGATGCCCAATCTGCGGCTCTCTGTCTCATTCAGAACTGTAAGAGCCCTGAAAGCACGAGGCTTGCACATGCAAGGGGTTGTATGATGGAACCACAGTAGTCTGAAAAATGTAGTTGTCTGAGAATTCTTTATGTTACTGTTACAACCTGGTCTTTCTCATGATATAACATTTTAATTCTATTGGTAAAATACACTGTTTCTACATGTTAGAAGAATGATATTCATAGATTTACTTCCAAGTTCCAAAAAATTGGAACACTCTGCTGACTTAGAGAAATGAAGCCAGTGTGTGGGAGTCGCAAGTAGCAACCACTGCCTGCCATTCTGACAATGCAGCAAAAAAGCATTGAAGGAAATATTTACATATAGCCTGCAAAATGCAATTGCAGTGTTATATATCTTGAAGTTCTAGAATTTATATTGGTTATTTTTTTTTTTTTATCATAGTGCTTTAAAATATATCTGTTTTGTATGATAGAGGGAAAAAAATGAAACATCCTTAGCTAAGGGCAGGTTCAAATGGTTATTTGCATGCTGTTTGTGTCCTGTTGCTGCATATTTTTTCCCATAGCAGAAAGCATATGCAGGGCTTTTACTTAAAGGGGTGGTTCATCATTAAATTAACTTCAGTATGTTATATAATGGCCTGTTCTTGGCAACTTCTTAATCATTTTTTCAATATAGTTTTTAAAATTATTTGCTGCTTCCAGCTTCAATTTAGAATGCTATTTGACAAACCCCTGCAACCAAAATGATTGTTGCCCTGTGAGGTTACATTTTTATTGTTATTGTACTTTTTATTCAGGCACTCTTCTATTCATTTTCAAGTCTGTCCTTTAAAGCTCTGCCTGGTTTGTAGGCTAAATGGGACCTTCACAACCATATAACAGATACAATTCTAAACTCTTGAGCTGAAGGGCTTTTGAACAAATGTGAATTTACCCCTCCAAATTGTTATCTTTGATTGTTTACAATATACATTAAGTGAATTTTCGTCAGATCAGCACATTCCTTTCTCTACTTTCTTCCAATATAGCTAGCTGTATCACATTATTATATATGCCTCAAAATGGGAAGGGAACTTTGGCTCCATTTTGTAATATGTTGTGTAATTGACGTAATCTTAATTTACTTAATCTCCTCTAATGTGGGTGACAGAATGTCCAAGGTTTCCTTCCCACCAGCATTAAAGGGCTTCTATTGTCAAAAAATGGTGCGGGAAACTATTTTTGGACAATAGATGCCCTTGCTGGTAGGAAAACATACTCATCACCACTGCTTTCCAAAGTAGCCTGAAGTTGGCTACTAAGGCAACTTTTTGCTACTATGTGACGTGTTTTCCCACCCGCAATTTACATTAATGCCAATGGGAAGAAACATTGGACATTTTGTCTCCTGTGCTAGAACACATTAAGTAAATAAGTGAAAGTGGAGATTAAGCGCATATGACAAAACAGACCCTCTGCCTGGGTCCTTAATCCTGCTCTTTAATGTGCTTTTTCAAACATAATAAACACAGTGGGTGATCTTTTATTTTATAGCAGAGTAATTGGCATGGCAGCTCATGGTTAGTAATAAATACAGGTAAGGCCCCAATGTGGGCTGCTCCTCCTTCACTCCTATCAGGCACCTCCCCGCAACTCCCTTACAGTGAGTGCTGTATTAAGGAAGGGCCCTGCAGGTCTGTTCACCCCGAAAAGGAGCTCAGAGGCCTGTGGCTATGTGCCCAATGCAGTGGGCAAAGTGCAAAAAAATGGTGGATTGCTGCCTTTTATTGCAGTTTACACACTGCCTAGGGCATTGTAAATGAGACCTAAACTGTCCATCTTATTGTTTGTACAGATCTCTAGTACTAATTTACAAATAATTTATATAACATTTAAGACAAAGCAAGCTAATCTGCTTTACAGTGCCCCTTTTTTTTCACAGTCAACTGAAGCCAGCAGATGCGACGCAACACAGCATTACCCTAGTGTCAGGGCCAATTTCAGAACAAGCGCTGTAGTAATAGGATAGGTTGTAATTCCTGAAAGGGGATGTAGCAGTCATACCATTCACTGTAAAGGCGGGGAGAGTTTAGTATCTTTGCCAGCAATATATCACCTCACAAGTCCTATAGTGGAAACCAGGGCCAATGACTGTATCACCTTTCAGTCAGGTCTGCTTTTGCACAAGCTTATTAGTACAGAATGTCAGACACTGCTGTGAAAGTGGCCATGGAGAACAAAGGCATTCATTACAGTAAAATGAACCTTTTCGTATATGGCTCTGGGGATTTTATGTATATGTGCACTTATGCTGTAGGGACAATAGCTAATAAACTAATATTTTCTTGTTGCTGCCCGTATAGTAAACTGCCATTCTTAGGTGCTTATTTACAACCATTTTGTTTTTGTTCAGATGGTTTCAGATAATATACACGAAATAAAGACTTTTTCGTATTGCTTTTTTAGTTTATTTATTTACCTATTCCTGAGCTTGAAGCTTAAGGCTAGGGCCACACGGGTCTGAAATCAGCCTTCTGAAATACACAGGCCAATTTCAGCCCCTACCATGGCTAGTTTCCCTCTTCTGTTGGCAGGCTGATATCTCCCTAGAGCAGCTGTGGGAGTCGACACTAAAAATTTTTACCTTGATACATTAGTTGCTACATTTGTTAACTTCAGCCCTGCTGCGCATAATCCCTAAATTTCTTAGGCAGCTGTTATAATTGATACAATAGTTGCTAACACAAATGAGAGATGTATCAACTAATGTAGCAAATTGTAACAGTTATGCAAAGCCTGTCCTTAGATTAATAAACTCAACTTCTGTTTTAGAAAACGACATAAATACCAAAATACTGGACAAGTCTTTATTAACAATCTACTGGAAACACCTGAACTGAAAAAGTGTTTGGAACAACCACTTTAACAGCTCAGACACAACACATGATCAGCCCTCAGCAGCCAGAATTCACTGTTTCGGCTGTGCTGTAGCGAGCTCAGACAGGGTCTTACCAAATGATTATATAGTCAGGCTTAAATGGTATTTTTTCAGGTGAGCATTTTAGCATTATCTGCCCAATGTATGCCATGATGATAAAATTTCAAGTAGTGTTGGCATAATAGGAAAGCTATTGTGTGCAAGCTATTTGCTCACTTTATGCTTTGTTGTTAGACGTGTAGTATTTTTTAATAAATATATCCTGCTTCAAAAGTAGAGAACAGTAAAAAAAAAAATAAACAAACTAATTGGACTAAACATTTGGAGCAATATTATTAAATACAATTAAACAATTTATAGGTTCATTTCTGTGTTTTCATTATGGAACAGAACCATCATTAGTTTGGGGCAGTATTTGCATGTCAATGATGCTAAGAAGCTGTTATCTGGAAATTTAAAGTTACATCATGGCATTGCATAGTACATGGGTCACTCACTGGGGGGAATATGACTCATGACATTTTCCCCTTATCCATGGGAGTGGTGGGTGGTTCTCATCTGAGCAGTATGTAAGACTTATGATATTACTCTGTGGGTCAGTCACTCATGGAAGTAAAGGGTTTGACAGCTGTTTGCTTTTCCCTCACAAGGGATGACCATATCTCTTTACATATAATTAGATTTTTTTCCACATTCATAAGTCAGCTGTTGTTTGCTTATAGAGCAAAAATGAAATCACCGCTAACCAAGAGAGGGAATCAACTTCCGGTTCCTGATGCAGCCCTCCATGCCGGTCCGGTACGGCAATACAGCAGTCAAAGCAGGCACTGAAAGTGGGAAGGTGGGTGGCATCCGGAAGGACATCAAAAGCGGTGGAGCCAGGTAGTAAGTTAAAATCGATAATCTTTAATTGAATCCTTAAAACAGACAGTACAAGCAGGCAGGGTGAGTGTAGCTTGATGTGTTTCGTGACCAATACGTCACTTCATCAGAAGCTCAAGCACCTCCCCATGGAACAACAACTTTATAGACAACACCAATAAAAGAATGAATTAACCAATTAAAAGATCACGTTATTGCATATTAGCTATAATATAAATAAAGGTATATATTATATTAAAGGTGTATATTAATAATAATAGTAATAATAATTACAGGGAATAATCCAGACATTTGGGTCTTTAAACCAATTAGATTAATGTGAAAATTAATATGATTTATTCAAATCTAGATTAATTTTGGATATTTGGGTCCTAAACTATATGTTAAGTAATTATAAATTAAATTAAATCAATTTAGATCAATACAGTTAGAATAGACCCACCGAAGCTTATAATAATAATAATCATAATGGTAATAGTATGTGCAGTGGGGGAGACAGTAGCCAAATTGGGATTATATAATAGAATAGATGAGATCCTCATAAAAAATAACAAAGTATACGTATTTGGAAATGTTGCAACTCCCAGAGGATTGTAAATGTCTTATCTGTTACTGATAACAAAATAGATACAAAAATGAAAATCTAAACAGATAAGCTAAAGATAAGGATCAGAACCGCAACAAAAGAGAGAGCCAAGGAACTGATGTAAACCACCAATGAAACATATATATAAGAGAGTGGTAGCTTGCACTATAAGATATTCTTAAGAGTGCATAAAAGCAGGGAAAGATCGACACAAGCACAATTAGATAAGGAACTCAAATTGTAATATTAGCCAAAAATAATAATAATAATAATTAATTAATTAAATAAATAAATGATACAAACAAAATGGTGTTCTATCTGAGACACAATTATCTCACATTTGGCGAAGGACAACCAAACAATCTGAATAATCAAAAATAGTCAAAATGAAACAACTAGTTCAATCCACAAAGCAATTTAGTTCCCATTCTCATTTCGGAGCAACTGTACACAGCTTATAAATCCAGAAGGCCTCCTTCCTCAGGAGTGAGGTCTCCGTATCTCCCTTGCGGACCCCCGGAACTACTCTATCAATAACTTGAAAATGAAGGCATAATTTGCCATTATGATGTTCCAATAGATGTTTGGCAACTGCAGAGCTGTGATCACAACGTGATACACAACTCAAATGCTCAGAAATACGTTTCCGAATGGGTCTTATGGTTTTTCCTATATATTGCAAGCCACACTGACACGAGATGAGATAAATAACATTTTTGGTTCCATAGTTTGCATAAAAATCTATTTTGAATCTACGGGGGGCATTGTTACCTACAAAATCCTTAGATGTTTTCATATATATTCATATATATGCAAGCTCCACAGCGAGTGACCCCACACTTGTAACAGCCCTTGACATCTAGCCAGTGTGTGGGCCTGCGTGACCTAGAATCCACAAATAAACTGGGATAGAATAGAACCCAGTTATAGGGAAGACACTGGGTTTCTACTGTTAACATTAGATATGCGAACAATAAAAGTGATAAGAAGATAGCCATGGGTATTTTGTTTTGCTGTGGTAAGGAAATACTAATTACACAATGAACATGGCTAGAAGTGCTGTGTTTTCTATACTTAACTTACTGCACCAGGCCAGATGGTTCTGAAGCCCTATAACAGTAATGCACTTATTATTGCAGTGCACTTATCCACTGAAGAAGGGAGCGTGAGGCTCCTGACACGTTTGGTTGTATTCCGCACATTAAAGCCTTGGAGGTACTTAAAGTACACCACCTGCATTGGCATCGGGTCTTCATTATCCTTGGGACCTGGGGTTTTCAAAGGATTTTTCTTTTTATTTTGATCACCATGCTCTAAGTCTGCTAAAAAGCATTTAAAAATCAAATAAATCCAGTAGGATTGTTTTTCTACTCAAATGGATTCATGTTTCTTAGAAGCAAAGGAAAATTTAACATTTAGTTAGGAAAGGAAATCATTTTTAAAATGTGGTCTAATTTGGAGCTTTTCTGGATATAGTATGTATGTGTTTCTCAAAAGGTTTAGCACAACACAGGATTTAGTCACCAAATTGAAAAGAATTGGTGCCAAAAATGGGCCCGTCCATAGGGAGGAGACAAATGACTATAATATAGTATATAATATATTTCTTGCATTTTGAGTTGGTCTCTAAGCTCAGGCAACTGACAGCAGCCCAGAGCATGTGCTGTGAACCGACAGAAAAGAAGATGGGAAGCTGCTAATATCTTGCTGTATATGGACTATGGCCAAGGCTGGTACAGAAGCCAAATATAGTAGTTGTACCCTAATTACTCCTATATTTAAGATTTAGCTTTTCTTTCAAAAACATTTTATTTTATTAGAAAAGGATCGCATTGGATGTTTAACTGACAATCAGAAACTTTACTATTTGCTGTGATTCACTCTTCCTGGGGGTGGGAAACTAACCCTCTCCGTGCCTGGGTCCTTTGATCTCACCAAGCTGTGTATTGCCAGTAAATACTTTGTGCAACAGTAATCAAATAGGAATTCAGAAGTGGGAAATATAGGGCATAGGGGTTTTTGCAGTGGGTGGCAATAAAAGGCAGTCTCAAATGGTCCGTTTTGATTTGCAGTCAAAACCTCCACTACTTGCTGTAACATACTTTTTTCTGGTGTTACCCCTGACCCATTATATCATTCAAAAATGCACTGGTGAACATTTGGAGTAATTTTAGGTCATGGTGACCTGTAGCAATTCGTACAGATTTCTCCAGTCTTTAAGGTGTGAGCTCCTTGTGATCTGCTAACAAACAAATATCCTAAAGGGAGCTATCACACGGGCAGATTCGGGGAGATTTAGTCACCTGGCGACTAATTGCCTCTTCTACGGGGTGACAATCTCCCCGAACTACCTTCCCCCTGCCTTCCGCCTGCTATAATGAGAAAGCGCCAATGCACTCGCGGCGCTTCGAATTCCAAAGTCGCTAGAAATTGCCTCACGAGGAAATTTCGGGCGACTTCGGAAAGCGAATTGCCGCAAGTGCATTGTCGCCCCGCAGAAGAGGCGATTAGTCGCAAGTCTACTAAATCTCCCCAAATATGCCCGTGTGCTAGCTCCCTAAGATTCCTGGTTGTCTGAATTATTAACTTGTATTTTAGTTTAAAGGGATAGTTCTCTTTCGGTTTAACTTTTAGTATATATTAGCATGATCTATTCTTATCAACATTTCAATCGGTCTTCATTTTTTTGGTCCCTTACTACTAAGTTAGTAGCATTCTTTCTTAGCAGCATAAAAAGTGATGAATGATCTGTATCCTGGCAACAGTATTGTCACTAGTATTTTAAATGTATGATTTAAGTTAGCAGACTTCTTACAGAGACATTTATAGCTAAATAGAAATCATATTCTGTATCCTGGCAACAGTGTACTATTTGCCTTTATCACAAATGTCTTTTGTAAGAACTCGGCTTGCTTAATGCATTCAGTGTTTATTTACACGTTTAGTGCAAAATGTTCAATCTGCTGGGTAAACAGTGCTCTAGCTTATATTTCATCCTTGTTTGCCAAGCTTAAGCAGCAGGACCAGAAGAGAAATCACAGTGATGTGACCAACCCAGAGTATATTGAAAAGAACATTTTCCGATATATTGGTCTTAAAGGAGAACTAAAGTTTAACTAAACATGTAGGCTAAAAATGTTGTACATTATGTTTTTGCCTTCTGTACCAGCCCAAAGCAACCGCAGCCCTTTAGCAGGGAAGATCTGTGCCTCCAAAGATACCCCAGTAGCTCCCCATCTTCTTCTCTGCTGATTCACTGCACATGCTCTGTGCTGATGTGGGTTACTGAGTTTAGGGACCGACTCAAAACATACAGTATTCACAGAATATAAATGTCACAATATAAGGCTGATTAGTAATTAACACAGATAATTACTACATGGCAACACAAAAACCAATGAAATTAGCATCTACTTATATCACAGACAAACCTCTTTTTCTGCTTATAATTTGCGACAATCCCTAAGTTTCATTTCTCAACAGCTGCTCAGAGCCCACTGAGCATGTGAGTGTCAAAGAAACTTTCCAAGATGGTGACCCCCTGTGATACGTTTGAAGTCATGGATTATTGCTGCTATTGAGAAGCTGAAACTTTAGGCTGGTGCAACAAGCTCAGTATATAAAATATGGCATTTTTAGCCATATTAATTTTTAGGGTTTAGTTCTCCTTTGAGAGAACACCAGCCTCTTTTTTTTTTTTTTTATTTATAGTAGAATTTGTGACTTTAAATTCTGTGACTTTAACTGTGAAATGCATGGCCCAACGCATAAATATAAGCATATACAACTTCCAAAAATGTTGAAATGGGCCCTATCCTGTCATAAATGATCATATAGTCTCCAATCAAACGTGGGCATGTAGGCCAGCATTGATCCAATGACCGCTGTCTGTTTTCTATGCAACAAGTAGCACTTGCATTAGGAATCATCTGCGCTACTTTTTGCCACAAGGTAGGTCCTAGTCTTGTATGATATATGCCAAGAAAGGAATTTTGTCAATTGGTTTATTCCAAACAATATTACATGGTTGTGGACATAGCTTTTTATTTTTAAGATAATGCCTGTTACCTTCTTCCACTGCCCACTATCATATTTGAAACAATTCAGTGAAAAATGCAAAAGCTGTCAAATGGTTTTAGTTGCCATAGTAACTGTTCTATAAATGTTTTTAACACTGTTCTGCCTTTGTGCTTTTTTCCCCCTTCTTTGCCTTGTTATTTATGAATAGTGTCATGGCCTCTGAGTCATTTTGGTCCTAGGTGAGACTGCCCAACTGAAGCAACTAGTAATGAATAGAGCTCTTTATGTTCACCTGTCTGGATTCTGGAATCTGCTTGCAAGTTCCTTGGAGAAAAATCCTGGTATTGCTGGTACAACTAACGTTTTAAAGTGAACAGCGCAGCACATTTTTATAAAGTAACAGGCTATTTTAAATGAAAATAGTAAGTCATTCACTACAATACAATGGCAGGCTGCTTTGTACAGAAGTGTAATCATACAATGTAATATGGTTTCTCAGAGTGTTAGGATGATTGTACACAGAAAGCTTTTCATTCAGTGCAGTCAAAGCTCTAGAATGTTTTCAGGCTGATAAGCACCAGTGCTGGCTCTCTTAAGCATTTCTCATTCAAGTTGGTGGCGGGGAGGTGATTATGGGCTCTTTTCAGTGCACGAAAAAGCACCCCATGCGCCACCAGCCTACAGACAGTGACACACACACAGATTCACAGGGCCTAGGACAAAATGCTTGTTTGACAATCACAAGAGAAGTCTTATGTCAGATCACTGTCATTTGGAATTGCTGACTGCACAAAAGTTTGGAGGTAATTGCTGTGGCTGTTTTTAGGGTAGTGACACACGGGGGAGATTACTCGTCCATGATTTTTAAGGGTTAGTTCACACGAGGAGATTCAGGTGACTTCAGGAAAACGAATCGACGTGTGTGCTATAGCGCAGGCGACTTTTCATTATAGTGGATGGGAAAACACGCAGAGGCAGTTCGGGGAGATTGTCGCCCAGAAGAAGAGAGAATCTCCCCAAATCTCCTCATGTAACTAACCCTAAAAGACGAGTTTCGGCAACAAGGCAATTGTTTTTTTGCAAGCAAAGTTTTCAGGCAACTTCAGCTTACGAGCGATTTGTATATCATAGTGCACCACAGTGCTTTCTCCGTCCACACGGGATGGACATTTTTTACAACAAGATCAATGTTTTAAAAAATGCATATTCTGCGGCGTATTGTCGCACAAATATTGTCTGTATCTTCATACGTGAATGATGAGTGAGCGTGTGGTTTCTGGAACAAAGAATGAGAAATTGCTGTCTTGGAAATTACATCCATACGTACTTACGACATGCCGCGCACACAAGATACTATCGCGGCTACTAATCTCCTTGTGTGTTTTGCTAGCACAGATTTTCACTACTTCTGAATAGTCATGCTATTTCTGATAAATCACTCCAAAAAGGGTCTCTGTGCATTTTGGGACTACAGGTGATTTTTAATAGCATTGTGTGTGTAGTAGCTAGCAATTTACAGTTTTCTCGATGGCAACACAAAACGAATGACTTGTCGCCGAAACTCACTTTTAACAAACGCGGCCACAAATCTCCCTGTGTTGTACTACCCTTAAATTGCTTTAACACCAACAATTTTTAGCACTTAACCCAACTCTAATTTGCTCTAATAATAAGTAAATCGTGCTCCCCTTAGATTTTTTTTAACTTCTTCACCCAGAATTATACTCTTTCGGCCTTTTTCCAAGGCGCTTTGCTGCTTGTTGTGCAACAGACCTATTCCTGCACTGTGTTCGCTGAACTGCAAGTCAGCTTCATAGTTGAAGAGCTTCGGTAAGCAACCTTTTATCAGGGTCTGAAGTTTAAATTTATGTTTCAATTTCTTTGAATGGCTTTCAGAGGAATGTTGTGACAGTTTGTGAACATGAATTTAAACTGCAGATGTTGATAAGAAGCTTGATTGTCACATTTGGAAGCAGAGGTCAATTCATTTCCTGTTTTTCACCCTGTGTTTATATGCAAGACAAGGTCAGCCCCGTGTGGCAGTAGCCAAAAAGGGGGAGTAAGATTTACCTATTATTACAGCAGTTTAGGGGTGAATTAAGTGCTAAAATATTTTGATGTTAATGTCCCTTAAGAATGCAGTGCTCCAAGTGCCTGGAACTGCTATAAGTGCCTTTGTTGACCCTTAATTGTAGTTGAACTGCTACTACATTGTAAGTTCTACACTTCTAGATGGTAAACTTGCAAGCAAAAGCCATCCGTTTTACTTTCATGTCATGGTTTATAATTTTACTCTGCTGAACATCCCTGTTGCAATAACTTATAAATCAACAATAACAAAATGATTGACCTGCTTGTACCTCCACCGGTCATTTTTCTCCTTTTTTATGTAAGCATTTAACAAACCTGTTAGATCTTCTAGGTTTTTGTAATAAAAGTCAGTAACGGAAAAACTATACGCAATGCGAAGTTATGCCTTTGCAAGAACAAATTTTG
The DNA here is from genome assembly GCF_017654675.1 of Xenopus laevis. Taxonomy (NCBI): domain Eukaryota; kingdom Metazoa; phylum Chordata; class Amphibia; order Anura; family Pipidae; genus Xenopus; species Xenopus laevis. The sequence goes on from NC_054377.1 coordinate 95,125,074, forward strand.
CTTTGCGCTAATTTAATATAGCTTTTGTGAACACGGAAACTGTTTAGCGACCACTTCCAACAGTGGAAGACCGTTTGCAAATTTTATAGTTTGCGCCAATGCGCAGTCAATGTAATAAAACTTCTTACTGAAAAAGTCATTATGTTTGCTCCAAAAGATTGACACTTTCAAGCACTTCTTAAGAGTGCGCAATTACAATTCACAATTACAATTCGCAATGCAATAACAGTTTAAGGAACAATATTACATTGCGAGATGTCAATTTTTATTCTTATTGGTGCGACTTTAATTACATTCCCCGATAATGTCTAAATAAAAAGTGTTTTATTTAAATGTTGAATGTCTAAAAAAAGGTCAATTCATTGTCAGAGTTTTAGTCCATTTCTGTTTGAAAGGCTTTTTTTTTTACTGGTCCTCAAAATTTTCTTCACTTCCCTTCTGGCACACAAGAGATTATCATTGCTGCTCCCTCAAATATGTAGGCCATATACATTTACTTTGTGAGTGCCACAAATAGAGACACAGTCCAGGCAGTGCCTGGTATGCTGATATGTACTCCATTATTCTACAATGCATTATGCATTTTCCAAATTGTTTAAGTTTTCACTGTTTGATTATCAGTCAGGGCAAGTGGCTACTAAACTGTAAATCCTGTCTACTCTCTGTATTCCTGTAAAATCACCCAGTGGGATTACAGTCTGCTCTTTTTGTTACTCATCCTCATTAAAAGGGTTGGTCACCTTTAAATAAACTTTTAGTATGACGGATAGACTGATATCCTGAGCCAATTTGCAATAGGCTTTCATTTATTATTATTTGTGTTGTTTGGGTTATTTAGCTTTTTATTTAGCAGCTCTCCAGTTAGCAATTTCAGCAGTCTGTTTGCTAGGGTCTGAATTACCCTAGCAACCATGAATTGATATGAGACTGAGACTTGAATATGAAGCAGTAACTATGAATGTGTTGCCTTTTCTAGATGGGGTCAGTGACCCCCATTTTAAAGCTGAAAACTGTCCGAAGACAAAGGCAAATAGTTCAAAAACTATAAGAAATTAAAAATGAAGGCCAATTGAAAAGCAGTCTAGAATTGGTCAACATACTAACAGTTGGCTTAAAAGTGAACCACCCCTTTAAAGGGCCATAATTGTCAAAATGCTGATTTCCTGCATTCATTTACTCAAAACTTCTGCAAATTTGGCCTGATTTTTGGAAACCATGGTATATTTATCTGCTATTATTATTTTGCTAGTAGGGCTTGTGGAGGCATTTCAGGAGTATATATAATCTAAGGCTAATGGCAGGCAGGGCATTTTGCCATAAGGCAAAAACAGCAGTAGTGAAAATGTCTTTGCTTGTGTTCATTTTGTGCTAGAAGCACTCGACTGGTGGTAATGGTAATCTCACTTCTTAATTAGTGAGTGGAAAAGAAGCTCTTTTAAATCTCAGACTCTGGTCTCCGATTGAATTCCTCTAAATGCTATTGACCTAGTAGCTTGATTAATTTTTCCAGTAGTTTGCAAAAGAAAGAAGAAAAGTGACATAGTTGTTAATATTTGAATGCTGCTGTAAAAAGCATCAGCCTTTTGTCTGACTTTTTTCTTGCTACCTCCAGGTTTTAAATTATTGCAGTGCATATAAAGCTTGCAGCAGTTCTGTAAATCTCCAGCCAGCAGTGTGGGCAGCTTCAACCCATTTCTTTATAGAAATGTAAGAAGCTGGAACTGCTCAGCATTTATTCTAGGGCCGTCATGCTTTTGCCCCTTGTCAGTTCCTGCTGAGCCATTATTTCACACTGTGAGACTGTTGAATCCATCAGGGAAAATAACTATTGGATCCCAATGAATCAGTGCTGTATACCCAGTGTTCAGAAGCAAAAAATATATTTTTCCTTTACCACATCCTGTCTTCTATCAGGAGCTATTTCTGTGCATGGTGGAATGTGAATCATGAATGCTTTATATTGGGTGCTGGCTGGTATAGATTAAGTATTTGATTTTTCAGTCAGGCACATTTTTTGAGTCAGGCTGTCTTTATGTTCCTTTACTATTTTTATATTTACTTGGCACACCAGTACTGATTGTTATGTAGCTAACAAAGCTATGGGAAATATATAAATGCAAGTTCCAGCTATACATGTATTCTGCATTTGTTTGAGTGTGATAATAGAATTTTATCCTGTGGAATTTAGATTGAAAATGGCTAATTATTCAAGTGGGCTAACGGCCATTGAAAGTAGAGCAGCTAGCTGTTTACAATTCTTGCTATTAGGGGTTTCTTCTGGTCCTACCTATGCCATTTTCCATAATAACATCATCACCTCCTACAACCGTTCCTATACCACACTGACCAAGCATAATGTCATTTCAGATTTGGTGACAAAAGGCAGCAGGCTATATTGTGCTTTAGGATAAGTTGTGTTGATGGTTTTTGCTTTCTGTATATGTAAGGGATCCGTTATCCAGAAAGCTCCAAATTATACAGAATGTCCATCTCCCATAGACTCCAATTTATCCAAATAATCAAAATTTTTAATTTTTGTAATAATAAAACAGGATCTTGTACTTGATCCAAACTAATATCATTATATTATGGAAAGATCCAGAAGACCCCAGGTCCCGATCATTCTGGATAACAGTTCCCATGCCTGTACACATTCATCCTATATGTAAAACTGCTCTGCGGCAGGCTTTGATACTTGTCAACTGAGAGGTGGTGATCATGTTTTATTTCTTTAGCCAAATGTGGAAAAGAATTATAACGAAAGAGTCAATACTTTAAGCTTCAAGTGCCAATTGGAAACAAATAAATGATGGATGAATGACAGGCTTACATTTTTCCATGCTTTGGATTAGATTTTTTTCCCCTGCTTTTGCCACCTGGTTCTGGATTTGAGAACATTATAGGTTGTGTATGGATTTACAGAACTTCATCCTAAACCTAAAGGTGTGCCATTATCCTAAATCAGAAAAACAACTGTTTATAGTTCCTATTCCAGACCTCTCAAATCCAAGCACCAGCATGATGTTATCATGAAGCAAAGTAAGGAGAGTCCCAACCTACAGAGTAAGCTGGCCATAGACGCAAAGATCTGATCGTACAAATCATCGTACAATCGGACTTCCCCATCTCCCAACCTGCCACTAACCGTTCTGATCAAATAAAGTAGTAAAAGAACAGATCGGCCGATGTTCTGCCCCTGTCAGCAATCGTACGAAAGTTAAGTCCGACAAAAGCTAGTGTCTCTCTCTGAAAATCGTACGATCGGCAATACATGCAGAGATATTATCGTCAGCTGACAGAAATCTTTTAACCTGTCCGATCGACTCTCCACACACGGTCCGAAAATCATACGAATCCTCAATTCTTACGATCAGATCTTTGCGTCTATGGCCAGCTTTAAGTTAGGTAACCGCAAACCATTGTCTTTAAACAAAAAATGTCAATATATAAAACAATATCCTAAGTTTAGTAGTTGAGTGTACTAGTTTAACAGCACTGTCCCCAATTCCTATTGTTCTTGCATGTATAAAAAACATATAAAATATTGGACTGTGCCCTAGGCAGACAGTAGTCTGTAAAGTTTATGATTATTGTCACCATTTAACTACTGAAATTGGCCCCTCCATTAACTCAGTAGTTCTAGTTTACATGACAGGTCTGCCACCGCCTTGGTGACTTTGCTGGTCTTAAGTTTCCATTTGCAAATGAGTTTTAAAGGGGAATTTCACCTTTAAATAATTTTTTAGTACAGGTATGAGATCTATTATCCGGAATCCCATTATTCAGAAAGCTTGGAATTACAGAAAGGCTATTAATCCTTATTGGAGGCAAAACCAGCCTATTGGGTTTATTTAACGTTTACTTGATTTTCTAGTAGCGTTAAGGTATGAAGATCCAAATTCCGAAAAGATCCGTTATCTGGTTCCAAGCATTCTGGATTACAGGTACCATAGCTGTATGTTATAGATGGGATAATACATGGCAACCTGCCGGTTGCTCTTCATTTTTGTTTTGTTTTTAAATGATTAGCATTTCTATTTTGCTTGATCCCAGTCTGCAATGAAAAAAGCAGTCTGAGCTTCTTACGATTGGCAAAACATTAGGAAAATATGGATTTTTTTTTTAAATTAAGGGTAAGGCCACACTGGGCGTTTTGGGGAGATTTGGTCGGGCGACTTCGGAAAACAAACCGCCGCGTGTGATTAGCGCCGGCGTTTTTCATTTTAGCCGGCGCAGAGTGAGGGAAGGCGTTTGGGGAGATTGGTTGCTGCAAAGAGGAGGTGATTAGTCGCCAGACGACCAAATCTCCCCAAAACACCCATCGTGACCTAAAGGTGGCCATAGATGCAAAGATCCGCTCATTTGGCCACATCGCCAAACGAGCAGATCTTTCCTCGATATGCCATTAACAAACATGGCTATATCGGAGGTAATCTGATTGTTCGGCCGTATGGCAGAACAATCCGATTACGATGTGCTGTGGGGCAGAACAATCCGATTACGATGTGCTGTGGGCTCCGGCGGGATCGGTCGGGTCAAAATCAAACCTGACCGATTGACCAAACGACCGATCTCTGGCGGACAAAAAGATGTCGGTACACGCCACACACGATCCGAAAATCGTACGAATCCTCGATTCGTACGATAGGATCTGTGTGTCTATGGCCACCTTTACCCTTAATTAAAAAAAATCCATATTTTCCGAATGTTTTGTTTTGCCAATCTTGAGCACTAATTTAAAAGTTGGGTGTTTTTACTGGGCCTCACCACCCTTCCTTTGTAAACAGGGCAATTTGTTCAGAGCTCTCTATCTACCTCTGAGCAAACAAACCTCTCCCTTCTCTGAGGAAAGGCAAAGTCCTGTGTTTCATCTGTGTTTTCCGGCTAGAGCCGACAATGGTTTTCTGGATGCAAGCAGTAGAAGTAGGCTTTGGCCCGTGGTAGGAGCTGAAATCGACCTGTGTATTTAAAGGAACAGTAACACCAAAATAAAAGTGCATTAAAGTAATGAAAATATAATGCCCTGCACTGGTACAACTGGTGTGTTTGTGGCAGAAACTGTAGCTGTATAGTCATGGGGGCAGCCAACTCAACAGATAAGCTCTGTAGTATGCAATGTAATTCTTCAGAACTTATCTGTGATCCATTGTGTATCCTGTACTTGAATGCTTGCCCCCATAGCTGCACATCAGCTTGTTTATATAAACTATAATAGTTTTTCTGAAGCAAACACTCCAGTTTTACCAGTGCAACAGTACATTAAATTGCCATTCTTTTAAAACACTTTACTTTTTTTGTCATTACTGTTCCTTTAAGTGGGCTGATTTTGACCCTGTGCCTTGGTGTGTATTTTTTTTTCTCTTTATCTCAGTCTGTCTGGGAGTTGGTTAAAAAGTAAGCAATAGTTATCAGTGAGATTTATGCTGTCCCTGCTGCATGGACCTATGCAATCAGAAATTGTCTGACAGCACCCAACTCTAAAGGGAGGCAAAGCAAGGAACCTGGTGATCCTCTACAAACAAAGCAAAATTAGATGATACAGTGAATTTAAAAGGAAAGCCTTAAAAAGCTGTTTCAGATAAGGCTTACTTATAACATTGCTTCCCTTGTCCTTTAAAGTGACTGTTTTATAGGCTCAAATGTTCTGTCTAAATTACACCATTTTAAAGCCTTGAACCTTGTCAAAGAAATGTAAAATATATTTAAATATGTTTTTCTTAGGCCTGTTGTTTAATTTCCTGAACAGTTAACTTATTATCCTCCTCTGGAGAAGTTGAAAGCAAAACCTCGAGTGGAGATGGTCTTGAATGTTAAACAGGAAAGAGTCTAGTACCTCTAAAATCATTAGCATGTCATAGCATTTCATTTCTAATTGGCCTTTCTTGTCTTTGTGTATCAGAAAGCACATTGACACCAGGGACATCTGTGTAATTCTGAATTCTTTTGAGAGGAAGAAGAGAAAGATATACAGCCAGTGTTTGGCATGTGGGTTACTTGGTTTAATGAAGGCCTAAGGTCACAGTGATCAGACCTCTTGTTCTGTATTCCAAGATACAGCAGGGATATTCTATCCTTATTATCATGTTGTCTCTGCCACAGTACTACTGTTGTGATCAGTGTAATTATTCTAATTGCTTGGTGCATCTAAAAGGTGTCAGGCAGTGAGAGACAAATGTAGATAATTGTCCTTGCTCTGTTTCAAATTAGTTTTCTCTCTCCAAAACAGTGGTGCAAACAAAGCTGTGAAATGTGTTAATACAGTTTATCCTAAATATTACATAGGAATACTCTTAGAATTAATCAACTGGTTCTTGTTTCCTCATCTAAACTTCCTCGGCTAAACCCCGCAACTGCTGGAGGTCCACAAAGTATATAGGATGCACAGTGGCAGTCAATTTTGCCTGATAGGCAGTTCAATATGTGTATGAATAAATGTCTTATCCCCAAAGTTTGGGTGGGGGGCTTAAATAATGTTCTGCTTAAAATTGGTTGCATATAAAATTTTCAACTGCTATACCAGAATACTCTCACAAATTTAGGTCCCACTTAAAGGGGCAAATTTACTTAAGGTCGAATATCGAGGGTTAATTACCCCTTGATATTCAACTTCGAATATCGAAGTAGAAGGATTTACCGCAATTCGTTAGATTAGAAGGATTTTAATCCATCGATCTAATGATTTTTCTTTGACCAAAAAAAGATAGCAAAGCCTAAGGGGACCTTCCCTATAGGCTAACATTGACTTTGGTAGGTTTTAGGTGGCGAACTAGGGGGGTCGAAGTTTTTTTTTTAAAGAGACAGTGCTTCAACTATCGAATGGTCGAATAGTCGAACGATTTTTAGTTTGAATCGCTCGATTCAAAGTCGTGGTCGAAGTAGCCAAAAAAAACATTTGAAATTCAAAGTTTTTTTTCCTCTCTTCCTTCACTCGAGCTAAGTAAATGGGCCCCAAAGTGTTTATTACATGCAGCACATAAATAAGTCTCTAATCTAATAAGATTAGCCTCTAATCTTAATGTCAATCATATGCCATAATGTCATGAGGGCATCTAAATTTTTGATTCTGTAACCGGAAATACACTGCTTAATTTAGGAAAAAAAGGGACTTCAACTTTTTCATAAGGAACTCATTGTTTTAAGGCTCATTAAAGAGCTGATTTTTTTTAGCAAGATAAATAACATTTCACATAATATGGAAATGCATTTTAGACAATTACAAATGTGTATTAGGATTTCTGAAATACTGTCTTTCTGTGTTCAACATTTGATCCTCCGAACTCACTTCCGAGCCATTTGACTGCCTTAGGGCAGCTGTACAGACCAGATGCCTTCTGACTAATTTTTCAGTCCATTTCTTCTCAGATACACTGGAGAAAAAGTTTATTATCTAGAGACAAAATGCAGCTGGAGGAATCACAACTACTTGTGTTATTATATTAGTGATCAGAACCAGGACTTGTGCTCTTATCAGTTCACTGAAAGGATATCCTGAGAAGCATTCTCAATTTGGGGCCCTTTCTTTCTTTTATTACTGACAGTGTCTTTCTAGCTTGCAGTTGTCTTTCTTACATATGCCAGTTTCATACAGTTATGTTTTGACTGTTCATTAGAGAAAACTGGAAAAAAAAAAGAGAAGAAAACCCTGAGGAAGCCAAGGATTTCCTATGGTCACATCAAAGGACGCAGAACATTTATTATGAGACCAGAGAATAAAGCTGCTTTTATAATTAACATATCCATGCTGTGGGTCTGTCCTTGTGAACTCTGAATTAAATAATGGTGAAATCACTGAATTCTTCTGTTATAAAGAAAATCAATATGAAAAAATATCTAAAAAGAACAAGATAAAATTAAAGACAATTATATCCATTTGGATATTATATTCAAGATAGCAAATTGTAGTATTTACTCTGCCCTTGAAAATAATCATATAGAATGCATTGTTTAATAGGTACTCAACTCCATAATGTTCTATGTCCAAGGGTTTACAAAAGATTTATAACCATTTTCAAATATGTAATAACGTAACACCGGCAACAAATATATTTATGCAATATTAATAAAACAAAATTAAGATCAATTGTAAATTGCCTATTACAGTTTACAGCATTCTAAAATTGAGTTTAAAGGTAAACTACGCTTAAAGGATAAAATCATTGGGAATGCCAAAAGTTAGGCACCCCCCCTTACCTCATACCCCCCAGTTATGTTAATTTTTCTTTTCCTTCTACTAATGGATAGTGTGCCTTTAAACTAATTTTCAGTATGATGTGGACAGAAAAAATTCAGAGACAAACTACAATTTTTTAATTATTTAGGTTTATTTTTGTTCATCAGCTCTTTAGTTTGGAACAGTTTTCTGGTTGCATGGCTCCAGTTTACCTTAGCAATCAATTATTGGATTGAATGAGATACTGTAAGATGAGTAGGATACCTTTTTGTGAAACCTGCCTAACTGCCACTTGATCCTGAGCATGGCTAAAAACATCATCTACTGTAATTTGCCTCAGTAGGGGAAAAATCCTTACTGACTTCAAAATGACTAGACTGACTAACTTAAAATATTAAGCTGGCCATAGACGCAAGGATCAGATTATACGAATCATCGAACGATCGGACTTCCCCTTCCCCGACCTGCCACTAACCATTCAGATCAAATAAAGTAGAAAAGATCAGATCAGCCGATGTTCTGCCCCGACAGCAATCGTACGAAAGTTATGTCTGACAAAAGCTAGTGACAGTCTCCGTCTGAAAATCGTACAATCGGCAATACATACAGAGATATTATCGGCAACCGACAAATCTTTTAACCTGTCCAAACGACCGATCTCTGCCGGACGAAAAATGTCTCCACACACGGTCTGAAAATCGTACGAATCCTCAATTCGTACGATCAGATCTTTGCGTCTGTGGCCAGCTTAAGACTAGTTCCTGGATCAATTTAGTAATAAGAGTTGATTTGAGTAATTTATGTATCTAATGTATCTTCTAATTGCTTCAGACAGAGTTCCTTGGCGTCACAACTCTCACTTGTGCTTGGTTAGTGCTGTATTTTATCTTCTGAAGCCCTGTGGCTATCACATGGATCCACAAGATTCACTGGGGTTGTTGTACTAATTTTGGCAGCCCATTGAGCATAAATGTAGCCCATACAGCTGAAATGACAGGCAGATGGCAGTTTTCCATCATTCTATCCTACTTCTTGCGTTAAATAGTAACTTTCGTTTTGTTCATCATTTTCTCAGCAAGATTGATTGATGTATTGTAAAGCACTGTATAATAGTCTAGCAGTATGTAAATAAATCCTGATTTTAATGCAAATTCAACCAAGTTTATTTGTCCAGCTGTCATATTACAGATTCCTGTAACTTTTAAGAATATATGTGTTAATCACAATCTATTTGTTTGCTCTGTGGTATACTGCCTTTGTCTGGTTTGCCGGGATGAATCACACTTCATATGCTGGTTATTCATGTTGCCAGCAATATCCTGTTAAGCAGCTGACTGTAGATGAGAATATGCTGTGTTTTTCTTGAGACAGAGGGTGGGGAACAGTTTGTAAAATATGTAATTTTCTACTTTTTGGCCACATCTGTTTTTACTTACAGTTTACACCATGAATGCCCAACTTGATGAGTGCCTGATGTCAGGGAGAGCCAGCAAGTTTAGGGGGATGCAGGTTGCCGCTGCATCAGTGGGAAGAGTAGGTAGCTGGTGATTGTCAGATTTGTAAATGTAAACAGTGGGGAAGCATATTCAACTGACCTCTTCATAACTAGCGATAATGTCTTAAAATGATCGTACATGGGCCAATAGGCTGCCAGCTCTGTCTGGAGGGGCAACCTTTGCCTTATGGAAATTGGGCAGATATCTATGAGACATTAGTTGAACAGCTTTGATAACATTAACATTGGTTAGTGGTATAGAAATACAATGTACATTTGATCTTGTGCAGCAAGGTGAAGCTGTTCATGGCAGGTCTTTGCTGAAAGCTTTCTGTCCTACTGCTATCAAGTACTAATGCATCAGCTGCGCTGTTCACCATACATAGGTATATGAATAGCATATTTACCATGTTAATTTCCTCTGAAACTGAAAGTTGCTTTTTAAAATCGACATTGATTCAGTTGTGACTGTTTTGAAGGTTAATGTGTGTTTTACTTAGCATCATTGTCCATTTAATAAAGACGAATTGCCTTTAAGCAGGTTGCGTTATGTTTAATTTCTAAAATAAATGGTCTGCTTCTGCTGACATCTTAGGCCTATAGCACATTGGTTGGGAATGCACATTTTGGCATTCACAAGCGTGTGTTTGACCTGGATGGAACAGCTGTTGGTACAGAAAAGTGTTTTGACTACTGCAAGGGGCTGCTGTGGTCAAAGCACGATATGCTTTAATGGCTGTTGTAATGGCAACCGGCTTTTAAAACATGATGAACAAGGGTCCCCCGACATTCACTCACCATGGATGACGATTTGTCATTTTGGTTAAAGTGTTTTAATATATGTGGCCAAAATTGATTTCAATTAAGGAACAATCAGTTATTGATCAGTGTGGGAGGAAAGTCTATACTGTATTCACCAATATCACTGCATGGGGCCCTATATGATCCTGGGCTCAAGGGCTAAATAATGTATAATTTAGTCTATTATGTGTGGTTTAATCACACACAAAATCACTTGTATGATCCTGTCAGATGAATAGGTGTATGGCTGCCTCACAACACAGGTATTCCTGTATCTGATTTGATTATTTACTTAAAAGTAATTTCTTGGTATGCCTGAACATGCCCAGAATTCAGGATATGTATGTAAAAAATAATATTTGAACTGTCAAATATCCATGAGCAACTGTCTCGGTTGCATATCTCCGTGGGGCCTTATTCCATTGAAGATTGCTCACTTTACCTTGACATGACTAACTATGACTTCCATTATTTTATTAATTACTGCCTTAATACAGTTAATTTGTTTGCTATAAAGACCCAGTACTCTGTATGGCCAACAAAATGCAAGGGCCATATAATATATATATATAATTAAAATCACTAAAACCTAGCTTTGTTATAGACTGTGTATTTGCTTCAGTCATCTTTATATCTAATCTGTAAAGTTATGTATATTCTATGTTCACTATTTTGTTATTATTGGCCCTATAATGACAATGTTTGTACATTTATATGCTTCTGCCAAGACTTTATTTATTGGGGTTGCACTGCTCCTCTTGAGTCACTATCGAGTGCCTTGTTTTGGACTCGGTTTTACTTTTCTCTTTAATAAGTTTATCGAAATTGGGGCTTTGAAACGAAGAATATCCTGTCTGGGGAATGGCATGGAACATATATTTAAACCGTGTCAGTAGTTGTTTAACATAAGCTTTTACTACATGTTAGCAATGTCTATGACTAAAATTGTCACCTACTCAAAATTAACAGTGCTAAATCATTTCAAACCATAATACTAGACGTTCTGAAGTTCTTCAGCTACACGGTGATGGATGAGTTCAAGCAATTGGACACCCATTGGGGCACCCAGCGTGTCACCCAGCGTGATATTAGCCTAAGGTTCTAACACTTGGCAAGTAAGATTAACCCTTGTAGTGCCAGACATGATGACTCTATGGCACCTGTTTAACAAGTGCTAGTCTTAAGGTCCCCATAGACCTGCAGATCTATATAAGATTTTTTGTAATCGTACGACCGACGATATTGGTTAAACGATCGTTTATAGATAAGATCTGTCCATCAGCGAAAACGATCATTTTCAGCGATATCGTCCCGCGACAGCCCAAAACCGGAAGAGGATATGACGTGCGATATCGTCCCGCAACAGCCCAAACCGGAAGAGGATATGACGTGTATGCTTTCGTTAAACTGCTTTTCCACGAACGTTCCTTTGTGTTACATTCATTCGACGCGCTGAGTCCATTCGGATCTCTTTCACCGATCGTTCGTGACGATGAGCATATTTATGGATGATAGCAGGAGGGCTGCACTAGCTATACTGCTACTAACCTCCATAAAGCAGAAGAAGAAGAGGAAAAGATCAATTTGGAGCAAACAGTGGTTATTACACCGCCATAAATTTTCTCATATGGGACTTCTGAAAGAACTGAAAGAAAATAATCCAGATGATTTCAGAAATTACCTACGGATGTCTGACTCAAATTTTGAACACCTATTTGAAGCAATTCGACCAGCCATTACCAAACAAAATACGTGTATGAGGCAGGCCATCTCGCCAGAACAGAGACTCATAGCAACACTACGTTATCTGGCAACTGGGAGAACATTGGAGGATCTTAAGTTTTCAACCGGCATTTCTGCACAAAGTCTAGGCCGAATCATTCCGGAAACATGTATTGCAATTATTGAGGCAATGAAAGCGGAATATCTAAAGGTAATTAATTAATTAAAAAAACGTTATTTTAAACAGTTTATTTAAAATACTTTGTACTACAAGTGCACTGCAATGTGAACACATAAATAACAATATGAACCATTAAAATAACAAAAACTATAAATATATAAAAACAGATACCAATAATAATAATAATAATAAAAGTGCAAAACAGTGTTTGGTTGTGTAAATAAGTAGTAGTTACAAATTTTCATACTGTGTGCTTTCATGTGGTGTCGGTGGGTATTGTGAGGAGTTTGCCACTGGTGGGTAAAAACTGTGAGCAGGGGAGTACCAGGATGGTTGTGGGTATTGTATTGATGTCGGGTTATGGTCATTAATTGTGGTATAGTCTGATAGTTTTTTCATCAGGCCTTTCTGTAGCACTTGCGTGATCATGTTTTCAGCAAACAAGCGCTGTTCTTCTTCCATACGCCTCAGTTTAGAGGCAACAGTAAATGCAAATGCATCATGTTCATCTGTTCTTTTGGATAAAAGAGAAGCAGCATCAGTTATTAATTTCTGTGTGTTGTCATCAGTTTGTAGTCTTTTCCTTTTTTTCCCCTTTTCGCCAAGGTTGGGTCGGTTGGGTGTGTGTGAAACTTCTGTAGTGCTTGCCTGTTGTGTAGAATCCAAAGAACTGGTGTTGACACTTGTCTGAAAAAAAATAATTTAACAATGGTTTTACATGTGTTTTTCAGTTTCCAGAAAGTGCTGAAGAATGGAAAGCCATAGCAAAGCAGTTTGAAGACTATTGGAATTTCCCAAACTGTGGAGGGGCCATTGATGGAAAACATGTTCGAATACAACCTCCTGCCAACTCAGGATCCTACTATTATAATTATAAAGGATACTTTAGTATTGTGTTAATGGCAATAGTAAATGCCAAATATGAATTTATAATGGTGGATGTTGGGAAAAATGGAAGAGTATCAGATGGAGGAGCCATAGAACAGACTGTCTTCTATCAGAAGCTAAAGAACAAAGAAGTACAACTACCTACAAATAATGAAACTACAGAAGGTCTAAACTTTGTATTTGTTGCAGATGAGGCCTTTGCACTGCAGGAACATATTCTAAAGCCATTCCCGGTCAAAACACTGACAAAGCAAAGGAGAATATTTAATTACAGACTATCACGGGCAAGACGTGTTGTAGAAAATGCATTTGGAATTCTTGCTAATCGATTTAGAGTCTTCCATACAGCCATTACTCTCTCACCCGCCAAGGTAGATCTTGTGGTTTTAACATGCTGTGTTCTACATAATTTCCTACGGCGTACCAATGGAAATGTTTATATGCCAAATAACATGGTGGACAGAGAAGACATTGAGTATTGCTCTCTTGTTTATGGGGACTGGCGATCAGACCCAAATGCAATGCTGCAACTACAAGCTGGTGGTACACGTAATGCTAATGTGGATGCTAAAACAAACAGGGAAAACTATGTAGATTATTTTAATGGACAAGGTGCAGTGGATTGGCAAGATGCAATGATCTGAATTGATACTACAAAAGAACTATGGCACAACAACCATAATATATAAAAAATATATAAAACATAATAAATGAGCATTTATTAATGAATTGTTTGTGTGTGTGTCTTTACCTGAGACTGGGTCTCTGTACTGGTCTCTGTACTCTCAGTTGACTCAGTTGTTTGTGTTGCTGGTGCTTCAACATCCACATATGTTTCATTGTGGTTTTCAACTGAAGATAAATTTGAATTTGAATACCGTGCTACTTCTTGATCTACTGTAAACAAAAGTAGATCAAAGTACCACAGTTTGGGGACATATATATCATCTGCCGAGGCTCCAGATTTTTTTGAGGCCTGCACTTTGTTTAGTTCTTTTCTGAAAACTGTTCTTAAGTTAGAAATTTTGCTTTTGACAAAAGGTACATCTGCAGTTGGGCAGACAGTTCGGCAAAGTGTGACAAGTTGTTCATATGCCTTTTCTCTTTTGTTCCTGTTGGAGTAGTCATCTGACTTAACTTTCCATAAAGAGGGTAATGTTTGGTACAATTCAATAAATTCACGAAGAAAGTCAGGTTTCAGAAATTTGTCACTTGGCATATTGTCCAAACACACAGTCTGCAAGACAAGAAAACAGTATGTTTGTTAACTAATAATAATGGGAGGTTAAAACGTTCGTTACAAAAGAACATTCGTGCTAAACTTACCAGATGTTTCTTGTGTTAACGAAAAAATACGTCGTCGACCGAAGAGACCCAGCCAGCACACAAAAGAAATGCGCAACAAGCGCGCGAACGTTCGTTTGTACAACTGGAAAACTACGTCGACGACCGAAGAGAACCAGCCAGCACACAAAAGAAATGCGCAACAAACGCGCGAACGTTCGTTTGTATACCACGGTAACTATAGGCTCCTCCCACTTCCGGTCGGATTCCATTACGTTCAGACAGAAGAGCAGGTACAGCAGGCAATGATGGAAGAGGAGAGAGACAGGAGGAAGGCAACACCTATGAGCAAAACTGAAATGACCTACATGGTGGCTGCTTTTGACAGGCAAGACTATGACTGCAGGCTGGCACATTACACAAGACCTAATACAAGAAAGAACGCCATTTTGGAGAAAGTTATAGAAGGTCTGCAGAGAAGATATGGCATCACACGATCCAAAGATCAGTTGAGGAAAAGATGGTCAGACCTGAAATTACGAGAGAAGGAGCAGCTGACAGCAATAAGAAAGATCATAAAAAAAAGTAAGTCGTTATTTAGGTGCTATTATAGTTTGTGTGTACTTTTTGTATCTGTGGGTGTGTGTCTATACATATATAAATGCTGTTATATGTGTGTATATATATATATATATATATATATATATATTCAAGAACATTTTTATGCATGGGGTATGTATATGTAGTACATCTATTAATAAGTCTATTATCTATAAAAATCCACATCCATTTAATTGCAGAGGACAAACGACGGGTTTTGAAAACTGCACAACTTAAAATGAGATCTCAAGCATCAAAGAAAATGATACCAGAGGCTAATAACAATATCGCTGTTGATGATGAAGACACAATTAAAGAGACAGCAGTAGTGGATCTGTCGGACATAGAGCTAGATGCAGAGGAAAATCCGTGTGAAAATGTACCTGTTTGTCCTGCAAATGAACAAATGCTTTCTGTGCCTCCAAATAGTCCAGTTTACCCGGTCACAAGTACAGGTATGTATCTCTACTTTTATTTGTACATTAACCTTGTACACATTTACAAGTTTGCACTCAAAATTGTATTTTATGTTGTTTTACCCACAGAGGAGCATGCTGACCTGCTATATGGCCCCACCCAGCAGCAGACAGTACCAGCAACAGAGCAGCTATTTCTGGATGCAGCAGCAGACAATAAAGTCGGTGAAGAAAATGTGCAAGACATTCTTGACAGAATTGAAACATGCAAAGCTGCCATTACTAATTTGAAGCAAGGTTTAGGTGCCATTTTAGAGATGGTGGAGGCAATACAAAGTAAAGTTGCAGCTCTAAAAAAATAATTATCCATAAAAATTTCTTCTTTTTACCTTAAGGAAAGGATGTTGTGTCCTATGGGCCAGTTTGTTCATTTTTCATTTTTATCTCCAAGATGTTCAATAATGTGCTATGGACAAGATTGTCCTTTTGTCTTTTTTCCCAATTTTATCTCCAAGTCTTTCTTCTTTATATGCCTCTTTCGATAACATAATATAGCATGTTAATAATGTGCTATGGACAAGATTGTCCTTTTTTTTCAATTTTATCTCCAAGTATTCTTTTGTGAAGCAGCACTCACCTCTCCTCTGTGTATATATGTGTATATATATATATATATATATATATATATATATATATATATATATATATATATATATAATCCTATATGTTAACAAAAGAGGCCTATATATATAATGCTCAATAATGTGCTATGGACAAGATTGTCCTTTTTTTCAATTTTATCTCCAAGCACTCACCTATCCTCAGTGTGTGCATATATATATATTAACATCCTATGTGTTAACAAAAGAGGCACATATATATTATGTTATATAATGTGCTATGGACATGATTGTTCCAATGTCAATGTGTTCTTTTGAATGCTTACTGCATACATATATATGACTGTTCTTGTTATTATTGAACATGCAAAAAAAAACATTAAAAAAATTTTTTACTTTGTGTACTATTTGCTTTTTTGTGTTTTATGAATGTAATAAGAACGATCGTTCGTTGCCAGTGTCACACAAGCACCTCCCCACACATGCGCAGTTTACAAATTGTAAACGACAGCAATCTGTCTGTCCCATCAATGGGCAATTTTCATCGTTAGACGACGAAAATTTTTTACCCTGCCTGATCAATTCCCCAACCGATGTCGGCCGAAAAATCGTAAGATGTACGATCGTTCGAATCCCACTAACCGCACGATAATTTGACGGATTGGTCGGACTGCACTGAAATCGGTCGTTCACCAAAGAAGAATCGTTGCGTCTATGGCCAGCTTTAGATCTATCAAGCATCTGTCTGTCTGTCTATCTATCTACCTGTCTAGCTGTCATCTGATATAGCTGCACTTATATTTTAGAGGAAAATGCCTCAGCGCACAAAGCTAAAAATTATTAATAAGAAAGAAGCCAAAAGCAAAGCTCTCTGGTCTTTTAAAGTATAAAAGTGTTATTTTATTAAAGAACCAACTTTTTTTTTTTTTTTATAAAATAGCAACTTTTCACATATCTGTTAGCCTTTTCACAGACCTGTGAGCCTTATCTTTTTAAAACTCTTGCAGTTGTACCTAAGTATTTACTGTAAAAAATGATCTGAATCCATTCCAGGAAAGTGCTTCCTCCCTCTGGACTCATTCGGTAAATTGATTACGTGCATATTTTGGGAACATAGTATAGTTCAATTGCTGTGAGTAATTTTGTTCTGCTTGGCTTCTTACACATTGTAGAAATCTATAATAATTGTACTTCTAACAGACTGTGATGTCATTCGTCTCTATCTATGACTTATTGTTTAGTCATCAAGAGTTTTTAATAAAGAGACTGTTATTTTATTGATTTCCTCCAAAGAAATATTGATGGGTGTTATTTAATTAGCATCTATAGTCCATTCTTCCATGTTTTTATATTCTCATCTGTAGATACAGAGAATAGTAAAGAAACATCTGGAACCAGCAACATTCTTGCCCATTTAGATGCACTGTTTTGTAGCATACATGGGCTCACCTCACTTGGTGCCAGAGATTAAGAATTGCTCTGTACAGACAGAGTAAAGTTCAGTACACATCAGACTTTACCGCTTAATGGTTTATTGTGTTATAAACATTTTAGTTGTGATACTACCTATGTCAGGGCATATTTTCACCTCAAAAACGTTTTCACTTTAATTAATATACATTTATGGAATACGTTATCCGGAAACCTGTTATCCAGAAAGCTCTGAATTACAGGAAGCCCATCTCCCATAGACTCCATTTTAATCAAATAATTACATTTTTTTAAAAAATTATTTTCTACTTCTCTGTAATAATGAAACAATACCGTCTACTTGATCCCAGCTAAGTTTCAATTAATTTTTCTTGGAGGCAGAACAATCCTATTAGGTTTGATTCATGTTAATGTTTTTTTTAGTAGACTTAAGTGGAGATCCAAATTACTGAAAGTCCCCTTAACTGGAAAACTCCAGGTCCCAAGCATTCTGGATAACCATTCCCATACCTGTTTGTATATACATCTATCATATACATGAAACAATTGTGTTTGATGTGCAGTGAGCTATAATTTGTGATTTGCAAGTTTTAAGCTGTCTCCTATAACATGGCTTTTGGTGTTTCTTGTTGAGGTGACTTTGGAAAGAACAGTAACACCAACTAATTAAAACTTTTTAAAGTAATTAACATAATATACATTATTATATACAGTTACCATGCACTGATGTTTACATCAGAAAGGTTACTATAGTTTATGTAAACAATCTGATTTGTAGCCATTCAAGCTGTAAAAAAAGGAGAAATGTCACAGGATACATAGCAGACAACAGATACCAAGTCCAATACAATGATGTTTTATCTGTTATCTGCTATGTAACCTGTGCCTTTTCTACTTTCTTTCAGCTTGAATGGCTGCCCCCTTGACTTCACAGCAGTTTGTTTATATAAACTAAAGTAAGCAAGAGTACAGTGTATTTTAATTACTTTGGTACACTTTCAGTTTTTGGTATTACTATTCCTTTAAAGAGAAGTACAATTGGCCATCTTTATTGCATGCAAAGAAACTGAACTCCAACACGACGTAGAAAAACCATATAACAAATGTGTACAACAGTCTGTATACAGCTATAACAACATACACCTCCTTGTGATCACTTATATCCTTAATATATGCTAGTATAAAATAAGTTGACCGTGCTTGTTTATTTAGGAACATTGTCCCCAAGCTTCATGAGTACCAGAGGAGGTATATCACTTCATGTACTATACTTTACTTCATTAGCCATTGGGTTAATAGGGATACTAGATTTAAAACATCCTGCCCTCCATATTTATGCATGGGTTACTCCCCGTTGCTTTTTTTTTGTTATGAGTTGGTGGTAATAGGACAACCTAAATCCTCATCCTTGTTCTGTCACCATTTATCTTTTTTGGGGTACTGATATTAATAGAGAGCAACAGACTATTACCTATGTACTATAGCTATGTACTATGTAACTATGTAACAAACAAGTTGCACTCTTTTATTTTATTTGAATGAACGGGTGCACAATGTATGTAGGAATAGGAAAATAGCAGAAAAAAAAACAGGCACTGACAAGGTGAAAAATGTATTAATAGACCAACATACCTTGTATTTTGCTAACACACACCACACCCCCTGCGATCCCTGACCCATTAGCTGGTGCCACTTTTACATCAGTTCTCTAGCTTTTCAAGTCTTTGTTCCCTCCAAAAGCCAGTTTAATAGAAAAAGTGGTGACACTGTCCATCACAGGTGAGTAACCTGGTGGGAGAATGTTAGTTTAAAGGACAAGGAAAGTCTAAAATAGAATAAGGCTAGAAATGCTGTATTTTGTATACTAAACATAAGCATGAACTTACTGCACCACAAGCCTAATCAAACACATGATTTATGCTTTCAAAGTTGGCCACAGGGGGCTGTCATCTTGTAACTTTGCCTGACCCTGCACATGCTCAGTATAGTCTGGGCTACTTAGGGATCGTCATAAACAAAGCTGCTCAGCAGTTAGGAACCATCTGACAATTCCTATCTACAGCAGTAAATGAAGGGAGAATTTCACTGCATACAGTCAGGTTTCTTATAAAAACGGTACACATTTTTTAATTAAAGTATATTGGAGATATGTTTCTTTTTCATTAAAGAAAGTTAAAATGGGATTTTTTTTTCCTTTTCCTCGTCCTTTAAACACATTAGATCAGTGCCACAAAGCTATTCAAAGTGATAATGATACATGCTTGTAAAAACCTGGGACGTGACAGTATCACAGTTTATGGTATTTACATGGCTGAAATAGCCAAGTATTCGTGGCTGCCAGCCAAGTATTCTCTGAGGAGCACCGCATATGCTATAGCCTTAAGGCAGCTTCATGTACGATAGGTGTTGCTTAACTCCAGGAGCCACTGTTATGTATATATAATTTGCTAGGTTATTAGTAAACGGTATGACCACAAAAAATATATATATGAATTTGCAGATTTACATACAACAACAACCAATAACCGATAGAGTTAGTGATGGATGAAATCTTTTTTCACATCATTAGGTTTTTCTGAATAGCATTTCAGCCTGCCATGGGTAGAGAGGCTGCAGAATGAAAGTAAAGTTGCAGTGACAAAAAAGCAGAACAGTAGCTTCCGAATGTACTGCGTGCAGGAGATTCTTAATTATCCCCTGCTGCTGTATTAATGTCCTACATCTCTATCAAAAGTTTCAATTTTTGAAAGGATTGCCTTGTGCAGCAGTGGGTTAGTTGGAAGATTGTATAGGTGGATACAAGTCCTACATTATCCATAAGGATACAAACATTATTTATACTTTACTTTTAGTTGTAGAGCAGGGATTTTATACTGTGTATGGTTCTTTTAAGTCTGTTTACGTATGGCAGAAGGGGCTCCAAGAAAAGTCAAAGTGCAATTTGCTGGTCCTGAAGGGGGCAGGCTTTTTAGAGTGGATTTGGGGTTTTAGTATAGTGGGTGTGAGATGGATAGATTAGGGGTGTGGCAATGTATCTGACAGTTCGTTGGTTTTATCAAGACCCCCATCATACTTGTCAGCAGGGCCCTCCACCCAGGGTCCAGGTGTTTATAATTGGGGTATCTTTTGAGGAAAGCCTTTCTAGCTTAGTAGTATGAGGCCTCTCGATTCAAGATGGCGTCCCTGTTACTTGGTATTTGGTTAATTTGCACATTGTACAGATAAAATAGAACACTGGATACTTTTACATTGCAAGCTCTTATGTGCTCATGTATTGATTGTCGGTTGTATTTTTGTATGTAATCTGTATACTGTATATCATGTATAGCACTTCAGCAAATGTGCTTTATAAAATATGTGCTAATACATTTTGAAATACATTTTCCATAATGCATTGTATTGTTGCGTGTTCTTGCTCTTTCACTATATATATATATATATATATATATATATATATATATATATATATATATATATATATATATATATATATATATATATATATATATATATATATAAATAAATAAACATACACTCTGCCGCCGAAGACTTTGAATAGCATAGAGTTGTGGCAAAGTATTCTTAAAATGTCAACATTTAATTTGAGATATTTTGAGTGTTTAGCTTTTGTTTTTTCTTAGTAGTGATTTTACATTTTGGCATTGATGATGGCAGTTGTGCTGATGTTATCACAGATGCAATTTCGTGGCATTTGTTGAACACTAGAATTAATGTACATAACTTCTCTATGACAGAAATACAGTTCAGCAGTTTGATTCAACATCTCTGAATGGAAGTATGGTCACTCTGCCTAGCAATTCAGAGCTACATGGGCCAATAAAAGCTACTGACAGACCAAGTTGGCAGCTTATCAGCCCATGTATAGGGCCTTCAGGCGGTGTAAGGTAAACAAGGTCTGGCACTATCCTTATTGCCTCCTGTTACCCACTTGTGGGTTTCTGCTTACAAACAGCTAGCAGGGGACTAGTTGTCCAGGGGTCATGGAAGCTCTGACCTATAATTGTATAGCAAGGAGCTTTCTAAGGTCAATATCACATTGAGGCCGACTCTTGACTTCACTTCTTGCAGGCCAAAATGCATTTCAGTGCCAAAATCCCTTGTGTGTGCCTGTACCTTGGCCAACGCAGTGGTTTCCACAGGCCTAGAATCAGCCATGTGTACCATCAGCCTAACAGAACCTATCATTATTCAAGCATAGCTATATTTTTTACTTGTCTATCCATTTGTGTGTTGATACATGTTTGATAGTTATGAGTGCAATTTGTCAACAAAAAATGTCTTAAAAACCCACATTATGAATATGTTTATGGTTATTGTGATGGGAGAAAAAAAATGCAGTATTGTGCATTTTTCAAGCTTGGCTGCAAGAGCATTTTTTGCATTCAGAACATTTCAGGTCATGCCCTTATTTATTGCTGCTCTGGCTGAATTGTCTTTTGTGTTAGCTAGAACCATAAATGTTGGTTAATGCTTTGTAAGGCATTCTAAACTGACAATGCATCCATTCATTTGCCGGTTTATTGGTTTGAATTAACACTGCATATTGGCATAGGGTGTTTTTTTTTTTTTTCTAATTTCATGAGAAACAAATCTGTGCAATATACATTTTCTTTAGATAACATGAATCTAACTAAACATCTACCTGATATTCGATTATGACGGACTCAGACTCAGCTTATTACTTGATATATTTTGCTGGAAACTAACACAGGCATCTACATAATTAAAAAATATTGTTTTACTTTAAAAGACAGAGCATATAAAAGCCCATTCTAAAACAGCTAAAAAATACTGTAAAGTAAATTAATTATACATTTATTCTTTGTCTAATGGCCTGCCAGTGAGATTTTGCTTTGAAGGAATAACTATTATTTTGGGGTCCGTTAAATTGGAGAATATGTTCTTATGCAAAGGGAATTACCTTCGTTCTCAGATTACTCTATAATTATAGACGCATCTGTTACATTTACAGTATAGATTATCTCTTAATTATGAAATTACTTCTTGTTGGTTCTGATGTTATTATCAACCCATTCAGATGCATAGTTTTGAAGATTTTAATGATTACTATAATTAAACTGCAGTGATTCTGCTTTTTTACCCTTTACAAATTAAAGTCTTTGGAATTATTGTCTTATAGTACACAGTTTGTAATCAGACTTCATATTCATTTAAAATGTTCAGTAATACATATTACCATTGGCTTTTCTGTCCTAATTTGTTTATTCCAATAAGCAGGAACAGCAATTCATTCCTTGGTAAATGTAATCTCTAACAATGATTAATACAATATAGATCTGCTCTATTATCCAGAATGATGGGACCTGGTTTTCTGAATAAGGAATGTTTCTCTGATTTGGGTCACCATAAATTAAGATACATAATACATAAAATAATTTAAACATGAAATAAACCCAATTGGATTGTTTTTCAACCAGTATGGTTTAAAAAAAAAAAAAAAAATGAATTATTTGCTTATAATTGTCTCAATGGGAGGTGCTCTTCCCATAATTCGGAGCCTTCTGGATAATGGGTTACCGCAGGGGTGTCCAAACTTTTTGCAACGAGGGCCAGATTTGGTGAGGTGAAAATGTGTGGGGGCCGACCATTCAGCCTGGTATTCAGCCTGACACCGATATCCCTTCCGAGGTAGCTAGCTTGCAATCAGGATCATTCCAGGATCATTCACTCCCGGAGATGGACGCATACACGTCGTTTAGGAAGTGGAGTCTGTTTGGACTTATTTGCAGTGCTTCGTTTAAACAAGGAATCACATACTGTAAAGAAGTGCGAGAGCTACGCGTCACTACGTACCAGTATGTGTCGATTGCTACGCGATTCCATCTCCAGGAGTGAATGATCCTGATCGCAGTGTGCTGGCAGGCCACATTAAACATCATGACGGAGGCTGTAGGCCTGTGTAAATTTGAAAAGGGCCTGCAATTGGCCCTCGGGCCACACTTTGGACATGTCTGGGTTACCTGATCCCATACCTGTGGCAATATAGCTCTCTGCACAAGATGAGCTGAATTTCCAGTTTAAAAATTGGAAATTCTGGTCTTAAATTTACCAGGAGTGCTTAGCTGCTAGCAGTGCCCCTGGCAGAGAGCATTTTTTAGGCACGCTATAATAGAGCTCTGCTAATTGCACAATACATTATGTAGGATTTGCTCTTAAGATTTGTCTTCTTAAAATCGACTTAAAGGGGAAGGAAAGGCTAAAATTAAGTAAGCATTATCAGAAAGGTCTACATAATTACACCAGTAAACCCTCAAAGTAATGTTGCTCTGAGTCCTCTGTCAAAAGAAACACCACATTCCTTTCCTTCTATTATGTTCACATGGGCTTCTGTATCAGACTTCCTGTTTTCAGTATAAACCTCCAGGGCAGGGCTTGAGCATGCTCAGTTTGCTCCTCTCTCCCTCCCTCCTCCCATCCCTGCTGTAATCTGAGCTCAGAGCTGTAAGTGAGCAGGGAGAGACTCGAGCAGGAAGTGATGTTACACCAAGCTTATATGGCAGCTTCTATCCTAAACAAACAGACGGTCTCTACAGCTGTTTACTCAGTTATGGTAAAGCATTCTGCAGAATAAGTATAGCATTCTAGCTTGCACTATTGTGGCTAATGTTGGCAATAAACTGTCTTGGAGCTTTCCTTCTCCTTTAAATATTCCAAGGTTACTTATGATATACTTTGATTGTGTTGGAGCCTGAAGATCGTTCTGTATTTGCAGTAATCCTCGAATAAAACATAGTAGCATCCCATGTTGAATACCTAATATGAATAGGGAGATCAGGTCCCATGCGGTGACTTCAGAGTGCTCACTTGCTTATCTTGGCAGCTAACCTGTTTTCCAGCTGCATTACTTGGCAGACCTGTTTATACCAGGAAGGGGAAAGAATCAATGATTCCAATGTTCCAGCCTTATCATAAACCACTCATTTAAGTAACTTTACAGCACATAATGGAGCAAAAGCATTATTTATTAGGCAACTTTATGTTTCCCTGGTAGTCTTAATTGTGGTATTTTCTGCATGTTCATTTTATCTAACTGGATGAAATATACCATGGGGTGCTTTAAAGTAATCACTGTGTATTGTATCGGTGAAACGTTATTGTTTATTTTGTATTTTTGGAATTCAAAAGTGGAAGTTTCAGTATGATGTAGATGTTGATATTCTGTTGATAATTTTCTATTTCTTTTTTTTTATTAAGAAAGCTATGAATTATAGAAAGGCAATCTCCCATAGAGTCCATTGTAAGCAGATGATTCTTATTTTTAACAATCATTTCCTTTATCTCTCTAATAAGACAGTACCTGGTACTTG
This sequence comes from Xenopus laevis, assembly GCF_017654675.1. Lineage (NCBI taxonomy): Eukaryota > Metazoa > Chordata > Amphibia > Anura > Pipidae > Xenopus > Xenopus laevis. The sequence continues at coordinate 95,150,031 of NC_054377.1, forward strand.
ATGGTAACTAAACTGCAACAGTCCATATTGGTGGCAAAACAATACAATTGGGTTTATTGTGTAGATGATTTGTAGCTGACTTAAGCTATGGTGATCCAATCTATGGATAGATCCCTAGTCTGGAAAATTCCAGGTCCCAAGCATTACGGATAGTATATTCTATACCCAGCTGTTTAGACCCTCCCTCATTAGTCTGCAATTCAAACCATTGCCTGGTTGTTAGGGAGCCGGCAACCATATAATCCAATGCATTCTTCTCAATTATAGGATCTGTGTCAGATAACCCACCCAGATAACCCATTTTCAGTAGACTGGAGTACTGTTTACATTTGTACGCCATGCTTTTAGAGTTTTGCGCTGCCCTCAGCCGAGTGTGATTGACAGTTACTGCACTCCTGAAACTTCATAGTTCACATGTTGTGGTTTATAACTCTTTTTATCATGCTGTGTAAAAAGTGCAGTTGCTCATCAATTAGTAAACATTAGAGGGGATTGCTGAAAATGTGGGCTCACTCTCACTTCTTCATTGATGATTGACATGGCATGAAAAATTTTGGGACGATCCACACGGTCCGAAAATCACAAAACGAAGATTTGTGTGACTTCATGTGATTGGTTTCGTCAACCACAATGACTGGCTGTTTCACATTTCATGTGCAGAAAATTTGCAATTGATCTTATTTGTTGTGGTGTTCACTTTTCACTGGAATATGAAAGTAGGGGAGGGGCTGAATAGAAAGATTAATAAAAAAATAGCAATAACATTGTAACCCCACAGAGCAAAATAACAAAAAGGCAGAAGAGGAACCGTCTAAGCAGAACTCCCGCATGTTGGGCACTAGTCCGGAAAGCATAGCAAGGACAAAGTCGTTGTGTAGAAAAAGCAGCTTTATTGGATCACACACAGTGGAATCTTGTAGTGCCGTGGATGTGCTGACTTACGCGTTTCTTGCCGTGAAACCCGGCACTTCCTCAGAGTAAGTCAGGCGTTCAGCACATCCACTGCACTACAAGATTCCACTGTGTGTGATCCAATAAAGCCGCTTTTTCTACACGGAGACTGTGTCCTTGCTATGTTTTCCGGACTAGCGCCCAACATGCGGGAGTTCTGCTTAGACAGAGACTATACCGGCACGAAGTAGCTGGTGACTCGTGAGGGAAGCAGCTGGGAAGACACAGCGTACCGGGTGAGCTCTGATTCGGTCCGCATCGTTATTCTTTATTTTATTCAGAAGAGGAAGGCAAATCATTCAAAACCTTAAAAAATTTAGAAGAGTTGCTCAGAATTGGCCGTAAAACGTAACTTTTGAGCTACCCCTTAAATATCTGATGGTGTTGGTTTTTGTATAGCAATTTCTAAACAACTGTTATATGGTAATATCATCTTTATTTGTATTTAATAAATATGCTTAACTGTAACATGTGTATTGGTAAGATACATAAAAACTGCTGGTTTTAAATCCTATGTTATATCACCATAGAACCATACACAAAACAATACAAACCTTGGTGAGTTTAGCATGTTTGTCAGTTTTCATCCTCGTTAACATTTTGGCTCCATGAAAAGTGGGAAGAATGGTTGACCTGCAGGTTGTGATTGGTGTGCAGAACTATGGCTCCCACAAGGCTGCAATGCTAAAATAACTACATAAATAACAATGTGAAGCAGGAGGTGGATGGAGGACAGGATATGACCGTTCCCTAAATGGGAATAAAGTGCTGCTCTGAGATAGGCTTGGGTCCAGCTCTAGCCTTGCACATTGTTTGGTGAAGATTCCCTCTGCTCATGTGGATAAGGGGACCTTATTTAATATGTAATAATGAAGGAGAATTATCATATAATGAATCTCTCATTGGAATTTGTCATCACTGTTATTCATTGGCAATACACATAGTTTTAAACCTGACAGAACCTCCACTATTAATTTAACATAGAGTGTGTTCTTATTGCTGTAGCCTCTCATGCATGTGACATTTTCCCTGTCCCTTCCTTCATCAACTGACTCAGCCATATTCTCCACTCCCTCCTCCATCCTATATCACAATGCAGCACTGTGCGCTGCTGTTGGTTCATGCCCATCAATTTGCACAGGCTTGAGAAAATTCATAAATTTCTGTATGCAAACATATCTGTTTAGAAAGACACTGGGGAAAAAAACTCTTTACTGCTTCTCTACATAGTGCTGTATATTGTAGGTGCAGGGGTTTATATGTTAAGATCTGCCATCCCAGCTGCGTTATCATAATCATTGTACACAGCTATGTTAAATTAAGCATAGTTAACTCACACTGGCAGAAAATATAGCACATATGATAATAAATAGATGAACAGCACCCAACTGTTCTCTGATTGTTGGATTATATAATTGAATTGGCACCTACTGGCCGTAGCCAAAAGACGTACTGGTTGATATTGATCTACCATCCCTGGCTTGGTTTATTGCATGTCTAGCAAATTTATTTTTCTTTAAATTTGAATTGATAGGTGACCTGCCACATTGTTTGACGTATGTTTTCATAGTTCCATGGTGACATTACACATGATTTTAGCAAGATGTTGTTTGGCCCACATTACAGGTGTAGGATCTGTTATCCAGAAACCCATTATTCAGAAAGCTCAGAGTTGCGGAAAGGTGGTCTATCATAGACTGCATTATAATCAAAGACTTAAATGATTTTCCTTTTATTAATGAAACAGTACCTTGTGCTTGATCCCAACTAAGATATAATAACTCCTTATTGGATGCAAAACAACCAAACAATACTATTGGGTTTAATTAATGTTTTAATGATTTTTTAGTAGACTTAAGGTACGGAGATTCAAATGATGGAAAGATCCCTTATCCAGAAACCCCCAGGTCTCTAGCATTCTGGATAACAGTCCATATACATAATACATATGGCACATTTTCTCTTTTTAAGAAACATTCTGCTCACTCTGTTTTCCACCTGGACAATTTTTTTTACACTCTGCTTGCCCTATTTACACAGTTACCTATGTGCCTTTTGTTTGTTTACTGCTTGTAATTGTCTACTATGCATAGTATAAAACAGATCTCTGAAACTGCAGAAAAAAAATATTAATCAGTTTCATTCAATTCCATGTATAGACACATGAAGGGAAGAGGAAGTGACTGGAGAGATAATACATGCATTCTCCATACCATGCAGGCAGGAAGAAATCTATTTTAAAACCCACTCTCATTCCATGACGTTAACATTTGAGCTGCTATTTTTCGATGCCAGCTTCCAATACAGGAGTCACAGTCATGGGAAATTGGGTTTATGAGGTTTGTAAAAATAGCAAAGCTATGATTTTGCACTTTGCTTTTTCTCTATAGTAGTTTCTTGACCAAATATTTGGGTCCTACAGAAAATCCAACCTAGTGACATCAGAAGCACCCACCAATGGTCACCACCATTGAACTGATATATATTTGCTGGCTGGCCTGATATCATCTCACGGTATTACCAAAGTGTGTTCTGGAAGGAGCCAAACTTTCCATTGTTTGGGACTTCAGGTGAAAACAGTATGTTCACCATATTAATGAATATATGTTAGCTGTAGCATGGTGGTTTAGTGGTTAGCACTGCTGCTGTTAGTCAAGACTGATGTGAATGATAAGTTAAGATGTTTCAAAGTAGCAAATTGTAAGGACTACGTGCGCTTTACTCCCCCCCTCCCCCCATCAGCCTCAGACTGTGCAGTATGGTAGTTTGGTAAATTTTGCTTTGTTTCATAATCATAAATCATACTGATTCATACTCCTAATTATGTGCACGAGTACTCGGCTTACATGGAACATTGGTCTGAGTGTTCAGATCAGCCTGACCTGGCCCAGCAAATTGCTGACTTGACCAGAGAAGCCTCTGCTCATTTTTGTGACATAACCATGCAAGGACCTTTTCATTTGTTGCCAGCTATATAGAGTCTCTGGCACATTGTTTTGTTATACGTTATATGTTAAGAAAGCAGTTTCCCGAATGAGAATCTGGAGGTTCTTCATGTCTTTGCTTGGTTATACGTAGGCTTTACTTTGAAAATATTACCAAAGCATGATTAATAATCTTCTATGTGTTTTTGGAGACCTAAAAATAATGTACTCTGATTCTAAGCATTTCACTTGCCAGTAAACCTCATAAGACAATTGTAGGCAGGGACCAGTTCCTCCACAGGCTAAATTTGTCTCCTTCCTTTGTAGATCCGAAACAATAATTGTCCATGACAACAAGTTAACATCTAGCAAACTTTAGTGATAATTTCATGAACACTATCTAAGGCCAAAACATACACTTAGGTCTTACAGAAGCAAGCTACTACTAAACCAGATTGTTGCAACATATAGACAGAATAAAAAAACACAATTCGGTTGAAGCATTTAATTAAAAAATATAGCTACAATTCAGAATAAAAAAAATCCCTCTTAATATGGATCGCACAGGAGTTTTTTTACAATATAGCATTTGACTGTATTAGAATTCAGGCATTACTTACACTGTTGCCATAGCAATTCTAGTGGGCCATTCTTTGGTCGAGGTTTGCTGGCAGATATTTCTAAGCACATATGCCACTTAAGCTCCCCATAGATGCAAAGATTTTTTTTAAGTCAAAAGACTTAGCCACGTGTCAGCCTAAGGTAAGGTTAAAAAATGCTACCTCCCCCCCCCCCTGCATTGGTCTAAATCAGGGGTCCCCAACCTTTTTTGCCTGTGAGCCACATTCAAATGTAAAAAGAGTTGGGGAGCAACACGAGCATGAAAAAGTCCCTTGGGTGCCAAATAAGGCCTTTAAATTGGATATTTGGCAGCCTCTATGTGGACTTGCAGCCAGGGCCGCCATCAGGGGGTCACAGGGGGGACAGTTCTCCCGGGCCCGGAGGATTTTAAGCTGTGAGGGGGGCCCGGTCGAGCCGCACTTCACTGATTGCCGGGCCCCTTCACGTAGAGAAACCGGGCCCGGCGAAACTTTCATTGGTGTCAGCGGCTATTCCTATTGGCTGCGTCCCGTGCGTACACATGACGTCAGTACGCACGGGCGCAACGCTATTTAAACCGCCGGCACCCTGCCGCCTGCAGACAGAAGAGTGAAGACGCGGTTGGCGAAGGACAGTCTTCCGGGTGACGGCGATGATGCGGAAGACCCCGCCGGATGCAGGAGGAGACAGCGCAGAAGAAGATGACCGCGCAGAAGAAGATGACAGCGCAGATGAAGAAGACCGCACAGAAGAAGAAGTCACCATGTGAGGGTGTGTAAGAGAGACCCCCCAGTTACAGGTAAGTGCCACTGACCACCAATGCCTGCCCCTGTTCACCAATGCGACCCCCTGAACCCCCACGCAGGCCCCTGAACCACCAATGCAGGCCCCTGAACCCCACGCAGGGCCACGGGCCCCTGAACCACCAATGCAGGGTCACAGGGCCCCTGAACCACCAATGCAGGGTTGCAGGGCCCCTGAACCACCAATGCAGGGCCCCTGAACCCCATCCAGGGCTGTGGGCCCCTGAATCACCAATGCAGGGCCCCTGAGCCACCAACGCAGGGCCACTGAACCTCATGCAGGGCCGCAGGCCCCTGAGCCACCAATGCAGAGCCCCATAGCCACCAATGCAGGGCCCCTGAACCCCATCCAGCGCTGTGGGCCCCTGAACCACCAATGCAGGGCCCCTGAACCCCATGCAGGGCCGCAGGCCCCTGAGCCACCAATGCAGAGCCCCTGAGCCACTAATGCAGGGCCCCTGAACCCCTTGCAGGGCTTTGGACCCTTGAACCACCAATGCAGGGCCCCTGAACCCCCAATGCGGGCACCTAACCCATTCTGGGGGATACCAAAGAGCTACATTGGTGGCCAGGGGTCACAAAAAACACTGGTGGCAGGGCCCCTCAGCAAGTCACTGACCACCAATGATTGCCCCTGACCCTCCATGCAGCCCCCTGGCTTGCAGAAGGGTTTGGCCACCAGTGTTTTTTTTTTGTGACCCCGGCCACCAATGTAGCTTTTCGACATCCCCCTGAATGGAGTGTTTTTATATATAATTTTAGTAGGCCGCCAGTTTTTTTTTTTCTTGGGCCCTGCCTGGTTTTCTTAACTAGCCACAAATGTCCATGGGACCTTTGTACTGGTGGGGGCGTGGTTGGGGGCGTGGTTAGGGGAGGCGTGGCGAGGGGGGCCCAGAAAATGTTGTTGTGTGGGGCCCCGTGATTTCTGATGGCAGCCCTGCTTGCAGCCTACAAAAGGCTCTACTTGGCACTATACTTAGTTTTTATGCAATTAAAACTTGCTTTAAAGCTTATAATTCAAAAATAAAGACCTTCTTTTAGGACCATGAGAGCAACATTCAAGGGGTTGCTCATGAGCTACTGGTGGGTGATCACTGGTCTAAATGATAGCATTTTTTTGGACTGAATGTGGGCTTCGATAATTGATACTTGTATTGGACAAATATGTCGAGATGTTGCTCATAGGGGCTAAAATTTAATTACACTGAAGACAACACATATTGTTGTATTTAATGGAACAACTCCTATTTCCCAAACTATTTTATTTAAAACCTAAATAAAGTGATATGCGGACCAACTCGAAGCCAGCGGGACTCAGGCAGGGTTTGGGCTGACTTCCGCACAAAGTTTGCAACCTTATAGTGTCACACTTCCTACTGGTCATGATGCTTTTTATATACTCGTGCCGACAGGCCCCGCCCTCTTCCATGGTATTAAAATGGGACAGCTGTGAGTATATAAATCAGAGCGAGTAGTGGGTTAGTGTCAGGTGCAGGTAGTTTTTCCTCAATTTGCACATCTCTACAAAGTACCCAGAATGATGATCTTTTGGAGATGTTTGTGGACAGTGTTGGGCTGTTGAGATCTACTAGTAGACTACATTCCCTCTGAATTGGCTGTGTGCAACAGTTATGTTTTTATTCTGTGCACAGAAGGTTGGATTGTTCTGAAAATGTACTAAAAATGTACTAATATATGTGTGTGTTTTCAGAATTCTTTGTGTATGGTGACTATGACCCTCATTTGAAAACTGGACACGGAAGCAAAAGGCAAATAATTCAAAAACGATTTTAAAAAAATGAAGGCAAATTGAAAAGTGCTTAGAATTAGTAATTCTATAACACACTTAAAGTTAGCTTAAAGATGAACTGACCCTTTAAATTCATAGTGGCAGTGCTGTTGTAATGTCCTGTATACCTTCAGAGAGCACTGGTATGTATCCTATTTTAACCAGTTATTCTTTGATGTTCTGGTTCTCTTATTAGCCTAGGCGTTAGTGGAATTTTATTGCTTCTTACTATGTCCCAGCAGTTTAACTGCTACATTTTTTTTGCTTTGAAATCTGGTTGTTTTCATAGCAGCTCCACAATGCATGAGATTATTTTTTCTTTGCAAGTTTAGTTAATAAACTGCACGTTTAGGTTGTTTTTCTTAGCTAATGCACTTCAGGCTTTCTCTTTAGGGATTTCACTTGTTATTCTTTCATAAATATCTAGTTGTCATTTAATGTAAAATTATAGTAAAATATATTAGCCCATTTAGTGTATTTTATAGAGGCTGAACAGCAGTATTACATTATTTAACTAACTAGCAATTCTAAAAGCAGGTCTCATTTTGCCTTACCCATCATTTTATGAGTGTGCTATTGCCATAATCTCCTTTGATGTCCATGTGTTTAGAATGTTAGATGTTATCGATAAGGGTCCCTCTTAATGTTTTGGCATACACTTATCTTATTCATGGGCAAGCTCTCCTCATATGCAACTGGCAACACAGGGCTTAGGCTAAGGCCACACTAGGCGATAGCGCCGCGATTTGACTCGCGGCGACTTTTCGCCGCGACTTTTAAGCCGCAATCGCTGGGGAAACTTTTGCGCTGGCGTCTATGGGGAATCGCGTAAAATCGCCAGCGTAAAAACACACGCGGCAATCTTTTTTCTATTGTCGCTCGAAATCGCCTAGCGAGGCAATTTCGAGCGACAGTAGAGAAAAGATCGCCGCGTGTGTTTTTACGCTGGCGATTTTACGCGATTCCCCATAGACGCCAGCGCAAAAGTTTCCCCAGCGATTGCTTAAAAGTCGCGGCGAAAAGTCGCCGCGAAAAGTCGCCGCGAGTCAAATCGCGGCGCTATCGCCTAGTGTGGCCTTAGCCTTAAAGAGCAGAGCATTTGCCTTGAGGTTACTGCAAAAAAAAAAAATCTAAAAAGAACAGTCCTGATATCCAACCTATGATTCCTTTCAACGCTTTTAGTGTGCTTATTCTGCATAGGGTGGTCTAGGAATCATACCTCCCAGCATTCCTTAGGTTAATAAAGCAAGGCTTAAATGAGATTATGAGAGCATCAAGAGCATTTGGTTTTGATATTGGTACCAAAAACATACAAACCGCATAATCGCAAACACACGGAAGATTATTAATAACACAATTAACAAATCACTGTAATGTATGGGAAAATATGTTTTCTATTATAAACCAAAATAAGAATTAAAAGAAAAAGGATTATGTTTTATGTGTATTTGCATGTGTTTTATTCCACTCGGAATTTTTGAGAATTATTTTTGCTGCATTAAAGCTGAAAGGAAAACAATACCTGAGAATATTGTGGGTTTCTATAAGCATTTAACAGCCCATACATAGAACACTACTTCATATAAATAAACCATTTTCTTAAAAATACACTTTTTTAGCAGTGTGTGTCATTGGATAATGCTAAATAGAACTGACATTCGATGTACTTAGGCATGACTCCTGGATCATATGATCACTGGGCACACAACAATCCAAGGGCATACAATCATGCAAATTCGCCCAAACTGAGTGTGGGTTCTATTTGCCTGCACCTCTGGTTGGGGAAATAGTTTTTGGGTGACAGGTGCTCTTTAGAATAAAGTGGCTATAAAATATTATAGGAAGAATTAATATAAGGGGAACCAAATTTTTGCTAGGAAAACATTAGACAGTGCCTGCTAAATTCTCTAAACACTTAAGTGATTTTTTTTCAAGCAAATGTTTCATGTAAAACTTCTAAATATATTTGTATACCGCCCATTAACTAAAAGTAGGAAGCAAGAGTTTGAAATATTATTTACTGCTGCTTCTTAAGTGAGACTCCCTATACAATACAGTACAGCTTTATCGGATTCTCTCTGAACATAAAGCAGCTGGTATTGGCAGAACCCTGACTGATATCTAGTCAAAAATTCAAAAAATTCTGTTGAGGTGAGAACCACAGCATGTTGATGCATACCTCTTTTTGTGGCCTGCATTGGCGCCCATTGGATCCAATCTTTGGTCCAAGGGCCAAACTATTGGATTAGCCTAATATGACCCAGCACATAGGTGGCCATATTGGGGAAAGACCTGCTCATTTGGCAATATCGCCTAGAGCGCTGATCTTCAGTTGTTTTGACATCATAATTCAAGCCAAGCCTGTTTGTATAGAAAATGGTTTATTTGCTTAAAAGGTGCAGAATTAAAAAAGTGCAAAGCACTATGTAACTATGTTTCAGGTACAAATCTTTTGGGCATAATTCCAGACGCAGGTATGACTGACATATAAAGTTGTGTTGGTTTCATTGGCATTGGAAACACGCTTTGTTTATATACAGATCAGATTGATGAAAGTATTTCTTTTATAATAGAGCCTTGTGTTCCTTTAGTAAGCTCCCATACTGAGCTTCCAGAGTATTTCTTGGCACTGGCTGTAACATTTGAACTAGCTTTTCAAGTTTTCAGTTTTGATGCAATAGGTTTCAGGTTGGTTTAGTGTTTGTTTGGGTGGCACCATTATACTGACTGGGCTTTTGGCTGGGACGTTGTCATTTCCCTTATGAGCACAGCCTCATTGCTCCGGATGTTACTTCTGGTCAGAGACTTTGTCCTGCTGAAGAAAACTAGTCAACAGCTGCCCTGGGTCTGAGCAGTGATGTCAGTGTAAGGTGGGTTTATGTACCTTAGGCTGGGTGCTGCAGGCTCGGAAAGTGTGAGCTCAGTGTTTTCTGTTAAACAAGACAGGACAACATGTCGCAACATTTTAACCCTTCTGCCATAGAGACACAATCAGTCTATGATCAAAAATTGCTGCATTCAAACATATGTTTTCAGATCAGGAAAAAATATGTATGTGTTTTAAGCACTCAATTGGGCGATTATTTTTCCCTTTTATGTAGAACTGTATACTTTTACTTCTCTTTGATGCTTTTGAGTAATGTTTGAGAAGTTTATTTTGTTAAATGAACCCAAGGTTGTTTAAATGCATGACTGATTCCTGTCTGTTTTGTAAGTTGTACTTTTTTTTTTATAAAAACTTTTAATATATATTTTTTATTCTTGTTTATTCAGTAGCCTAGTTGTCTGTAAGTACAGCTTTTAGATCTGTCCTGTCTATATTTTCTTGCCAAACACTCCTTTGACAACCTTATGGCTTATGTTACACATAGGTTTTCTTCAATGGTCTATTTCTGACGGTGAAATTCCTTATTCCCCCATGTGCCTTGTGTCTTTCATATGCACGGAACCTGCCTGTCACTACTGGTAACAGGCAGTTGTCCACTGGTGAAAAAACTTGCATCACTACTTATGCTTACTGCCATATTCGTAAATGTCAACCATAGAAATACTCCTAGAAATGGTATCTCAAAAAAAATGAATGTCATTTTTTTTTTTTCTTTAATATTTTAAAGTAAGCCTAGACTTTGCTAAACAATAAATATCTAGTGAATCTTAGGCAACTATTGTAGAATGTTGGAATTTGTTTCCTAAAAAACATTGTTTACTAGTGAACTAGCAAGTTAGGGTTAATACGTTTTGAACTGACCTCTATAATCATGCATGGGGTGTTTTCCCTTGCCCATAATATCAAGTAATCTGCCTTTTCTCTTTTCCGTTATATTGTAAAATGAGCAGGGCCCTACATTTCTATTATGTATTCTTTGATTGATAAATTATTCTAAGATCCCTCTTTGTTATAAGTTATTGTAAAACTGTGTAACTTCCAGGCGCTATATAAATAAATTATGTTAATGATGATTCTTTCATCCTTGGTGCCTTCAGCTCAGATACTGGGCTTGTGGGTGGCCCCAGCCGGTGGGAGACATTGTTTATACATAGGGAGGATGGTGTTGTGCCTTCAAAGCAAGGCCCAAGGTGTTCTGTAATGTCTAAAAAGAACAATACACAATTAGTTGAAGCAAATCAGCAAAAGGATGCCATATGGTAGTGCTTTAGGGTAAAACAAATTCTGATTATACCCATTTTGAAACCGTTGTCTCTATTTCATAATGTTAATGTGGAGTAGACCATAGCATGATGCACACAGACCTGTATTGTACCCCTACCTGTTATTTTCTTTTCAAACATCTGCATTCTGGTCCAAAACTACCAGTTATTTTGTTGATTTGGGTTAACCAGACCTTGACAAGACATGACGGTGAATCTGTGATTGTGTCAGTTTTGATGTATGTGTTAATTGGATGACCAACCTCCCAGGGCTCCAAAGTGACTCAGTGACTGTCCATGCATAAGCATCATAAACTCAGCCATCAAAAGTTCTCATGCAGAGTGGGAAGTCAGCTGACCAGACCTGATACAGCTCATTAAATATGTGCATGACTCATATCTATCCCTTCCTGGCTTTCACACTGCCTATATCATGTTTTATTTTCCCCTGAGAAGTGGGCCCCAAAGCCTAAAAGCTACAAGTAAGCTGCCTATTTTCTTAACTGAGATGTTCACCTTAGGAGAACTGTCCACATTTACTGACAGCTAGTGACATGTTTCACTTCACCGAAATCTGACACGTTTTGCTTCACCGAAAATTAGCGAAATGGCAAAAATTCAATGAAATGCATTGAAGTCTGGCCGACAATTTTTTTGACACACAACAAATTGTACAACAAATTTTTGACATGCAACAAATTTTTTTCCACTCATTACACAGTCTATGGCCATCATTTTGTCACGGCAAAACTACTGAATCTCCATGTCAGTAAAAAGTTTTTTTTTCAGCTGGTCTTCATTTTTTTTTTAAGTAAACCACTTTCAAGCTGAATACCAGGAGACCCACTTCTGCATTGGTAAGTATTTTCTTTACAGCAGAATGTTTTTAAATATCCAGATTATTTAAAAAATAGTTTTTACTGACATGGGCTGTTCAAAATGAAACAACTATCCCCTTTAAATCTGTGCAATTGTATGTTTGTGTGTACTGTAAAACTATTCCAAGTTCAAAATAGGTCACTTGACGGAACATAGAGACAGTAACCTGCAGACAATAACAAGAGTTCTCTTACGCTTCTAAATACCTTCATTCAGTCTTTTGTCTGCTTAGGAAACTGTTGCAACTTTTGATTCTATTATGGCCACCAGGCGGCACAAATTTGCTGGTTTATGTATTTATCTGTACCGGTATGGGACCTGTTATACACAATGCTCGGGACCTGGAGTTTTCTGGATAACTGATCTTCCCGTAATTTGGAGCTTCATACTTTAACTCTGCTAGAAAATAATGTAAACATTAAATACACCCAATAGGCTGGTTTTGCCTCAAATAAGGATTAATTATATCTTAGTTTGGATCAAGTACAAGATACTGTTTTATTTTTTTTTTAAATTTGGATTATTTGGATAAAATTCAGTCTATGGGAGATGGCCTTTCCGTAATTCGCAGGTTTCTGGATAACCGATTCCATACCTGTACCATCAGGTCTGGACTGAGAATTAAAATAGGCCCTGGCATTTCAGGTACACAGAGGCCCAATCAGCCCGCATAGAGGCCCAAACAGCCCACCAGCCCACTAAGTACTGACTTTCCATGGGACCTTATACAGTAGCAGCCCCTCTGGCATTTGCCAGAACCCACAGATTGCCAGTCCGGGCCTGTGTACCATAATAAAGGTACTATATGTCACCTTTCTATACATAAGAATAACGAGCAGATAAATAAGCTTTGGAATAATTTGTGTTTATATGTTTTACTGAAAATGGTCTAGGAAAATGGTGTGATGGCTCTGTAATGCTTTCTTTTGCTTGTTAGAGAAAAGATATATATTCTGATTTTGTTTTTTAATTGCACATATACTCCCATATACTCCAGAAAAGGTTGAAATACTAAACAATGTGCAGTGATTATAAGACTTTATTGTGTATATCATGGGAAAGCTGTCATTTTATGAGAAAAGTACAGATGAGCTGATGCACAGATTTAGTTCTGTAGGAGTACGATATGGAATGAGATCCTCATTAGACTCCAATGCTAATCTGGAGAAGCAGATACAATTGAACAGAGTCTGTACGGGTTCATTATCAAGTGACCTTTGCAGTGATACGTGTCAGGTATGTGTGTTTACAGTAGCTGGGGTGAGTTGCTCCTTGCCCACAGGAAACATGGCAGGGGAAGCAGATGTCCTGTAATGATTACAATAAAGGACCTGGATGTTTTTGTCATTCACAGCCCAATCCTATGTAAACAATTGATCTATTTTTAGAAGGAGCCTTCTCTATTGGAGTAGATCTACTGTCATACTGCTTTATCTACATCCCTGTCTTATATAAAGGGAACATATCCTTGACATCAGTAAACATGGTCTGGGAAGCAGGAAGGAAAAGTGGCCATGTAAGAGCAATATATTTGTTCCTGACGTGCAGGGTTCTACATAATAATGCATATTTCCAGCCGAGTTTTACTCGTACAGCACAAATCCTCTCTCATTTAACAGGATTGTCTTGGTTCTATTGCTTTAAAAGTTTTTGCCCTGCTTTACTGTATGGCCGGTTATATTTCTAGAGCCTGTTCTAATATGATATGTGTCCTTGATGAAATTGAACAGTCATTTAAAAGGATTCCACTGTAAGGCCTAAACTCTGCATCAAATGAATAATTATGATGTAAGGGCCAGCTCCTGACATAAGCAATAATATTGCAGAATAAAAGGAAAGGATACATGGAATCCTTACTTGGATAGACAGAGGTTGCCAACTCCAATTTGAGCCAGTTGGCTGCCTGTTTTTCCATGTTGCCTTGTTTTAGCCTGTTTAGGTTGGCTGTGTTTGAGCCGTATAGCCCTGCAGTTGTAACTTGCCCAACCAATAACTTAATCACTGGTCACTGTATGATCTCATTTGATTGCAGTTGGCTTACTAAAGAGAGAATTGAATTGTCCCATGCCTTCCACTGACACTTATGGGAGGTCTTTACCTATCCAGAAAGGGATTTCTTCCCATTTTCTATTTGTTTAAATGGCCCATTTCATTCTTGTTTTATTACTGGGAAGATGAAAGGGGATCAATAGTAGAGAGAGAACACATAGGGGAAGGGGGGAAGGTTAGTTAAATGGGGAAAGGGGATCAAGAGTGGAGAGAGAACAAGTAGGGGGAGGTTATTTAAATGAAAATGACACACTGGATAATACTTGTTATCCAAGCAATATGTCACCAGATAAGATGTGGCCATACTGTATGCTGCAAAACAGGTCTTCATCTTTGTGGAAAGCAAAAACTTACGGGTAAGCAATGTTCTACTTCTACAGCAGGGGTGTGCGTATAGAAGCTGGGTTTCATTTGGAGGGGTTGAAATTGATGGATTTTGTCTTTTTTCAACCCAATTCAACTATGTAACTATGTACAGCCAGGGAATAGTTTGAGTACACGGTTAAAATAAAATGGAAATGATTGATTATTATTTTGCATAGTTCTCCTGTAAGTGTTGTCTTATCATGAAGACTTCAGTCCACAATCTGACTAACCTCTCTGGAATGATCTAGATGGAAGAGATCATGAAATTGGCCGATTGCACGATTCTTAAAGGAATCCTGTCATCGGAAAACATGTTTTTTTCAAAACGTATCAGTTAATAGTGCTAATCCAGCAGAATTCTGCACTGAAATCCATTTCTCAAAAGAGCAAACAGTTTTTTTTTATATTCAATTTTGAAATCTGAATGGGGCTAGACATTTTGTCAATTTCCCAGCTGCCCCCAGTCAGCTGACTTTTGCCTGCGCTTTAGGAGAGAAATGCTTTCTTGCAGGCTGCTGTTTTTCCTTCTCAATGTGACTGAATGTGTCTCAGTGGGACATGGGTTTTTACTATTGAATGCTGTTCTTAGATCTACCAGGCAGCTTTTATCTTGTGTTAGGGAGCTGCTATCTGGTTACCTTCCCATTGTTCTTTTATTTGGCTGCTGAGGGGAAAAAGGGAAGGGGTGATATCACTCTAACTTGCAGTACAGCAGTAAAGAGTGATTGAAGTTTATCAGAGCACAAGTCACATGACTTGGGGCAGCTGGGAAATTGACAATATGTCTAGCCCCATGTCAGATTTCAAAATTGAATATAAAAAAATCTGTTTGCTCTTTTGAGAAATGGATTTCAGTGCAGAATTGTGCTCGAGCAGCACTATTAACTCATTAATTTTGAAAAAAAAATGTTTTTCCTATAACAGTATCCCTTTAAGGTGGCCATAGACGTTACAATTACGATCGTTCGTTTCAATACACGCATGTAGAGCTGAATCGTCAGATATACAGGTAGAAACAATGGAATTCTACCTGTATTTGACGATTCAGCACTAACAATGGCCGATGTTTGAGGTCAGTAGGTCATCAGTCACTGTGGCAACTTGAATGAGACAAAGGTTCAGACTAGAACTTGTTTTACTTTTGTTAAATTGGCTTGGTTGTGGTCAGATTTATTGCGGTTGGAAACTGGGTTTCTTACAAAATACATTGTAATACACTGTGGCTCTGTAGCAGGAAGTAAAACTAGATTTGGCCACTAGACTTCTCTCCCATCAGCATGTAGCTTCTCTTTTTGAATTCCACTGAGAAAAGCTGTGTGGTGTCTGAGTTCCTCTTCGTTACTTTTCGAGGTAATAATGCAAGGCTGTAAAGAAAATTCTCTGTAAAACAGAAACACTCTCTCTGAAAAGAGACTGGTTAATAACTTTGTAACACAGCTTGATGTTAAATTCCATCTCTTTTTTTAATACATAAGAAATGCATGTTTCCCTTGCTTTGTGATGTGTAAATGTGCAAATAGGGTTCACTAACCCCATCTAAAAAACAAATGCTCTGTAAGGCTGATTGTATTGTTATTGCTATTTTTCATTACTAATCTTTCTGTTCAAACCCTCTCCTATTTATATTCTAGGGTATTTTTCAAATCAATGCAAGGTTACTAGGGTAATTTTCCCCCTAGCAACCAGGTTGCTGAAATTGCAAACTAAAGAGCTGCTGAATAAAAGGCTAAATAACTCAAAAACCTCAAATAATAAATGAAACCAATTGCAAATTGTTTCAGAATATCACTCTACATCATTCTAAAGGTTCATTTAAAGGTGAACACCCCCTTTAACAGCTGACATTATGAGGTGATGTGTAATAATATTAAAGGAGTTTTCCACCTCCCAAACACCTTTTTTCAATTCAGATTGTTACCCTGAAACAAATATTTTTTTCAATTACTTTCCATGATTTATCATTTACTGGTTTTTTTTTTTTTTTACAAAATTTATGTTTAAGTTGAATGTTCCTGTGTCTGGTGTTTCAGTCTGGCAGCTCAGTAATTCAGGTGCAACATTTCTCAGCAGCATCTCTGGAGTATTCACAATTATTGTATCAATTCTAACAGCTGTCTGTAATGAAACCCAGAGATTCTGCTCAGCAGGGACAAAGATAAGGAATGTATCAACTAAATGTATCAATTTAGAACAGATTACAGGCTCGGCGACCCCACCCTCCCAGAGCTGCTTTAGCGCTCTTACACACGGGCATTTTTTCTGTGATCCCGTGTTGCGCTTTCTTTCGTTCAGCTGCAGTTGAGCGCAAGAGTAGACGCTCCATTATTGTGAAGGGGCCTGTACTCACAGACTAGTTTGTTTTATTAATTAATGTTTTATATTATGATGTTGATAGCAACATTCGTAGACAATTCATAATTGGGTTCTTTGTTTTTGTGCTTTTTTTAAACTGTTTACCTTTCAGCAATTCTGCCTTACAGCATACCTGGTTTATGAGGACAATGACCCTGGCAATTAGAAAACAGATATAAATCCAAAAGTTACAATTTCTTTTAATCAGCTATTTTTTAGGCCATCACCTATGGTGCTATGAAATATAACAGGCAGAAGAGTTTGTAGTGCAAGCTTGACAGAACAAAACATTAAAAAAAGCATGGAACAAAGAATAATAAACCAAATGTCATGAACAAAATTTGTCACCGTTTTCACCACAAAAAAATGCCCTTACATTCCAATGAGTGGAAAAAAAATTGTTGCGTGGCAAAAAAAAAAAATTGTTGCCCACTGACTTCCATGCATATGGCAAATGTTTTGCACTGCCTGCAAACGTTTGGAATGGGGGCAGGGCAGCCAAAAGCCTGAAAACCAATAATTATGAAATTTACGGCAGAATGCCTATTGAGATAGAAACTCCTGCTCCTAGCACCCCTTAATGCTCTGCACAAAATAAACTTCAATTGCAACTGGAGATTGCTGATTGGAAAAGAGTTGTTCAACATGTTAAAAGGGCTACCAGATGTGGCAATCATTTGGAACAATATACTAAGCTTCTACTTAACTGGTATCTGACCCCACATCAGTTAGCAAATATATACCCCACCACCTTTCTGTTGTAGACAATGTGGAGCTGTTGATACTTTAATACATATATTCTGGGACTGCCCCAAAATTACACCACTGTGTGTTGAGAAACTCATTACAACAAAGCTGAATATTTCAATAGTGCTCACGCCATATATATTCCCAACAAACCTTGAACGCGGAGAAGAATTTATACTACACCACATGATGTTTGCGGCAAGGACTTTCAAAGCTAGAATGTGGAAGGCAATTACAGCACCAACAATACAAGTAATTAAAGATGCACAATACAGCATGACAATGGAGGAAATAATGGATTGTGATATTAAACGGGCAACCCAAAACACAGCTATATGGAGAATATGGAGACGCACACAAATACTTGACTTGTGCAGACAAACAATATCTACTCAAGGGACAACGGTCTTGGCAACCTGATCTGATTGTACCATGTTAAAAATTTTTTTGAGTAATAGGATCTTGGTTAAAGTGAAGGAAGTGCCTTTTCACCTTTTTCTCTACCCCTGTACCCGGATTCTTATCCTTACTAACAACCCTCCCTTCCCCAACGGTGTACTTAGTAATGCGTAAAGAAATGTATATGATGCATGAAAGTATACTGTATACCCAATTTGCTTTTCTTTTTCTGAAAATCAATAAAGAATATTTGGAAATTAATGCTCTGCACTTCTTCCCCAGTACATCATAATGACCACTAATAACGTGTTAAATGTTAGCAAATAATGACTACCATCACTTATCTGCACTGTTAATCTGGAGAAGATGGTGCGATGTCTGTAAAGAGATGTCTGGAAATCTTCTGCACTGTTGCGAAAAAGTTAAAAATGAAGGGGGGGGGGGTGTTACTTCCCATTCTAATGTTTTCAAAATTCTCTGTGCACAGAGCTCTGTGTTGCGTGCTCTGTCTTTAAAACTTGTGTGTACAAGGACGGTTTAGAGGTACCAGTTGCTATAGAAGAAATTTGCATTAGAGGAGAAGGAAATGAACAATCAACAGGGGGTGTGAAATAGTCAGGCATCCCTCTTGGATTCTAGTCTCTTAACTCCTGCTCCGAGGCTGCACTTTTTTTTTTTTTAACAATGCACCAGGGATACTTTACCTTAAGTCCACCATTTTGTCTGTGTCCCAGTCATCCATGGTGCTAACTTCGCAGAGAACAGAACTTTTCCGCTAATTTCTGTACTATGTATGTGCATTGCACCTATTGTGCTGGGGATGCCTAAGTCATGAAAAAATGCAGTGCGGCACTCACAAGTAAAGTAACCTGCCTCTAGTAATTATACCTTTCCTTTTCCTTTAAAAGGAGACTGGGTTGACCCACCCTAGTGTTTTGGTTATGATTCTTTAGTAACATAGATCATAAGGCACTCTTATGCCTTCTCTCCTAACATATGTGTTACCCAATTAAAGGACTTTTGCATTATGGCATGCTTGATTCTCAATTCAGAAATTGGAATCAAATGGTGGAGTCTAATTATTCTGCTGTAGTAAAATTTTAAAGCATACGAAAATAGTGCAAAAATTACTATTTCTGCTTAACCCCCATCTGCTTCAGTCTCCAGTATACTATATTTACCTATTTCTGCCCAGAGAAGCCAATCCTCCTGAAACTGTCATTTTTTGTAAGCCCATCCCATATTTTGCCAAAACCTGATTAGTCACTGCTATTACTTGCTAGCTACAGTGGGAATAATTGATCAGAGGATCAGAATAAGAGGCAGCTGTTAGTATAGTCAAATGCTAATGAGAGACAGAATCACTGTGATTTGACACAATTTGGATACCTTTTTGTCTTTTGAAATTGGTCCCAAACAGGCTGTGGTTTCATAAGTGTGCTGCAAAGCCATCTACAAAGATAGTGGGCTTAAACATGGCCTTCTTACTCCCATATTTATATGTGAGGTGAGTCTGATAGCCCTGGTGCACTGTTACTAATTACATGCCAATTGGTTATATGAGCATAACCACAACAATTTATAAAATTAAAATGATGTCTTGTAGGGGCTACATTTCCTGTTCAACAAATGTAGAGGGACAGTTTTAGCTCTATAATTAAGACAAGAAGCACAAAAGTGGGAGTGACGGGTTTATTTAAATAACTGTGAGGAGAAGACTTTTTGGGTCCTTTCGGACCTATTGCCAACGAAACATTTACGAACTTTGAAGTTTTATTGTACAGAAACATCCAATATAATTGCCCATTATTTCAGTATTTATTCAGCATGCATTCACGTAGGGTTCAATAAAAACACTTGCAGAGTTGTGTGTGTATATGTATATGTATATATATATATATATATATATATATATATATATATATATATATATATATATATATATATATATATATATATATATATATATATATATGTATATGTGTGTGTATGTGTTCACACTTCTGTGTGTTACATCATCCAAATGAAAGAATTGTTTAAACTGAAAGTTGTGTATGTACTGAACAGATTCAGTGCCCAGGGTGGTGTTACTTAATCCAATATTTGATATTCATCATTGTAAATAATATCAGCAACAACTATACGTTTGCTTCACTTACATCTGCTTCCTGTGGAGAACAATCTTTCATATTATCTCCTTCCCACACTCTTATGCTGTTTGTTCTTGTGTTGTAGACCTTCATGCAAGTGGAAAGAGATCCTTGGTTTAAAACTGTAAGCAGTCGCCATAGTTATGATTTAGTAGTTTGTCGTCCCTCCTTGCACTGATGTGGCAGAAGTATTAAATTATTCCATTGATTTCTATAGTATCTTCTTTGTGAGAGTTGAGCAAAAAGGTAAATATCCTGCAGCACCCTTTATCTCAGTCCAACAGATAATCCGTGCCACTATTTGAATAGTTGAATACTTATTAAAACAGCATATATCAGTGTTTGATTTCTTTTGAGATTCTTTCTACAATGTTACAAGCATTATTTTTACTTTCAGTCCTTTTAAAACACAAATACAAGTATGGAACCTATTATCCAGAATGCTTGGGACCTGGGGTTTTCCAGATAAGGGATCTTCTGAATTTTGCATCTCCATACCACGTCTACTAAAAAATAATTAGAACATTAAGTAGGCCTGCTTTGCCTCCAAAAAGGATTAATTATATCTAAGTTGGGTCAAAGTACTAGTTATGTTTAATTACCGTATTATAGAGAAAAAGGAAATAGTTTTTAAAAATTAGAATTATTTGATTAAAATTAGTCTATGGAAGACAGCCATCTGGTAATTCTGAGATTTCTGGATAACAGGTTTCCAGATAACGGATCCCATACCGATATTATTAAAACCGTCATTTGAGTGTGAGATAAAAAATAATAATTAAAACAAAGTACATAATGCATTGTAAACTAGTTTGTAGCTTGCAAAACTAACTGACAATAATCTGGGTTCCCATAGCAAAAAAAAAAACATGCTCATATTTTCAGTGTCGTCTGGTGACAGACAATTGCTGTCAGGTTGTGTGGCTATTGCTAATATAAAGGACAGTGTCTGTACTCCAAGCAGAAAACATGTAGCTTCCATATACACAGTCTCAGACCTAATATATTTATAATTAATTGCAAAATCTTTAAGTTGTGTCTAACATATTCACTGAAGGGTGTAACCTACCCACTACAGTTTCTGTTATTATTTTATTTTTATTCAAAAGGATGGTTTTTTAACGTGTGCTCTTTTGCTAGTCCATGCGTTTGACGTCACAGATTTCACATAATGCAGAACTGAATAAGGTTTTGCATGACTGTCAGTGCTTCTGCAATTTGCTTTGTACTCATTTCCTGCAGACCTTTAGCAAAAAAAAATCTTTGTGCAGGAAGTCATAGTTTTTAAAGAGCTTGATCTTTCAGCAGTGAAAGCAAACAGTCTGATGCAGAACGCTAGTCCAAGAGTTGTAAGATCAATGGTGGCCTAGAAATGTGGCACGTTGGCATCACTGATTGATGAAGCAAGGAATTTGGGACTACATATTAATTTTTAAGAAGGTTATTGCATTTCAGAAGAAATGAATCTATTTAGAAGAGAAAGGGCATCACATCCGGTCCTATATGGAAGGTCGTTGTCTCTACCAGCTACATGCAGTAGCAGAGATACAACCGATGCTCCCAGTAGCTATAAGTGGTACTCGAGGTCCACGAGAAAGACATTTGGGCAGTCTTCTCTCCGCACTACTTTTAAAGAAAATGGACAGAGCCAGTCTATGTCCAGATTTCACAGTGGCAGAAATACTAAGGAACAGCCACAGGGATTTTTATCTGTTCATCAGAACTACAGACCATCTGCCACGTTAAATGATGTTATTCGCTTGAATCAAGAGAACATTAATTTTCATGGATCCAAGTCAGAATTGAGAACTGGAGCTAGTAATAAAAAATTAAAGAAGGTTACCTTTGATTGGTCCAGATCAGAGCCAGAGGGTCTAGTATCATGGAGAAGCCATAGCCTTCATTCTGGATTACAGCGTACTCGTTCCTTGGAGCAAGAACACCATAGAGCTTCGAACCGTGGGTTTTTTTCTGCCTTTTCAAAAGGACTGTCTAGAATATTAAGCTCATCTAGCAAAGACATTCGAGAAATGGCTAAAGAAGACAAAGGTAGGATAGATATTTGTTTATATGTAGGAGAGTTTATATTTGCATAACAGAAGGAAATCACATGTCAAAACAAACTGTGATAAAATACGTAGGCAATAACAAAAGACTCCAGCACTCTTCTGGGTAGAAATGGTAAAAACTGTGTGTTTAGATAGCATGGTACAGCATTTCCTTCCACTTCGTAATCTGTCATCAAGGCAAGATAAAAGTCTTGGGAGATGATGTATGCATGTATGTGTATTACCATGAGTGTGCATGTGGAGAAGGCAGTAGATAAGTCTGTGTAAATATATAAATATATATATATATATAGATATATAGATATATAGATATATAGATATATATATATATATATATATATATATATATATATATATATATATATATATATATATATATATAAATAAAGCAAAAAAACTGGTAGATTTATTTCAACGTTTCGGCTTACAAACTCAAGCCGTCATCAGGAAGGGGTGATAACGCCTTGAGTTTGTAAGCTGAAACGTTGAAATAAATCTACCAGCTTTTTTTCACTTATCAAGACCTGTTATCCAGAATACTTGGGAACTGGGGGTTTCTGGATAACAGAGCTTTCTGTAATTTGGACATCTATCTATCATATATATGTATACATACATATATATAAATATATATATATATATACATACAATTCAATGTGAGACACCTGCACTCTATCCTCTGTAGTTCCTTGCCGGGTGCTCGGTCAAAAGGATATGTAACAATTGAAGATGGACCAGCACTCCGTTTTCTTTATCAAAAGTGTTTATTCAATACACTGTGCATCCAACGTTTCGGCCCGCATTGGTAAAGGCTTGATAAAGGCCCCAATGCGGGCCGAAACGTTGGATGCACAGTGTATTGAATAAACACTTTTGATAAAGAAAACGGAGTGCTGGTCCATCTTCAATTGTTATATATACATACATATATATAAATATATATATATATATATATATATATATATATATATATATATATATATATATATATATTTATATATATGTATGTATACATATATATGATAGATAGATAGATAGATAGATGTCCAAATTACAGAAAGCTCTGTTATCCAGAAACCCCCAGTTCCCAAGTATTCTGGATAACAGGTCTTGATAAGTGAAAAAAAGCTGGTAGATTTATTTCAACGTTTCAGCTTACAAACTCAAGGCGTTATCACCCCTTCCTGATGACGGCTTGACTATATATATGTAAGTCCAAGCGTTGCCAGCACTCTCGATAAAGTTGCTTGAATTTGCCTGGGTGCAGTGCCAATAAATTATCCATAACTACTACAAGAAGGTCCGCACTCTCAGGACTTATAAAAATCATAATAAGTGAGAAATTTTGAGGAAGGCTAGGGACCTAGCCGAAAAGGTTAGTCATTTATAATAAATATTATGATTTTTATAAGTCCTGAGAGTGTGGACCTTCTTGTAGTAGTTACACATATATATATATATCCTTGAGAAAGGTCCTAACAGGGACCGAAACGTTGGACATTGATGCAACAGAAATAAAATAATTTTTTTTATATATGGGAGTGCTGGTTCCTTTGAACATTTTGATATATATCGGATAGGTGCACTCAGAAAACAATGGAAATGCCTAGGTGCTGGAACATATATCAATAGAGTAAAGAAATCCGCACCGCACGTTTCGGCTCTTCCTGATGACAGCTCGAGTCTAAGCCAAAACGTTGAATAAACCCATTTTTTTTTCATCACAAAAGACCTATGAGTGTGGATTTCTTCAAAAAGATAAAGTGTTTATTTCATCAACGTTTCGGCCCTTGATAAAGGCCCCAATGTGGGCCGAAACGTTGGATACACGAGTGATATGAAAATAAAATGAATTTGAA
Source organism: Xenopus laevis (assembly GCF_017654675.1). Classification (NCBI taxonomy): domain Eukaryota; kingdom Metazoa; phylum Chordata; class Amphibia; order Anura; family Pipidae; genus Xenopus; species Xenopus laevis. The sequence continues at coordinate 95,174,117 of NC_054377.1, forward strand.
CACTTGAAAATCTGAGAGAAAGGTCCCCAGGACCGAAACATTGGATAACAGGGCTGTGTTACCAATAAAACACTTTATTCACTTCTACAATGAGTTTGCTGATCCATTACTACTGTGTGTGTGTGTGTATATATATATATATATATATATATATATATATATATATATATATATATATATATATATATATATATATATATACATACACACATACATACACTAAAGGGTTTTTTACTCTTTGAAACAGCAATTGTTTGCCTTAAAGACATACTGACCCTCTTAGGCATATGAATGCACTGTTCTCTACTTTGTAAGTGCTTTTGTCAATAAAACACTCCTTGACCTAATTGTTCCAGATATTTGCCTGCAGATCCTGTGCAGCTAGAATCATTCCTTTACTGGTGTAGCTGTCAGCGTTTGAATGGTATCCCACAAGCCCTACCTTAAAACTACCTTAACTCTTTCCAAGATTGTTGTTCGGTCTGTCACCTGGTTGGGATATTTATCATGTATGTTAATCATCGACTACCTCTATCTGTGGGAATAGTGTTACTGCGTGAGTTTTCACTACAGATACTTGAATTTGCTTTCTATTAAGTAGAATAAAGTATGATATTGGAAATAATTATATATTTCAGCTAAGATTGGTACAAAAAAATGCTATGTGTTTGAATTAAGAACAATCACATATTTGCAATGCTTTCTTTATACAAACCTTCTGATATTTACATTTTGGAGCAGTTGTACACTTGTAAGCTAGACTTCAAATCCAGGAAACAAATTAAGCAAGTATATTGGTTTATTGCAACTGTATTTATATGCCAGCGTGGGAGTGGGAAGCCTTAAAATAGCATTTGAGTGCAACAACTGGCAGCTGTGTTCATTTCTGCTTCCATTGGCCAAATGGTTTGAGGTTATTTGTTATTTAACCGTGCTTCTGCTTTTTCTCAGTATGCCTAGCTGAAAATTGCAGCATGTTGCTAGCAACTTTTGCAGGGTACCATATACCCCATTCATTCTTTTGCAGTCATGCAGTTTGTCAGTATACTACCTTTTTTGCAGACCTGAAAATTCATCATCTACTGCCATGTCAAGCAAATGTAAAGGATACAGTTAGGAAGAACTGAAGTGGAGAAATCGGAAAGCAGGAATTAGTTTATAATCCTTCTAATAAACCATTCTTATTCTGTAAGGAAGTAAGTTGGTTTATTTGACCTATGGGAAGGTTAGATAATGATGGAGTGGTACCTGGGTAAAATGAGGATGTGGTGGAAAGAGAATGAGGAATTTTCGCTGATATAGTTTAGCCGAAGGACTTTCTTTCTGACAGTGGTGTAACTAGATGTTATTGAGTCCCACAGCAAATTAATTTAAGGAGCCCCAACATATCCAGAAGTTGTTCTGTTTTACCATTATATGTTGAAATTGCTCTTTAATTAGGGTCTCATGGGGCCCCTATACCTCATGGGCCTTCCTGCAGCTGCAGGGTCTGCTTCCTCTGTAGTTATACCCTTGCTTTCTTATTTGGTTTTGATGTGATGTGAAAATTTGGATAAAATTGCACCCCTATGCAACAGGAAGCCATGCCATAGCTTTGAGAAAAAGAATGTCTGCTCAAGTAAAGTGGGAGATACAAGCATATGATTTCAGTGCTGGAGATCTTATGAAGCTGTACTTTTAGGATCTTTGTATTCAGTGCTGACTGCATTTAACTGCATCTATTTGTTGGTGACAAGTGGGTGTGATCACACAAAAGGTGATGTGCTGAAAAAAAATGCAGAATTAAAATAGCAGCAAACAAATATGTGTAACAATAAGGAGCTATATATAATTGGTTGAATTATGTAGCATAACAAGCCAAACTGGTTTTATTTTCTAAAACAGGCACATGGGGGTCCTTTAAACAGCTGTACTGTAGCAAGCCAGGATAAAGGCATAAATGCAGCATTTTTAACCATTTTTGATACTAAATTGAATATTATATGTGTACAGATTTCTCTGAGCTCTGTGTTTATGGATAACTGTGAGGTCTTGTGTGGTTTTGCAGTGTATGCTTTTGCTAATGATACAAATTATGCAGTGTGGGCATGTATGCATAAATATACACATAGTGGTGGGCACAAATGGAAAATGAGTAGTTGTCAGAATTGAAAGGATCCAGACAATATTCAAGGTTCCAGGGGTTAGAAAAGTAAACACAAATGCTATTGGTCATAAATATAAGATCTTTCTTAAGATTTAAAGGGGAGCTGAGGGATATAACTTACACCAAGACTGCTGTTAATGTTTACAAAAGTCTGTTTCACTTTTTTCTTATAGTTTTTGCATTATAAGTGCATTAATGATGTACTTAATCTAATGTTTTTCTTCTGCAAATAGTAGCAGATTATGTCTGGAAAAGTATGGTTAGGTAAGTCAATAAATATATACAGAAAAACTGTTTTTAAAGTAGATTTATTTAAAACATAGAAATTGAGGGATTCTTTTTTTTGTAGAGATTACATTATTAAAAAAAAAAAAAAAAGACTTTACATAACTTTGCTTTGGAATTGTGCCTTAGTAAAAACACATTTTAAAGAACATTAGCATTTCATATTTCTGTAAAAGTATTCACGGATTTTAGAAATCCTGATATTTTGTTCTGTGATATTTTTTTCAAAGCATTGATATTTCTTTCAAAGCATTCATGTTTTTTCAAAGCATTGATATTTTTTTTAATGCATATTGAGCTTGATAACGGGCTGCATGGCCTGAAACATTGCAGTAATGCCCTAAGTACTGAATAAAGACTTTTTAAGTGAAAATATTTAGTGGTGCTGTTCAAACGTGAAGAATTGTCGGGTAACTCTTTGAGAACGATGCTTTTTCAAGTAAGGTGCTATTTAAATATTTACCTTTTATTTTCCTTTAGTTAGGGGCAATGGGCACAGAATTCCTATCCCTCCTTTTAATGTCTAGCACTAGACCTAATGACTGTGTGTTGGTGATCCAAATAGGGACAAATAATTAATGGATTCAGGATTTATCATTGTGGCATATGATCTAAAAAAAAAATGTATGTAATGAACATATCTACCTTTTATACCGGTAGCTGTTATTGACTATTATTGCCTTTATCTCCCAGCTGGGCAGGTGTTGGGAGTTGTAGCACACATCAGCAGGAGAACATTAGGTTTGCCTACCCCTCCCTTATTGTAATCTTGCGAAACCAGACCCATCTTGAGACATTGCTTGTACTCATCTCTACATGTTTTGTACTGCAGTGTTGCAAGGTGTGTTTGGTGAACAGTGAATACAGTGGTGCTTTATAAAAATTATTTCAGTAAACAAGCCTGTAAGTGGGAAAGTTTTCATTTATTTGTTCTAGGATTCCGTTTACGTCCTGAGATCATATGTAATGAGCCTGACATTCCTAAATCAATATGCCAACTTTCCATCTGACGAAATGTTTTATATAGACAGCAAAAACCTGATCTGTGCAGTTCTTGTCCAAACAACATATACATTTACTTCCACGGTTTCCCCTATCACTATGCCCCAGTGATTGCAATGCTTCTCATTTGCTTAACACTCTCATTGATACTGGCAAAAGCTGACAGGTGGAATGCCCTTCATTAACAGCTTCATTTTGTGCAACAAGGCCTAAGAACAGACACTTTGTTGTTTCTACCTCTTTTGGGTTTTCTGAACAGATTTTATTGAATGCTTGAGTACATACATCAAGCATTGTGACAGAAAAAAGTAGTTAGGATTTCTCTGAGGGTAGATGGTGAGCAGAGATGGGCCAAAAAAAAAAGTATTAAATCTGTAGTTTAGCCTTCCTACTGGCGTACCAGACATGGTTGAGGTAGAAGAGTCAAACTAATAGAAATGCTGTTCAGTTTTGTTCAGATTTCATATGTTTATTGTGTTTATAAGTTCAAAGAATCAGTTTGCTTTCCTTCAGCTATGCCTAAATATATTTTTTACTCATTGTTAGATCACCCACAGGCATTCAAAACAGCAGTATATAAAGTGAAAAGAGTTTTGTGACATATAAAGGCACTAAGTGCTTTTAAAAATGGCACCCCGAGGTAAACAATGATTTTTGAAAAAAATAAACCCATTTCGATGAGTAATGTGGGACATCTCACAGCATTAAGTAACGTGCGTGCCATTAGATAATGTTTTACTGGTTATTCTGGTCACCTGTGTATTATGATTATTTGACACTGGTTTCCTATGTAGAACAGTGGCTCTTATCCTCAGACTGTATCTAGAATACCTACCATAAGGCAAGATAGAAATTCTGTTTTTCCAGAACGGAAATAGAAATACCAGTGATTAGTCCCATGCCAGCAGAAGACAATAAAGTTTCCAACTGTAAACCAAAATTTCCTTTTTGCTGCAAACTACACAGCCTTGCACAATGTTATGCACAATTTTAGGGTAGAGCAAAGTACATTGTGTTCAGTATCCCTTGTAATAGTATGAAACCAGTAAATATACATTCATACACAAACACACCGGAATTCCTTGATCATTTACCAAAAGCTCTATTCATAACTCCCAGTGGTCCTGATTTATGTGGGATATCCCTGAACTCCAAACAGGGTAACTGGGAAGTAGGTAGGATTTTGGGTTAAACATGCAGGTGTCTGGGCATGGTCAGGACAGTTTAGACATGGCCTAAGATGTCCATTTATAGTTACAGATCTCGGAAGGTATGTGATAGCCATTTAATTAGTTTTTTTCATTGATTTTTAAATATCAAGACTAGAATAATACCGATTTGTTACTAAAATGGCCTTACCACTTCCATCTACACCTAAACAATCTGAAAATGTTCTTAAACCATCTTGTATTTGCTCAATGGCAGAAGCATTAAAACTCTGCAAAACCATTAACTGTTGCTTTTTTGTATATTATGCCATGCTTTATGTATTTCTATATGTTTAGTCTAGATTTTTCACATTTTTACTACCACAGTAGACGTATTTGTCATATTACTGCTTTTTATACTGTTATTACATTATTTAAATGGTAGTATCCTGAATCTCCGCCACTGGATAAATAGCCTGAAGGCTTGCAATATGTTTCTCCATCAGTAAAAATATAGCTTGCATCAATAAAATTTTTTTTACTTTTGCAGTTCAGAAGTTCTGTTCTTCCTGATGGATCTGGTTTCAGATTGCATTTGTTCAAACAAACAGTCCTCTTCTTGTTTGTCGACTCCAGCTGTGCCTTAATGCAAGTGCCTTTATCATGCCACTCACTGATTTGCCATTTTCCAGTATATAATGGCTCAGTGCTATTATTATTATAACATATTTATTAAGCACCAACATATTCCACAGCGCTGTACAATTAATTGGTGTATACAATGACCATACAAATTTACATAAAAAAATAACTAATACCGGTAACTGATACAAGGGGTAAAGAGGGCCCTGTCCTATAGAGATCATTTACTAATCAATTTAATGAAACCAATAAGCATGATGCTAAGTAATAATACAGAAAGTATTTATATTATTGATTATATAAGCTCATCTGGTGTTTCTTTGGTTTTAATGTCATGTTGAATTCATTTAACTTCTGTTCCTTATACAGCAGCACAGCATTTATGCAACACTTTACAGAGGTTGTTCACCATTCATATCATTCCTTTCCTCAGTCAGGTCTACAATCGAATTCCCTGATTTATTCACACAACAGCATTAAGGCCAGTTTCATCATGAATCAATTAACCTGCCTGTATGTTTTTGAAGTGCAGCAGAAAACTGGATTTTACTTTCTGTCAATTGCTAGGAAATGCTTTTCATTAATAATTAACTATCTGGCAATGGCTGGTGGTTTATGTTCTAAAGCAGGGGTGTCCAACCTGCGGCCCAGGATGGATAAGAATACGGCCCATGATGGATATGAATGCGGCCCAGTTTGAAACGCTCAGTTCCTGAGTAAATGTCATAATATAATAATAAGTTTTTATAATATCCAGGTGTCCCATATTCCAGTGTACAGCTCCGTCTGGTTATCCAACTGGTATTGTCATTGTTTTATGTGTATTTTCTTTACTTTTACAAATCAAAAGTGTTTGTGTATTTCATGTGTGCCCCTAGACAATTTTTATTTTTCAAATGTGGCCCAGGGAAGCAAAAAGGCTGGACACCCCTGTTCTAAAGACTCCTACAAAGAGAGGAAATTTCAAGTGCTCCATATTAACTGCGTGCTTAGTTGCAGGTGTTGAAATATTGTCACTTCCTGTTTGGTCAGTTGATCTTAATAAGAACTGGTTGTATCTATCAGGGGTGTTCTATTACATGTCCTTTACCCAGTATGTGATGGAAAAGTCTCTAGGTCAATCTGCACATTAACATTTAAGGTCACTCTAATATTTTGGTTTGAAAGAGTGCTCAATGCTGCTGCAGTTGGAAAGTTTTCCTTGCGGTTGCATCTTTGTGCTCCTGTTCTGAAAGAGCTATCTGTCAGTGTAGCATTCAGTGCTGTATTTCAAAGCTAGACAGCTGGCATTCCACTAGTGAGAGAAAAATCTGAAATCTTTGGAGTTCACATAGTGTCGCTGAGACAGCATCACATTTCTTTCAGAAGCCTTTCTGTAACTAAAGGTAGAGTTTCACACTTGAGTCCAGTTAATCATTTAATATTACTATTATTCTTTTATTTACATTACACTATCACTGACATCAGCCCTTGCCTCAGTGGAGCTTACAGCCCCTGTCACGCACATATACAATGGGCAATTTTGTCAGAAGTCAATTAAACTTCCTGTATGTGTACCCAGAGGAAAGCCGCATAAGCATAGAACATACAAACTGCTTGCCAACAGAGCTGTGGCTAACATCAGTTATGGGACCCCATATGCTGCAAGTAAGAAGTGCGAGCCTCTGTGCCTGCATGCTGTCTGTACTACCCTTGCAAATAGTGCCCTGGTTGGGATCAAACCAAGGCAGAAGTGCTAGCCTCTGTGCCTCCATGCTGTCTGTACTACCCTTGCAAATAGTGCCATGGCTGGGATCAAACCAAGGCAGAAGTGCTAGCCTCTGTGCCTCCATGCTGTCTGTACTACCCTTGCAAATAGTGCCCTGGTTGGGATCAAACCAAGGCAGAAGTGCTAGCCTCTGTGCCTCCATGCTGTCTGTACTACCCTTGCAAATAGTGCCATGGCTGGGATCAAACCAAGGCAGAAGTGCTAGCCTCTGTGCTGTGTGTACCCCATGCTGTGTGTACCCCTTGCAAATAGTGCCGTGGCTGGGATCAAACCAAGGCAGAAGTGCTAGCCTCTGTGCCTCCATGCTGTCTGTACTACCCTTGCAAATAGTGCCCTGGCTGGGATCAAACCAAGGCAGAAGTGCTAGCCTCTGTGCCTCCATGCTGTCTGTACTACCCTTGCAAATAGTGCCCTGGCTGGGATCAAACCACGGCAGAAGTGCTAGCCTCTGTGCCTTTATGCTGTCTGTACTACTTTTGCAGATAATCCTCTGGCTGGGATCAAACCAAGGCAGCAGTGCCCCTTGACTTTTCCTGTAAAAGGTGGACATTTTGTCTTGTTTGCTTACTAGTAAATCTTGTAGCTGTAAATAAAGATTCACAGAATATCACCCTGATTTTGATATACCTAAATCACATTTAACCAGCCCTGATCATACAAGTACAAAACCTCCTATTGTCTGTATGTTGAAGATATAGTTGACATTACCTTGCACAGAGTGGGGGAAAAAAAATAATAAAATCATCATTGCATTAAACATTATATAATATTTCCTAATACCGGTATAGGATCCCTTATCCACAAACCCATTATCCAGAAAGCTCCAAATTTCAGGAAACTCATCTTCATTTTAAGCAAATAATTCTAATTTTTTCAAAATGATTTCCTTTTTATCTGTAAAAAAAACAAAAAAACCTACCTTGTGAATGAACATGAATCCATATTGGCAGTAAAAACGCTGTTGGGTTTATTTAATGTTAAGACTTAAGGTATGGTGACCCAAATTATGGAAAGATCCCTTTTACAAAAAAACCTTGGTCCCAAGCATTCCAGATAATAGATCCTATACCTGCATATGCAATGTGAAAGTGAATAGCATATTCAGCTTCAGAAATGATCACTAAATTGCAGAAAACATAGTATGAGCTTTATGCTTATTTTCCAGCAGAATACTTGGTGCGTGCTTTACAAAAGATGTGTCCATTGCAAAATACACTATCTTTATCTACATATTTAAGTGAAGGTCGATTAAACTATATTGTGTTATCTTCTGTTGTCCAGTATTTCCATAACATAAAAAACACTGGGTAAAATAAGGTCAGCGGTGTATGAATGCAGTAGTTCACCTTCATGTATATGTATTTATTTTAAAAATAAGCTTTGTCTGACATCAAGCTGCTAGTCTTGAATGAACCAAACCTACATTTGCTCTGTTATCCTGTTTTTTACCATTTGTTAAGTAGTTTTGAGAGCTTTCAGATTGACAGGACTGTGCTGGAGGCTGTGTGGAAGCTGAGATAGCTCCTTCCTTAACAAGGAGGTTAAATTTAGCATTGCCTCTAGTATGCATTCTCCGAATGACAGGCAGCTCCTCTTGAGGGTTCTGCCAGTCTTTTCTATGTTATTATTGGAATAAATCTGAGAAAACAGAGGTGTAAAGTACTTGTGGGTTTTACTTAGTGGGAACTAATCAAAACATTTAGAATTTGAACACAGAAATTCATAGATATATTTAAAAGTGGTCCAAATGATCTTAATTATTTGTTATTGCATTGTAGTTTATGAGTGCTGGTATTTGCCCTGTAATTTTTGGGTTGCACCTGTTTTAATTTTAGGCCTATGTCACAGAAATTTCCTTGTTTTCCATAGTTCCTTGTTTTATTTCAGTTCATAAATAAGAAATCCTTTGTCTTTTCACAATGGTTGTTGTTGGGCATAAGGTGCGGTTACCACAGGTGTGTATATAGATGACAGGTTGTTATAACTTGATGCTAAAATTTATATCTAAGAGATACTGTCACACTTGGAATGAGTCCAAGAACCAGGAATATAAGGAAAATAATTTCTACATAAGGTAAACAATGAGATAAACTAGGAGTGAATTTTTTTTAGGATGACTCATGAAGCAGAAGTTGTTAGGTAAGAACGGGTTATTTTAGATCTAATATTTGTAGCTATGGAGACAAATCATGAATTGGAGGTTGTTTTTCAGTGATGTCGGTTTAGTGCTATAAACAAAAGGCCTCTTATGCAGTTCTAAATATGGGAGATGAACTGTCGTCAAACACACACACCCACATTTCTTTCTTATGTCCCACTGACATGAAGCGGGCTTTGCTCCTTTCTCTTTCCTGGTCTATTGGCAGACATAGGCAGCTGTTTGTTAGTCTGAGCTCAGATCTAGTAGGTTGAGATAAAGGGTCCTTTGTTAACTTTTATTAGCCATTATTTCTCTGATTGGTTCATGGGAATGAGTTGCCATGCATTTTTTGTGCTGTTCTTTATTTTCATTCTTTCAATGGACAGTCTATCAAGCCTCACCAGGCATAAACAGACCATATAATCACATGCTTAACATTTTGTTATCATATTCAGGTTTAAATGCAGGCTTGAAAATACTTTATACTTTACTAGACTTTCTTATCTCTCACACTTAATATTACCAGACCTATTCATCAGTGGCTGAAGCACCTGTTTGACACAGAATACTCGTATGCACAAATGCTTAGTTAAGTGCCACAAGCTCAATTACTCTTCGGCAAGATGCGAATTATCTAAAGTGTGTTCATCCGTGCTTTTTAGCAAATGGCACAATGTGGTTTTGCTGGTGATGTTTTCAGTCCTTTTTTTTTTTTTTTTTTTATTAAATAACACATTTTCAGCCAATTTTAATTGCAAATTAAATGAAGGTTTTGACTGTAGAACAAATAATATCTTGAAGCCATTGAAGCCAGTGGGTTCCATTCAAGCAGGGTTCTTAAATCACAGTGTTTCGACCCACATCCCATTATTTTTGCAAGGGTTTCTTTATGTGATCTATTTGAAAAGAACACTATACTAGGATGGGAGGAACTTGCTATGTTTTTACACCAGGTACAAAGGGAGGTGGAAATTTAATGAGCAACATATTCTCCGTTTGTGCTACTGTAGAGCACTTCTTTCTAAAATCTTTTTATTTGGCTTATGTACATGGGTACAGCAGCATAACATACGACACTGGCTGCTTTTGATGCTCGTGACATGATGTGCAATCAGGGCCTGGGCAATTCACCTTACACCACCCCAGAGATATATGGGGCAGATATTTATCAAAGAGTGAAGTTAGAGATCATCACAGTCCACTGGAGTGAAATTCCACCACTCATTCATTCATTTCTATAGGATTTTGAAAGTTCATCCTTTGATAAATATGCCTTTAAAATGTTATAGAAATTAATGAATATATATATATATATATATATATATATATATATATATATACACACCTCCAAAAAGATTCCAAAAATAACGTCAGCATACATACTAACTTTGTCGTGTATTTGTTATACTTAACTTAACACTTAAGTGTTAAGATGTAAAGAAGGCAGTCAACCAAAAGACAACTGTAATCTGTTTGATGCATAATAAATTAGGGCAATTAACTAAATGGCCCCTTGAAAAGCCAAATTTAATGGCTGACTGTACAATTGCCACTCAAGATTAATCTCTGAGCCCGTGGACCCAGCAAGAGATTTTCACTATGCTAGCTCTTTTATGTGCCTGATGTTGCATATTGCCAGTTTTAGATTTGCTTTGTAACAAATTTACTTAAGTGAATGCGCAAGTGAGTAATTTAGGCCTTAAAGATTGTTTTCTTCTGAGCTGACACAACTACATACAGTAGAACCCCCATTTTACATTTTTCAGGGGACCAGGAAAAAATTATGTAAAATCCGGGAAAATGTAAAATTAGGGAAATGTGTTAAAGGGATATTGTCATGGGAAAAAAATCTTTTTCAAAATGAATCTGTTAATAGTGCTGCTCCAGCAGAATTCTGCACTGAAATCCATTTCTCAAAAGAGCAAACAGATTTTTTTGTATTCAGTTTTGAAATCTGACATGGGGCTAGACATTTTGTCAATTTCCCAGCTGCCCCAAGTCATGTGACTTGTTCTCTGATAAACTTCAATCACTCTTTACTGCTGTACTGCAAGTTGGAGTGATATCACCCCTCCCCCCCCCACCAGTCAAACAAAAGAACAGTGGGAAGGTAACCAGATAATAGCTCCCTAACAAATATAGTAAATCAATAGTAAAAACCCATGTCCCACTGAGACACATTCAGTTACATTGAGAAGGAAAAACAGCAGCCTGCCAGAAAGCATTTCTCTTCTAAAGTGCAGGCACAAATCACATGACCAGGGGCAGCTGGGAAATTGACAATATGTCTAGCCCCATGTCAGATTTCCAAATTGAATATAAAAAAATCTGTTTGCTCTTTTGAGAAATGGATTTCAGTGCAGAATTCTGCTGGAGTAGCACTATTAACTGATGTATTTTGAAAAAAAAACATGTTTTCCGATGACAGGATCCCTTTAAAGTAACTTTTTCTTCAAGTACTGAAAGGATATAAGCACAGGAGTCTGTTTTACTTTGCGATACCATATTTACTGTGTTAATAACAAGGGTTAAACATTAATGTTACACTATGGGGGGTATGTGCAAGACTCTCTGTCAGTCAGCTAAAGAAATAAGTGATTGGTGCAGGACTGTATAAGAGGCTGACTCATTGGCATTAACCATTTACAGGCAGAACCATGGCAAAATAAACATTTTGACTAGTATTTTAAACCTCTTTATTTCAAAAATAACAACATTCATAGAGGAAAAAAGCAGTTTTTGGGAATATAAGGGCAAAAGTTTGATGTAAAATCCGGGAAAACATTACTTAAAATCAGGGAAATGTTCCCATTGAAATGCATTATAAATTGATGGGACCACAAATAAAAAATGTAAAATGTGGGAAAACTTAAAACCAGGGGACTTAAAATCGAAGTTTCACTGTACACATTTTATTAGTTTACTCCTTAGAAGACTTAAGTAGTGCCACCAACAGCTGTGTCAGGAAATCACCCTGTATTCTACCAGGACTGGTTCACCTTTAAACTAACTGTTAGTGTCTTATAGAATGGCTAATTCTAAGCAACTTTTTAGTTGGTCCTCATTTTTTCTTTTGCATAGTTTTTAAATTGTCACCTTCTTCTGTTACCAGTTTTCAAATGGGGGGGGGGGTGGCTCACTGACAAATTTATAGTACATTCTAGTACTAATATTTCTAATCAGAGTCTCCTATTCATATTCCAGTCTATTATTCATATCAATGTATGGTTGCTAGGATAATTTGGACCCTAGCAACCAGATTTCTGATCTAGAACGCTAAATAACTCAAAAACCACAAATAATAAAAAATTAAAAGCAATTGCAAATTGCTTCAGAATATCACTCCCTACATCATAGTAAAAGTTAATTTAAAGCTGAACAACCTCTTTAAGCAGGATATTTTCAGCCAGCCTACAAAGTCTTCTTTGTAGCCTGCCTTCTTTCTGCCAACCTATAAATTCTCCCTCATAGCTTGCCTTCTTTCAACCAGCCTACCAGATCTTCCTCATAGCCCACCTTCTTTCTGGAAGTCCACCAAGTGTTCCTCATAGCCTGCCTCCTTTCTGCCAGCCTACCGGGTCTTCCTCATAGCTTTCCTCCTTCTGTGAGATTTGACGCTAGCTGCATGTGACAAGTAACCTAGCAGCTTTCCTTGCTTATTGACTTCCCTGCTGCTTAGCGTTTTCAACAGTAGAAACATTGTGATCTACCAGCAGATCTTGAGCTGTGACCCAGCAGCAGCCCATAAACAACTATAGCCATTAGATCACCCCTGGGTGCTTTCTACTGTTGTCCAACTGTTCCAGAATTCGATTTTCTCCTTGTGTCCTCTGGGCCACTCTGTGTATGAATCAAATGCTGTAACTGTTCCTGGCCTAAATGTCATTTACTCTGAGCTCAGCAAAGTCTTGTAATTTTGCACTTGACTTGAGTGAATACATTAGTCCAACCCTGGGTGAGAGATCCTATGCCTTATGTGCCACTGCCCATATTCTTTTTTATAGTTACCCATTCATTGAATAGCACAGTCAGTTAATTATAGTGCTGCCAATACTGGAAAATGCCTGAATTTTTTGGTTTATTCAGTGTCTTCTTTGTCCCCCATATAATGTGTTTGCAGCCTGTGTGGATTCCTGGAGCATGGGACAAGCATTGTGTTGAGTAACGTAAGCAGCTTGTTAGCATGAAATCATCTGGCTGTTATGTGCCGTGAGAATAAATAATGTCAGACTGGCCTAACACTCCTTTATTCCTGCAACCACCAAATTGCTTTCAGCCACCAAATCAAACAGCTGTAGTAGGCAAACAATGAGAGTGTTAAAATATGCAGTGAGATTTCTCTGCATGTATATTTATTCGTGCTGATCCTCCCAGCAGTCAGTTTAACTTGGATGGAGGCAACGTTGGGAGGTGACAGAGATTTCTGTGTGGGTGTTCCACGAGGGAATACTTTGCCATGCTTTATACAGCTCCTAAGCAGATAATTGCAGTTTACGTTTGGCAAATAATTGTGTTCCGTATAAGCAAGCACACACTAGGGCCGATGTAGGCGGATCTCCTCTTGCTTTGTTCCCCTTTAAGCCTGTCCTGAGAGTGTTCTGCCTGCAGTGGAGAATACAAAGCATGATCCTAGCCATGGCTGCTTGCAACTTCATTATTTTCAGCTTGACAATATGAAGTTTCAGCACTGACCTTTGCTTTTGGATTAGGGCCATTTTGTTTTACCCAGCTATTCATGAGAATAACCCAAGAGCTAAACAGATTGTAATTCTAGTCCTTTATATCTATATTCCCAAAATCCTTTGAGATTCACATACACAGGCTAAAGGTGGCCATACACGGGCCGATAAAAGCTGCCAACAGACCGAGTCGGCAGCTTATTGGCCCGTGTATGGGGGCCCCCGACGGGCTTCCCCGAAAGTCGGCCAGATCGGATGGGACTAAAAATCCCGTTGGATCGCGGCCGCATCTGTTTGTTGATGCGGTCCCGCGATCCGACCGCCCGTTCGCTAGGATCCGATCATTGGGCCCTAGGGCCCACGATCGGATCAGCCCGATATTGCCCACCTCAAGGTGGGCATATCGGACGGGAGATCCGCTCGTTTGGCGACATCGCCAAACGAGCGGATCTCTCCATGTATGGCCACCTTTACTTGCCAGGGTGATGTTGCAGCATAGGCATGTTTGAAACCAGTTCTGGATTTTCAGAGTCTAGTAAGAGAGAATAATGAATATATAAAATCCAACACTCCACATACATCAAATAAGGACATCCTGGCCAGGCCACAAATAAGTCATGTTACCTGCGCTAACCCAGTTTGCTGCAGTCAGGAGGTTGGTCCACAGGTCCAGGATATCCAAATGCACTGAAGGAAATGCACATAACTGCATTAGCATTTCATCACCTACGTTGTAATTCACATTTTCAGTCCGTGATCATTAGTGGTTATAGGCAACACTCTGTACTCGTATATTATTTCATCTATTTTTTATTGAATGAGTAAAGTATAATAACTTATTGCATGCATGGAATATTTACATGTATCTATATGACTAGGAAATGTCATTGCTTAGCTCTGTTGAGGTGTTTTCTGTTTGACAGTAACGACAAAAGCTTCCAAAGTCTGTGCAATGCCTGATTTTCACACTTGATATACATGGTGTTTCATGCAGGGCTAGAATGTGCTGTTTATTTAAACAGATTTATACAAATGGCTAGGTTAGTCTAATGTATTTAACTGCATATTTTAAGGGGAAATACAGACCCTTCTTATATTTATTTATATTCTTCTTTCTTCTACTCTGACGAGCGCATACACTGAATGCCTTGCCTTCCAGACCCAATGTAAAAATAGAATGCCTGAGTCTTTCTTAGATTCCTTGCTCGGCTGCCCTGAGAAGCATAAAGGTTTCTGTGTAAAACAGCCTATTATAAGTGATCGCTCTGCTGTTTTTGAAATGTGGTTACTCATTATGTGATTAAGAGTAAAAGGAAATTGAAGAGAAAATAATTAACGTAAAGTATTAGTATCCTATTAAAAGATTTTCTTCAATCTTTCCTTATATGGCACCTGTTGGGCAAAAATATTATCCCCAGCCAAAGGTGCAGGCTATTAGAGCCCACACTCCGGCTGGGGGTAACAGTAGTTTTTTTAAATTTCCCTCCACCAGCGCTAGGTCACCCGCACCGGGAGCTCCTGGTATGAGCAGCCACGTCAGGGCATGCACATAATAAGCAAATGCAGTGAATTGCTCATTATACGCGTGATGTCAGAAGCGCATACTTCTATAGAATGCCTTTAGCCTAGTATAACTAATTGCATTTAATTTACATGCAGTCTCTGCAATTCCTTCAGTCATTTTACTAAGTGCTGTTCAAATGAGCCAGCCTTTATACTATTGTGTGATTCAGCTGTGTATGTACAAACATGGGTGATCTCTGTGTTTTATGATTGTGTAATAAAAGGTACAAAGTTTGCTACTCATCTAATCGCCTGTTGCAGCCAATCAGCAGGGAGCATTTACTGGTCACCTGCTTAAAAGCAAACATGGGATTGGTTGCTATGGGTTACTGCACTTGGGTGAACTTGGTGCCATGTATTACATGTGGATGCCTGACAGTCGTCAGTGCTACTATTTCTGCAGCCGATATCTGGATTGATAGCTGATGCCAAACAACTCCAGAGTCTGACACCTCAAGGCTGCTTTGAGATGATTTAGGGTTGTAGTTCAGCAACAACAAGGCACTTGTAGACCTCTACCTTAACACAACTTATTTAAATATCTCTGTAATTAGTCTGTGCCATTTTCTCTGTATACAAAGACACAAAACAATCTCTTTTAAAAATGATTTTACCGCTGCAGTTCTAGCCACTCTTCTATTGTGAAACAAAATCTTGCTTCAGGGTCAAGAACCAATTGGCAATCATTTTCATTATTGAATAACAGATGCCTATGAGGTTATTAGATCTCATGTGACTGGTTATAGTCTAAATCTATTAAAGGCAGACAAAAGAGATGGTGGATAAAGACAAAGCATGGCCCAAATCTGTAGATGTAGATGCAACTGTTATTTTAATAATACCATTATTACTTCAGTGCATTAAAGAAGCAGTCAATCTGCAGTAATGTGATGTTTCAATAATACTGTTCATTGTTCTGTTAAGTGCTTCGAGATGGATTAGATCTGCATTAAATCATATTAAATATTCCATAGGTTGTTTCCATTCTGTTCTGCAAGTCTTGCCATATTTAATTTGAAATGCTCCAGATGAGCAGATCAAATGCCATTAATGTTACTGGCCATGTGAGCCTTTTACAAGTCATCCATACTAGTCTAATGAATGTCAGCTTGCTGTGCTGAGCTTGCCAGATGCTGCTCTCCCTTTGCTCTAATAAATACATTTCCTAAATCTATTGGTTTGTAGCACAACTGGCTGCTAGCACATCATAACAAAGCATGAAAGGGACGGCAGATTGGTATAGAATCTCCAAATAAATGACCAACGTGTATCCGTCTGTGCTGGAATTAGATGTTTGCATTTTATAGGCCTCTTCTCAGAGAGATTTTGAACAGTTTTGCTTTTGAAGCCCCTGCATGATTTAAGAAAAAAACTATTTGCTTTAAACTCTTAAATTATTTCTGGGATTGTGTACCATGCCCCTGTTCCCCTGTAACACAAGCAGTACACTGAATATTTATAACCATGGGAAAGAAAGTCTTTCCCTTAGCTCCCTTATCCCATCAGGCAAAGTAACAAGCCAAGCGTGTTAAGAGGGCGTCTCCAGTCGTCAATCTAGTCCTTATCCCAAATTAGCATCACAACAGGTTAAATTTGACCTGTGATTTCATAGGGAGCACAGATGACCCTCTTTTTGTTTCTGACCCATTGTAGATAATGAAGAATCTGATGCTGGTGTATATAGATACATTCTTCTTTCTTCCCCCACTAGTGGAATTTTCTTTTTCTTTGTAGACTGGGTGTGTTCCTTATACAGTGCTTATATTCATATTGTCACATCATTGTTTTTATTAGGTAAAATAAATTCCCCTTTCTGTTCACTAGAAATAAAAACATTCTTCCTACTTCCTTTTTGCAGAGTTCATGCTAGCAGGTCCTACTTGATACTTCTGTATTTCTATTAAAAAAAAAAAAAAAAAAAGAGAGAGAGATTTGTAAAGAAAATTATCATTGTTTCCCCAAATCCCCTGGAATTGCAGCAGACTTTCTTAACTTCCCTGGCGTAATTCTGAGGAGGTACAACATTTTAATGCATAAAAACATTCAGTTTCTGAATGAACCAATATAATTGTTCTGTGGATGTCTGAATTGAGTCTCAGCTAGAGTGGCAACACTTTAAAAAGGCATGAACCTTATATTGCAACATCTAGTCTGAATTCTATCTGAATATATTGCATGGATTACTGACCAGTAAAACAAATTACATTTATATCGGGACCAGCTGAAAGAACCTTTGTGTTTTTTTGAGCTTTAGCCGCATAATATTCTGATTAGATCTATCATAGTAGTTGAGATTGAAAAAGCATCCCTCAATTTTACCTATTCCTCGTGTAAATCCTACCTAACATTTAGTGTATCCAAGAGACACGCCCAGCCAGACACTGCTTCTAGTTTGCCATGTATGACTTTAGTGTAAATTAAGGTACACACATTTGTAAATAAATGAGCAGAGAATGTCATTTTGTCCTCCCCAATGTGAAGTCAGATACAACCTTGCAGGTCTACACGTACTCTCTCTTAAATGCTCTCTCTCTCGCTCACGCTCTCTCTCTCTCGCTCACGCTCCGTCTGTTACACACACACTCTCTCTTACACATGCTCTCTGTTACAAGCACTCTCTTACACGTGCTCTCTTAAACATTCTCTTTTGCATGCACTCTCTCTTACAGGCTCTCTCTCTCTTACAAACACATGTACTTATATTTATTTTATTTGTTAATATATCTTTTTATATATATTCTACCCTGGAGCTTCATTCAAAGTATTGGAATAAGATCACTTTTGTAATTTTCTGTGGTGAAGACCCAGCTTTATTGTATTCTGTGTGTGTGTCCTAAATGGGGGGGGGGGGGGGAATGGGTCTGTTCCTACAGTATTCTGTATGCCAGGTTTTCCTTGTTAGTGGCTGCCCTCTAGTGTTTAGACAGGACAATACAACAAAGCAGTTTCAGTTTGACTTTTCCAGGAATAATGTTTTCTGTAAAACTGTCTTTAATGATATATTTTTGATGTAATGGTTGCAAAAAACAGCTATAATAAAATTGGAACATTTATAACTTAATGTAACGGTTGTTCTCCTCGGCTTTCCTGAGACAAGTGAAGGTAATGAATATGCCGATTTGCCTTCATAGGTCTACAAATATGATATCTTTCCTTAGACTTAAAAGGGATCCGCGGGATCCAAAACGTACTCAGGGTGCTTCTCCTAGAACTTTTGAACTTTACATTCATTTTTGTTTCTAAGATATTCACATTTTTATACAGTACTTCTAATACCAGTCAAGTAACCCTTGGGTTAAAAGGATAAAGTAATGCATGTACTGTTGCTACCTTTCTAAAAAAAAAAAGTGTAATTGGGGTTGGCAACAACCTGGGTCTGGGTTGTGTCGTAAAGGGGTCTTGAAAGAGAGCTGTTGTGCTAAAGCCTGCCAAGCAGTATCACAGTATCCCAACTGCAAATATCTAATGAGCCCCAAAAAATATTAAATGACCAGAAGACCACTATGAATATTGTTTTATATATATTTTTTTTTTTTACTTTAAATCCCCACTTAACAGCAAATCCTTGCATTGTTAGACAATGCTGCTATAATACTACTATAAACAGGAGAAATTACCTCAACGATAATTTAAGTTCTTATGTTATATGTTACTGGGATATAAAGTTATTTGTTAATGTAATTGCTATTTAAATCCATATTCATCTGTCCTTGCTATTCTCTAGACTAGTTTACTTTTTTGGTTTAAGCCCTCCCTTTGAAATTGAACTGTTATATAGGGTCCCTATTAGCTCATAACATATTTACTGATATATGGAAACATTTGCAGTATCAGCCACAGTTCCAAAACATATAAACAATCAAATTCACATAGAAATCCCACTCTGTTACGTTCCTGCTAGTATATATTAGTACATAGAATAGTGAATAGGCATCTCAAACTAATGCTTTCAGACTAAGCCCCCAACCACTGCTCCTTGTTTTGGTACCAATTGGGAACCACTGCTCTAGACGCACTACTTGTTCTACCGATTAAATCAATATAGCAGAAGCCAGCCAATTATCAGACCTTGAAGGCTGCAGAATGATAACATTTTTACATTGAAGGGTTGTGTCTCAGATCCTACTCGATATTGTAAATATTAAGTATATTTGGATTGACTGACCATATCTGAAATCATTTTGAAATGTTTTGTTTCTTTTGCATTTAATAGATGTGAAAGGGCCACCTACACACAGACTATCATGCGGTCAGTCGCCCTACACAGAAAGCACAACATGGGAGCGCAAGTACTGTATCCTGACAGAAAGCCAACTGGTGCTCCTAAACCGTGAGGATGAGGTGAGCTCTCTGATTGTCTTTAACTGGCCCAAAAGCTGGTGATACATAAAGAAATCTGTTTATTTGATTGGCAACTTGGTGAAGCCATCCTTGTGGCTGCGTGGCAGGCCCAATCAGCTGTTTGGTACACAAACCAACAACCCAATCACTCCGTTTAACCAATCAACTACTATCTGCTTTGTTTAGGCACTGTACATATTATTATTATTATTATGATGCAATTATGTCTTAAATGTACTGCTTTCTGAGCCCCCCACTTTCTTATTACTGGGATCTTTTAGTAATCTGATTTATGCCTGTTACTCTCACTTACTCACCTGTGGGACAAAGAGAGCTGCTAAACCAAAAGTCAGAATTATCTACTGATAATATCTTTAAAGTGTTTTAAAATAGAAACTGCAGAAGTGCTCACAAGAGCACAGTGAATGATTCATTATTGGATTTAGGTGACCTTTAAATGTTGCCAACACTGTAATCATGAGAATATCACTACAAATTCAGAAGCTTCACACCCACATTGTTCTGAAAGTGTGACTTTTCAAAGTACTAACTGGAACAGCAGGGAACCTTCATAGAGTAAATGTACGGTAATGTTTCTGCCTATTCCTTTCAGTGCCAAGTAAATTATTGTCAGGGTGTAAAGATAATCATAGCCCCTTTAGCCAGGGAAGGGGGGAAGCAATTGTTGCCCTATGGTCATGACATATTGAGTGGGCTCTTCTTCTGTCACCTGTGTAAATTGTTTTGCACCTCCACATGCTAGCACAGACGTCAGATGACTGAATGTCACAAGTGTAAAAGCAATGGGCTAGCAAAAGGTCACACTGACCACTTGTCAGCTTGAGCATGTTTGTTAAATTAAACTTTATTTTTGGGGACAGAGCAATTTTCACTTGTTATATAGCAGCTTCATGTGCAATGTTGCAATAGCACTCGCTATTCTCACTCATTGGGGTTTCCTTCCGAATCTTGCACATTCTTTATATTCTTCTTACAATAGATCTGAGGAGTGCTGCAGACTATTCAGTGGCATATTTCTTAAAATATATTCCTCCAGTTGTGCATATAGTTTACTTTCTAAACGTTTGGTTAAGATTGTTGTTCATTATTTTTTTTTTTTTTACAGAAAGCCTTGTCTGCATGTGTGTATTTATTAAAGAGTTCAAACTTGAATGTTCTTGTCTTGGTATTTAGCTCAGCAATCCAGATGCAGATTCTGAACTGTTATAATTTGCTACATTAGTTGATACATTTCTCAAAGACAAAGAAACCAATTGCAGAACAGTTACAGTTTCAAAATCATTTGGGCAGACTAATGCCAGTTTATGGGTTTGTATCGAGTTCCCAACAATGTTGGAACCTGGTTCAATTTCATGGGCACAGCTTTCAATAAAAATAAAAAAATAAAAAGTACCCTGATTTCTGCTACTGTGACGTTACTTCCAAAATGCTGGGAGTCGTCATCAAGGGACATGGCATTAGGTACAGCAACTCCACTGAAAATTCAATTTAATTGGTATGTGAGGTAATGAATGTATAATTCATCTTGTTAACTCAAAAGTGAAGTCAAACAAGGAGATTTCTTGCATTTCTCCCATGACTATTCTCGTGCGAGGATGGTCAAAATAAAGAACAGTCTCATCCAGGGGCGATCCTGGCCCCTCCACCGCCTGAGGCAGCAGCACTTGCTGCCGCCCCCCTCCCTCATACGCTTACCTTTTTGCTCCTGAGGGGGTCCAGGGCGGCAGAGAGGGCCAGTACGCTAGCGCAGAGAGCCTAACTGTGCTCTCTGTGCTAGAAGAGACAAATTTCCGGTTTGACCTATAGGTGCATTAATTCCGGTTTTAGTATCAGGAGCGGCATTTTTGCTGACCCTGGTACCTAGTGGGGCGTTGCCGTCTGAGACGAAAGCCTTCACTCGCCTTATTGGCGAATCGCCCCATGTCTCATCTTTGTTTATCATTATCTTAAAGAAACAGTAACATCAACAAATTAAAGTGTTTTAAAGTAATAAAAATATAATGCAGTGTTGCCCTACACTGGTAAAACTGCTCTGTTTCAGAAACACTACTATTGTTCATATAAATAATACATTTATATACATATTACATTTATATACATTTTACATTTGTGCATTTTTTTTAAAAAATGGCTGTTGGTTTGGGTAATCACTCTCTCCTAAAAGCCACAAGTCAGCGGCGGGGAGGATTTAGCCTTCAGACTGAAACCAAGGTTTAGCAGACTTTTACTTCGATTAATGCTACTATGCAGAGAGGAACTAGATCCTCTATACTATGACCAGAGGTAACAAGTTAGGGACCACCGTGTGGGGTTTACCTTGATGTGGTATGGTGGCTTATCAACTTTATGATCCTAACTTTGTAACTAAA
The DNA here is from genome assembly GCF_017654675.1 of Xenopus laevis. Classification (NCBI taxonomy): domain Eukaryota; kingdom Metazoa; phylum Chordata; class Amphibia; order Anura; family Pipidae; genus Xenopus; species Xenopus laevis. The sequence goes on from NC_054377.1 coordinate 95,196,221, forward strand.
AACCCCTGTTTTGTAAACATATGCACTTGCATTTATACTGAATTATTTGTCAAACAGGGAACCAAGAATTGTGCATTGAAAAATAGCACTTCCATTATACTTAAATATAAATTATATTTTAACTTAGCCTTTTGAGTGCTCCCACAACCCACTATTATTGTATATTATATAAATAAACTGCAATGGGACAGCCATTCAAAGGAGAAAAGGCTCAGGTTACACAGCAGATAAGCCGTGTAGAACATAAGGCTTTTATCTGTTATCCACTATTTAACCTGTGCCATATAGCCTTTTTTCAATTTGTACACAGCAGTTTGTTTATATTTACTATAGTAGTGTTTCTGAAGCAAACACATCAGTTTTACCATTGCAGGGCAACAGTACATGATATTTTCATTACTTTAAAACACCCTTGTTTTTTGGTGTTACTGTTCCTTTAAAGGGATACCGACACCAGAAGTGAAACCTTTTTTAATCTATCATAACTTTGTGTTTGCATGCTATTTATAATCTTGCCATTAAATGCTTTTACAATACTATCTGATGTTCCTCTATGAGAGGGCTTTCATATTTCATATTTGTGCAGCAGTAGTTTGTTAGCTTTAGAATCTCTAACTGACAGATTGACAAAATAGTCAGGTTTAGAAACTTCAAGTAATTACTCACCAATGAAGTACTTTCAATCAATCAATGTGACCTATAGGTGCATTAATATTTTGAAAAGTAGGTTTTTAGTGTGCGTATCACTTTATGGTTAATGTCACATGACATTTTGCTTCACGTTGCACATCTCCATATAAGTAAATTCTTGCCATTCAGGAAAAAAAACTGCATCCATTGACCATTGGGCCATTAAAATTCAAACATCCACAACAGGAAGTAACTGGAGCAATATATCATCTTAATGGCATGTTCATGGGCTGACTTTTCTACTTTTGATCAAATAAATCAGATTCAAGGAAAGGCAGCGAGTCAGACTGGAATGCTCTTATGGCATGTTACACATAGAGTGGCCAGGAAATGTTCAACGGTTAATAGTTTAGATTATTAACTGAATGTTCTACATCATCTAGAAATATATATTAGGGTTGCCTAATATTCATGCTATTGTCAATGCTTGGCTTAAATATCCAATTTTACCATTTCCCATAGCTGTCCTGAGTAATCATGTCATTAGTCTTGTTTAAGTTTTTTAGCTACATCCCATAGTAGCACGCATATTGCTTCTCAATAATTTGTCAGAAGCGGGAGAGCTGATTGCTTAGCACTGTGACTAATCACAAACACACAGAAGGGAGCCCTTCTCAATTCCAATCTCGTTGCCAAAAATGTTTCCATGTGCCCAGAGCTGCTGGGAGGCTATTTCTCTTGCTGGTTTTTATTCCCCTTTTTGCTTTTCCATGCAATTACCTTTTAACACTTGCTTCTTAAAAAGTGGAGCAAGTGATTGGCACTTACAAGGAAAGCTGTCTCTTACATAATCATTCTTGTGTTTGACATGCAGCGTTCCCACTGCTATTAGGAAGAACTATGCAAAAGGCCTTTGTGTCCTCTAACACAAGCTTTCAAGAAGACAATTCACCAGACAAGCCTAATTAGAGATCCTGGATCAATATGCAGTACATTTGTTTCTGGGAGCAGTATTTAGGCCAGCACTGTGCAAAATCTTACATGCAGTGTGCCATATCACATGTTCAATGGACAATTTTTATATTAAAGAGGTGTCATACAGAGAAGTATATGGAGCCCTAGATCAGACTGTGGGCATTAAAGCCCTTTAAAGGTCACATCTGATCCCTATTGGACAGCTTTGATTTAGGCCAAGTTTTATAAGCACTGTCTAAATTCATTCACTCTCTTGGAGGGGCACCTATGTGCCAGTGGGCCTCTTGTTAGACAATAACAAACAAGGGAAAGTTGTGCTCACCACTATTTTTTAAAACCATTAGGCGGGGGTGCAATGAGGCTGTGACCACAAAATACATATAGTCAAATACAAAAGTCCTGTGCACTCAACCCATTATCAATATATTTAAGACAGCGACATTTTGTGCATACTGCTACTGAAAATTGGTAAGGCATTTTTTAGTAGCAGTATGCACAAAATGTCGCTGTCTTAAATATATTGATAATGGGTTGAGTGCAGAGGACTTTTGTATTTGACCTCTTGTTAGACAGCCATGGTCTAATGTATTGTGCCTAAATATGTCAAAACAACATTCTAGCAAGTGGTAAAGCCTTGTCGTCATTATCCTTGGGCAGTGCAGATTTATTCCAATTTGTATGGAGTTTGTATATTTTCCAGTGTTAGTGTGGGTTTAGTCTAGCAGTATGCAATAGTGTACTTAGATTGTAAACTCTGCTGAACCCGATGTAAATGATGACTAATCTCATTAATGCCTTTAAAAGGAACCATAGAATCTGTGGCATCAGCGCAATGGTACTTTTTTTTGGAGGTAAAAGGTACCACATGTGGCACTGAATGGTTAGTGCTCCATGCAACTATAACAATATAAAAATAATAGATAATAACAATAATTAGGCTTAATGAGCATTGGGGAACTGTGCATGGGGAACTAGATATCTGTACTCTTATACCGCTCTTCCTAACTGGTTTCCAAATCCTCATCCGATTTCTAAGCACACCTTTCCTTCAGCCACTCTGCTCCCTAATGGATCAGTTTAGGGGGTGAAGGGCACTTCGCTTAAGTTCTCTTATGGGGTTTAGCGTATTGGAGCAACTTGGAAGATAAAGGGGAAAGCAAACGTACAAAAAAAAGAATGGGAAGGAGAGATAGCATGACATTGGGCTTGGGCAAACATTTGTCAAAGAATTATTCTTGTTTTTCTGTTTCCATCTTATTGTGCCACATGAGACATCACATTATGCCCCTTTGGACACAAGGCTAAAGGTGGCCATAGACGCACAGATAATATCGTACAAAACAAATTTTCGTATTATATTCGGTGCATGTATGGTGGGAAAAGAGCCGACCGATATCCGCAGAAGACTTGGATCTCGGTCGGCTCATCGATTGGGCTGGGCGGAAAATTTTTATTGGGTGCCTTTGAAGGCACCTGAACATCGGCCTTTGTTATTGCTGAATTGTCAGATACAGGTAGAATTCTATTGTGTCTACCTGTATATCTGATGATTCAGCTCTACACGTGTGTATTGAAACGAACAATCTTTCTTGGAAAGATCTTTTCCAAGAAAGATCAGAATTGTGGCAGCAGATATTTGTCTGATTTGGCCAACCACACAGTGGACCAAATTGAGCTAATTCAATTGTTATTATATTATTTTCTACCCATACATTTTGCTTTGTTATTGTGTGTCATGTAAAGTGCTTCTTGCGTTTTTTTGTTTTTTTTTAATTATTACTCAGGCTTAATGAAATAGACATTCCTTAGGGTTTGCCAACCTGTGCCGTTCCTGCTGTTGAACGTTTATTATTATTGTTATTATTACACCATTGATACTGGCAATTTTAGGTGAACAACAGCTGCAGTATCACAGCGTGAACATCCATGATTGATCCCCTTGAGCAGTCTAGCAAGAGTACAGAACACATTGTTGTATATTGTTGATTCTTCTGTAAGGTATAGACATTGTTCTCTGGCACTGTATATCATCCACCACTAGAGGGTATGTTTTAGTTACTTAAATGCAAACATAGGGCAGCTCTTTTGCATGGCTTATAATCACATACAGGATAAAGAGATCAATTGGGGACTGCCTTATCTCTCTTAGCTGGAAGGAGATTAGCAGGGATCATTACTGAACCAAGTTGTTCTTATGTCTGTGCCTTTTCTTATTGTAGATGCCTGGGGAAACTGCACAGGACTTACATTCAGAATCCAGCAAAAGTAGGAGCCTACGTAGGACTGTGAGTGTCCCATCAGAAGGTCCATTTCCTGACTACCCACCGGAGGGTGCTGCCAAGCTGGGTACGTTTTCTACCACTTCTCTCATTTCATGTTTGCATCAAACAATATTAAGCCTTAAACTGACAATAAACAGCACAAAGTAGATTTGGGGAGCCACCTGCTACTAACACCCAAACAGAGCTCAAGCATATATATACGCACACCTTGTATGGGCTCTATTTAGCTCTGAATAATACCACTTAGAAATATTTTCTTATAAATGTTACAATTAGGCCTATTGCAAAGTTATCAGGTACATGACAGCTTTGGTTAGAAAGCTGGAAAACCAACACTGACATAGCCTTTTGAATCCAACTTATGTTTTACATCTGAAGTTCAAAGCAGTGAACGGCCCATTGTTAGTAATTGACACCCACTGCCAGTTTCCGAAGAAATAATAAGTTACAAAGTTATTGGCTTTACAAATATGCATACAAGCTATTAGCTGGCATTATTACTGTCAGTAGCCACCCCTAGAGGGCAGTTGTAGATTGTGCATCTTTCTCAGTTTATTTAAGCTTTCTTCACCTAAATTCACATTGAACTATTTGAAATGAATGTTTCCAAGAGGCATTTGTCTGTGTTGCCCTCCAAAAAAAATAAGCAAGGAAATAGAGAGGAAAATAAAATGTTCCTCCCCTCTAGGACCTAGGGGTAAGCAGAAGAGTGCAACAATTGGGGGGAGCTATGCAGGTACCTTTTCTTCCTACCCCTAGTTTGTAGTCGCTACCCTCTATCTGCTGCTTCCCATCCCCACTCCAGCCCTCTGCCACTTCCCCTACCCACTCCAGCCCTTCCCGCTGCTGCTTCTCCTCCCCACTCCGACCTTCCCCTCTGCCGCCTCCCCTATGTCACTGCCTCGCCCTCGATGTGAGGGTGCGCGTGCACGTTTAGCACACGCATGGGGGGAACAAGGTTACCTGCCATGTTGCCTAGGTGCTTGATTGGCTTGCCCTGGGCCTGGCTTATGGGACTGTGTGCTTAAAGGGATGCTGTCATGGGGAAAAAATTTTTTTCAAAATGAATCAGTTAATAGTGCTGCTCCAGCAGAATTCTGCACTGAAATCCATTTCTCAAAAGAGCAAACAAATTTGTTTAAATTCAATTTTGAAATCTGACATGGGGCTAGACATTTTGTCAATTTCCCAGCTGCCCCTGGTCATGTAACTTGTGCCTGCACTTTAGGAGAGAAATGCTTTCTGGCAGGCTGCTGTTTTTCCTTCTCAATGTAACTGAATGTGTCTCAGTGAGACATGGGTTTTTACTATTGAGTGCTGTTCTTAGATCTACCAGGCAGCTGTTATCTTGTGTTAGGGAGCAGTTATCTGGTTACCTTCCCATTGTTCTTTTGTTTGGCTGCTGGGGGGGGGGGGGAAGGGAGGGGGGTGATATCACTCCAACTTGCAGTACAGCAGTAAAGAGTGATTGAAGTTTATCAGAGCACAAGTCAAATGACCAGTGGCAGCTGGGAAATTGACAATATGTCAATCATACATCATACAAGTACATCATACAATAAGCTTCTCTTTAAACAAAGTGGAGGCTGGAGCAATGCACCCATCAAAAAAAGAGCCTGGGGAGAAACTTTTTGTATATAGGGACAAAAGGATTGGTGTGACCATAATTTTGGAACATATTTGTGGTGAATAAACTCTCCATTCAGCTAACTGATTTTATGTATTATATTACCTTTTATTGTGTATATAGATCCTATAACATCCTTATTATGTACTAGGTATACAGGTATGGGATCCATTAAACCAGAAAGCTCCGAAGTACGGGGTGGCCTTCTTCCATAGACTCCATTTAAATCAAATAATTCAAATATAAAAATAATAATTTTTGTTTTTCTCTGTAATAATAAAACAGTACATTGTTATTGATGCTGACTAAGATATAATTAATCCTTATTTGAGCCAAAACAACCCTATTGGGTTTAATTAATGTTTAAATTGTTTTTTAAGGTATAGAGATCCAGATTACAGAAAGACCCTTTATCCAGAAAATTCCAGGTCTGAAACATTCTATATAACATGTCCCATACCTGTACTATAAGAGCATGAAACTCTTGTACTGTAACAGACAGTAGCTCGGTGCTTCAGGCTAAAGATGACATCAGTACTATCCTATATAATAAAGTCCAAGTGTCTCTGCGTCCAGTCCCAGTCCCTGTGTCCGTGGAAATGCGCTACTGCGCATGTGCAGCACGGACCGTCTCCTAGCAACATAGCAACATATGTTCTAGCGCCGCGCAGCCAATAGGAAGCGAGCAAGTCGGTACTAGGCCAATCCAGTGCTCAGCGTATCCCAGCATGGATGTGTGACCGCTCAGCAATGAGACCATAAACAAGACTTACTGCGCAGGCGCTTAATACTTCATGCCAGAAATTGAAGTTTTCCTGAGCGCTTTATTTGTGGGCAGATCAACACAAAAATGTTTGTGTAAAGTCCTGTCAATAATCCTCTGACACACCAAACGGGAACTACTATACCCAGAATGCCTTGCGCATGACAGGAAGTAGTCCCGAAAGGACCTGAATCTGGATACACTTTCTAATTAGATGAGTGAGTGGATAGCCCCCCTGCATTTTCACTGGCGGTAGTTCGGTCCGTTGGAAGCTTCGAAATGCTCCCGGCTGTGTGCGTGATCCTGGCGCTGTCGGCAGTGCACGGGCTGGAAGGTAAGTGCACGAGCTCAGGTGTCAATATACCGAGAGGGGTGAGCGCGCATCCTGGTGCCTTTGTTTCAGAGCGGTCTTTGCAGCGCTCGGGCACAAGCCCCAAGGGAAAGCTCAGTGGAGCACGGGGTAACTTGCTAGGGACCCGGGAGTGTGTGTAAGTTACTCACTAACCTGGGAACGACATTCTTCCACCTTCATTCTGTATTAGTGGCACATCCACTCGCTGAGCTCATTATACAGTTCTTGCTGTCTCCCTTTATGTTCTGTGTGCTCGGCGCTGAGCTCCCTGCAGGTCCTGTGCAAATCCCATAGATACATAGTTATATATGAGTACATATCCCTCCTCTCATTGTGGCCCACTATTCTGTGCACGTCATGCAGGGCCCCTCATATTTGGGGTGTTGGCACAAGAGTTCATGCATCTCAATTTTATACCTCAGCTGCTGCAGCCCAAATAGTTACTGGTCAATTGCACATACATCATTCAGGGTGTCCTACCTGTGTCCCTTCCACTCCCAGTATTAGCCAAAGGCCAGGGCCCTCTGCAGCTGGAGGGCCACAGGTGGGAGAAGGCTCCATCAGGTGGTACAGCGCGAGAGCTGGATATTCAGTCAGGGATAATTCAACAAGATGGAGTAAAGTGAAATTGGAGTAAGCAAGATTAACACAAAACAATACTAAAAACAATGTTATATTTGCTAAAGCCTAAGTCCCTCTTTGTGAAATTCCATGTCATGGCATTTTCCATTGTCACTTTATGCGCCACATTTATTTTTTATTTTCATGTGCCCCACGGACTGTCTCTGACGAACTACTGCGCATGTGCCCCACGGACCGTCTCTGGCGAATTTTCTACATATGTTCTAGCACCCGTTAATTTAACGGGCTTAATGTCTAGTATAACTATATTGTATAATTAATTGTATAAGGGCTACATATCACATAACAGATCTATGCTAATATTAGTGGGCCACATCGCCATCCCACTAGTCTCTGAATTCCCTCAGGTGACTACTCTAAATAGCATTTTTCTTCCCTTTTGTTCCTGCCCATAGGCCCCCATTTACAATGTACAGGCAGGAAATGCATTCCACTCATAGCTAGATGTAGCTACATACAGTATGAGGCTCATTGTTTACAAAGCCATTGAAAGTTTGGGAACCTTTTCCTAACAACTCAATTGCTGGATATAGATGTACAATTTCCCACAACAAGGGAGACTATATCACACCAACTGGCAAAACACTATTCTTGAATTTTTCTTTTAGAAAATTCAAGACATTAAGAGACCTAAAACTCAGGGGTGTAGTAGCTAGGGGTGGGCAGAAGGGGCACAATGGTGCTTATTCCTCTAACTTCAGCCCTAGGGATCAGGATTACTGAGAGTGGAGCTACAGTGGCAAGGAGTGAGGAAGAGAGGGTCGGGTTGCTGGGAGCAACAGCTGTGTGGGGGGCACCGTTTTGTGTTGGTCTGGCTTTGGCTAGACGAATGGGGTTTAATGTCACTTTGGCCAGGATATCATTACATTGTTATATAAATATTTGAGGTCACACTGTTGTTCCCATAGTGCAAAAAATATCCGATACATAATTATGCTGCTACTGTACAACCACACTCATTAACCAGTGGAATTATTGTGTTTATTGTAATGCTGACATATTATTTATTACATCAATTTAACTCCACCCTTTTAAATACCAAAAGAATTCGATCAGATACACGTGGAGTATTATTTTTTCCTATTTTTAGAATGTAAATTCCTGTAATGTGAATTATTTTCATCTACACTGGCTCCTGTGCCATTATATAGTGAATAAAGTACCCCCTCAAGTAAAATATAAGGCTATTATAAGTTACTGAGTAGTTCCATGACCATATAGCAGCACTGGAGAATATCTAGGAACTGTATAAACGTATAATAATAAGGTGTGGGACAATCATATGCCATATTTAATTTCAGTTTTTATACAGGTCATGGAACTCCAAGATGATTTCTAATATCCTCATATTTTGCAACAGGGGTACTTTATTTATTGTAATATACACGTTTGTGAGTCATGTGACAGAAATTTCATTGCTAAGCTCCCATTATAACCGATGACATCACTAATCACCATTTATAAGGATATAATTTACAGGATGTTCATGGCTCTTGTGTATTATATAGTGAATAAAGTACCCCCTATTGTAAAATATAAAGATATTATAAGTCACCGAGGAGTTCCATGACCATATAAAAGCACGAGGCCGAAGGCATCGCTACTCACCGTTTATAAGGATATAATTTGTGTATTGTATTTGTATAACCCCCATTGACATTTGTATGGTGTTATGGCATATGATTGTCCCAAGTTTCTTCAGCGCTGTTCCATTAGTAAAATATATGTATGTGTAGGCTGATTTATAAGTCACCCAGTACACTGACCTTTGCAGTGCCACCCGAGCATAATTAAGCACAGAATTTACATGTTAAAAGTTTTTAAACTCATCCTGTCTCCATTCATTGTCAACTAAGTTTCTTTGCTGTTTGTTTCTTCTATCATACGATATAATAGCTGCTTGGGCATCAACATATCGCTTCCTCCATCTGTGCACAGAATGAATTGGATTGATTTTGGATGAGTCAAAGAATATAATTCTCATTGTGCTTCTCTTTCATTACGTGCAAGATTGAGGCTGCCATTAAACACTCATTTGAAATCTGCACAGATGGTGACTTCAGCTTTGATTATTAACACCATAAGCGCCAGGCGGCCACTATGGCACTTCTATGAAAGTTTGCTTTTTTATTAATATCTGTATCTGTGTCATACCTTAAACCTCACAATAAATATTTTCTTAAGGTGGCCATACACAGGCCGATAAAAGCTGCCGACAGACCAAGTCGGCAGCTTATTGGCCCGTGTATGGGGGCCCCCGACGGGCTTCCCCGATCGAGATCTGGCCGAAAGTCGGCCAGATCTCGATCGGATGGGGTTAAAAATCCTGTCGCATCTGTTCGTTGATGCGGTCCCGCGATCCGACCGCCCGTTTGGCGAACGCTAGGATCCGATCGTTGGGCCCTAGGGCCCGCGATCGGATCAGCCCGATATTGCCCACCTCAAGGTGGGCATATCGGAGGGAGATCCGCTCGTTTGGCGACATCGCCAAACGAGCGGATCTATCCGTGTATGGCCACCTTTAGGCTCCATGGCAGGACAAAGGCCATTATTGAGATTAGATATGTTTGGTACTTTTTACAGATTCCGTTAGAATGTAAGCACTTTATCATAGTGCACTACCCAGTTCAGTCAATGCCATCTTTTAGGAGGAAGTGTTACATGGCTGCTTCCATCAGTTCTAAATGGGTCAGTGCCTTAGCAGTTTGGGGAATGCATGAAGCAGTAAAGGATACTAATGGTGCAGTTCACATTTACAATCTGTTTCTGCTTTGAGAAACACTTAAGGTATTATGCAGCAACAATTAGTGGTACCAACAATATGTTTACCTTTTTCCCCCTAACATTAATACATTCTCAGGAATGTTTTTTTAATGACTGAACTATATTAAGCAGAACACGGAACTTGTTATACAGTTTGGATGAGATATTAGTGTTGCAGAATATGTTGGCACTTCATAAGAAAATACTACATTAAAAGATTTGTCTAATAATCTCTGTATACATGTACAACTTTAGAGCTATGGTAGGTTTAAAAGAGTAGTTCACCTTTAAATTGACTTTAGCGTTTTGATTAGCACCTCTCCAGTTTCATTGATTTGAACTAGAGAGTGGAAAAAGCATTAGAATAGGGCCTGAATATAAAGGTAAGTAATAAAAAGTGGCTTTAAAGTAGAAACCCTGATGACAAAATGCAGCCCCCCACCCCCTGACCCTACAAAACCGCAGCCACCGCTTTACCTGGCTAAAAATTGCAAAGTACAGCAGCCAGGCCTGGTGGTTTGGTTCATTTGAAATCTGCCAACTGTGGCTTCATTTTCAGGGTCCTCTGACAACCATTGTGCAGTTTAGTCTGAGTGCTTTAGATTTAAAAACCAAAAGCATACGATGATAATGATTTTTGCCCATGCTTGAAGGCCACAGCATAAATCAGCTATAGCTAGGGTTGGCACCTTTTCTGGACAAAAATACCAGCCTTCCTATATATTTATCTTTTTTCCCTATTAATAACATTGGGGTCAACCATCATTTTTACCAACCAGGCGGGTAAAATACCAGCCAGGTGGCAACCATAGCTATAGCCTGGTGCTTGATTCTCTAGGCAGATGACACTCCACCAAGCAGTGAAGCAAAAGCAAAAAAGGTATCACAACTCAAAGGCAGTTGCAAGGGGACCAAGTCCCTTGTGTTTATTGTGTTAGCTGATCAAACAACATCCCCTCCATCAGGTGGTACACAACCATTTCCTAGCAGTGTAAATACCCACAGCACACCTCCCCCATATGGGATGGACTTTTTGCAAAACACTAAGGGAGAGGGGTGTTGTCAGTATTTAAAATGGTTGTGTATCACCTGACAAAGGGGCATGCCCCCGAACTTTGTTTGATCATCTGACACAATAAACATGAGTGACTTGGCCAGTTGCAACTGCCTTTGAGTGTTGGTTCCTTGATTGTTTTTGCCAAAATTTACGTTCGCAATTAATTGGAGTACTTAACCATGTGCATAACGTAGTTCACAAACCACACCTATAATGGTATACAGTAGCAGGTCCCTTACTGGTGTTACTGCATCCTTTGCAATATCTTTAGATCATAGCAATGATATTACTTTTTAGCCCTAAAAGGCTTACATAAATGTTTTGTTTGTTAAATCGAGAAGAAAGTGCTGAAATGTTCCATGTCTCCACTGGGCATTTATAGCTGTGTGGGTGTGTAGTGAATTAAATCGTTTTAATTAGAGCAAACCCCCATTACAACAGAAAAGCTGACCTTTATGGAATGCAGTGGGTAGAATTGGACAGCCGAGAATTGCATTGTTAATTGATAAAATGGGCATGGGTGGCTCGCAGTTGCGCCAATTTAAAAGGGATGTAGACCTAAAATAAAATATTGCTATTGAAAGGAAATGTAATTCTAAGAAACATTTTTCAATATTATTTTTTTTTTTAATTTAAATGTGTTTATATAAAGTTATTTATAAACATAATTGCAATTGAACAGCTCCTTCTGAATCTTGAAAGATTGTGCAGCAAAAGTCAGTTGTCATCCAGCCAAGATTCTTTTCTTTTGTCTTTTCCCAACAGTGCCCTGTATACTTCTTCACAGTCTTCTGCTACATTGTTTTAGTAGTCAGAACTAGCAGAACAGATACTGGAACAGATACTGCTTTCATTAGCAATTACAGTTACAAATAATTGTAAAATCACTGAGACTATGTAATACATGTAGGTGTTTATTGCAGGTTTTAACATTTTGTCCAGCAGTTTTGGATACACTAGTTTTATTTTTAAATAAATGCAAGTTTTTCTAAACCTTGGTATTATTGCATATTCATCAAGCATCTAAAGATTACATTTAATAAAATAGAATAAAAAAAAACTAGTGTGCATAGATGATGTAATTGAAGGAATGGAAATTCATCAACCTTAAAAAGAAAATGTAGTTGTTAAATTAATAGATAACCGTCATATGGAAATGTCAAGTATTTAAATTATTTTGAATCGCTTACAATGGAGGCAAATAGTTGCATAGACTGACTGTTATGTCACTTCTATCTTTCCCCTTTCCATGTGTAAAATATGTGGATAATAAGTTGGCCCTGGGAGTGTTCTTCAGGGGCACCTACTGTTTATTTGCCCATCTAAGTGTTGTGGTGATGGCATGGAATTTGCATGCTTAACCATTACCTTTGTTTTCAGTTTGCGTATAAACAGAGCCAAAATAAATAATGGGGGGGTTCTTGAATTTTATTAGGTGAATATTGGAGCAACTGGACTGGAATAACCAAAAACCAGTAAATTACAAAAAATAATAATAAAAAAAAAAGTCCTCCAGTTCTGTACATTTGTTTGTAATACAGAGATCATTCTTGATAAATACCCCTTCTACAAAAACCTATAAATTTGCACATTGATGATGATGGAATTAAACTGTATTTTCCAGGAGAGCAGAGCGTTTTGCTGAGATTCCCTGCAAATATAATGTGTGACCAAGTAGCTCGCTTCTTTTGAGGAACAGTGGAATAGGGGTTGGGAATAATCTAGAAACCCTTTAACCAAAAACACTCTGCATTACGAGAAAAGCCATCTCCCATAGTCTCCATTTTAATCAAATAATTTCAATTTTAAAAAAGGATTCCCCCCCTCTAATATTAAAACAGTACCTTGGGTATCATGGGTATATATAAAGCTTTTGCAAACATAATCATTAGCTTGGTGCACAGGTTCTAATCATGTTCTTAGAAAAAAAAATCTTCCAAATAAGAAATGCTGCACGTGGAGATACACATAAAGAAATTAAATTGAAAATAAAGGTGGACAGAAGTGAAAGGGGGTCGGGAAAAGGGTGGAAGAAATGGGAAGAAGGTGGGACAAGGGTGTGGCTTTACCTCAGAAGCCATAAAGGTTTCATTGTTACCACCACTAATTCTGAGGGTTTATCCCTGATGTTTTGCTCACATATGGTTTACAGGAAGTGTTTCACAACTCTACTTCTGGTGGCTCCATCTGTGTGAAGAGACTACCAGTCACAGGATACAGTGTTGTGTCTGCAACATTCATTGAGGCACCTTGGTCGCTGGTCACTCAGGGGCAGAATAGACATGGCAGTCTATTAGAGACCCTCTATACTTTCACCTTACTAGCAATATTCTGATCAATTTGCAGCTTATAGGAAACACCTGGGCAGTGTGACAAAGGGGAAGGTTTTGGAATTGTAATCCAAGCTGGATATCGCTGCTCAGTACAAGTGAGCTACAAGCCAACAGAACTTTGTGCATGGCATTTGTAAACGTATCAAACAGGCACCTTTAAAGTTGATCTAGTAAAACACAGGTTTGGTTACAGTAAGTTCCCTTTACCCCCAGCCCCCACCCTGTACACCTCCCATAGAGCACAACACACCCTTGTGACAGGAGGAATAGCAGGCTGCATTGTTAGAATGTCACTGCACGTATGAAGAATTTTTTCCCAGAGTCTATAGCACTCAGTGTGCAATGAGCTATTGTTTAGCTGTCCCAAATTGTAGATTGGGCTGAACTAGCTTCAGCTCAGGCTTTTCTGCATTCCTAGCTAGAGGCAGTGTACAGACAGGAAGACAAACATGTGCAGGAACCTGGAGTTTGAAAGCAGTGTTCAGCCAGCGCTGTGATGTTCAGCCAAAAAGCAGTTCCCAGGTAAACCTGCTCTCTCTTTTCTCCTTTCTTTCAGAATGTAAAGGAAATTTTTTGTTAATGAGGCACAACAGTTTTGGTAGCCTCTTGCAATGTCCAGTTTTACTCTTTTCAAATACTGCATTTTGTGTGTCCCCTGTGTATATAATACTTACTCGTAAAATGCCACCCTTTTGTGCCATCAGTTTTTCCGCATACAGATCAAAAGTCCTGTGCCATTCAGAGAAAGCTGTAATTTCTATATCACTCTGTAAATCTTCTATGAACGCTTCAGCAACGTGGGAGTCAACTTATTCATTACATTTGCAGTCTGTACTGATTTGGGAAGTGATCAGTATGCTCCCGTGATTTCAGGACTTTATATTTTGTGTGATAACATATTTGTAAAGAATCATTGTGTTCCTTGGCTGGCTAGCAGACATTTTATTGTATGATTTTGTATAGAGTTGGAAAGTACAGCAAGTTCTTGGAGCTACATGCTGACCTGACAGTTCTGTGTCCCTGCATCATTCTTCATTTCTGCACAAAGCTTTGTAGAATGTTATCTGCTTCTGTTGTTATATTAGATAGCAACATAAATGATGTGGTTATAGAGTTATGTATAGATCACTAGCTTCAGTGCTGCAGAATGCTGCCATTCCAAAAATCACAGTGGCTCAAGAATTAGCACAACTCTCTTGCAGTGCTGGGGTTCTAGGTTCAGTTCCAGCCAGAGCACAAGGATTCTGTCTTTTCTCCCTGGGTTTTAGTCTGTTTCCTCTGACAAAAATATACAGACAGGCTAAGTGGTTTCTAATAAAATTAACCATACTGTATGTGAATGTGATAGGGTCCTTAATTTATAAGCGCCACTGGGGCAGGGAATGATGTATAATCTGTAAGTGCTGCGAAATGTTGTTGCTATAGAAATATTCACATTTTCTCCATGAGGCACCTTTATTTATAGTTTGTAGGTATAAGTTTGTAAGCTATGTTATTAGCTATAGCAACTTAATGGCATATGCAAACAGGGGGCTTGAGCCCTTGGAATCTTTTATTAATTTGTCCAGTTCTGCATGCAAGTCCTGGAGCACACTACCTGTACTGTGTATCTGTCCATCATTTTCTATTATGTTGGTTCCCCTTGCAACAATCCAGGTGGCTCCATATAATATATGTAATGTGATCGTTTATGTATGGCGCTATTTCATGTGTGTAGAGATACTGGATTGTTTGTCTACTCCAATGAACGTACTTTCTTGGTCAAATCTACAGTGTAAGAGCAGTGCTATGAGGTTTTTTTCCCTATGTACTGTAGCAGCTTACCAAAAAAAGGGCAGACATTTATCAAGTTGCAGAATTTGTTGAGATCCATGTATGTTGATAATAGTGATCCTGAGAACATACAGTTTAATGATATGCTGGATGTTTTCACTAGTTAATGGTTTTAAAGAAAAAGCCCGCTAGCTATCTCTGCACTTCTAGACCTAGAGGGAGCTCCCAGTGCAGGCGGCCATATCACACACACACACACACACTGAAAATATCTACACACACACACACTCTGAAAATATCTACACACACTCTGAAATTATCTATATACACACACACACTGAAAATATCTACACGCACACTCTGAAATTATCTATATACACACACTCTGAAAATATCTACACACACGCACACACTCCGAAATTATCTATATACACACACTGAAAACACACACACACACACACACTCTACACACACACACTCTATACACACACACACACACACACAATCTACACACACACGATCTACACACACACACACAATCTACACACACACGATCTACACACACATACATACTGAAAATATCTACTTTCTCTTTTATTATTTACTATTGTCTGTCTTGGGCTGTTTGGATCTACTTTAGAATTCGTACCCGTAAGCCTAATTTATTGTTTGTCCTTAGGTGCTATGGAACTGAGTCAGGCTCAAGACATGATGATTATGATCAGCAGCAGTTGACAGTGCATTTTTAGACCTTAATGGCCTTTACTCTTCCAAAACCAAAAATACTAGTCCATATAACATAGCTATTGTATGTATACATATCTAACTATTCACAGCAGAAACAAACCATTTGGTTGCTTTTGGGTCTGAGCTGCTAGAGTTAGATTCATTTTGTGGAGGCAGTAATAACACTTATGGATTGACCTACTTGTTGCAGAGATGCAGCTTTTTATAGAATAGCCAAGTGGCAGAGCTGCACATTGTGGACATACTGAATACAACGCTTGTAACATGTAATCAACGGAGGGCTAATTGCACATATGATCTCATACCTCCCAACATTTTGGAAATAAAAAGAGGGGCAAAAATTGTCACGTTTAGCTCTGCGGAAATTTTTTGACCACGCGCCAATTTTTGTGCCCACACCCCCAAATTACCATGTTCATTTTACAAATATTGGTAGGTTATAAACGTTTGAACATATTTCTGTGGTTTTTTTTCAGTTATTACAGTTTTGCTAATGAAGGTGAATTGCCCTTTAAGCTGTTAGTCTAACTTTTCCCAAGGGACCTGTTATCTTATCTTGTTACAATTACTTATTTCCTTATTTCGAAGTTGTTACAAAAGTATCTTATCTCCTGCTGTAGCTGTTATGGGCTCTCTGCCAAAAGCCAATTAAGTTGGAAACATTATTGTTTCTTTTTCTGACTGTTCAGTGCAGAGAAAAACTGGACTTTCCAGTACAAATGAGGGACTGCAGGTTGAGCTGTCAAAAGAGGGACTGTCCCTCTAAAAACGGGACAGTTGGGAGGTATGTTATCTTGATATGAGGTTTTAGCAGATATATTTAATCAAACATTGGTTTTTGTTTTTTTGATTTGTGTTATTTAATTAAAGTGATGATCTAGGTTTGCTATCTTAGGGTCAACAGTGACAGCTTCCCCTGGTAAAGCTCTGCAAAAGGCAAGTAAAAATGGGACCGATATTAGCATTAAGTTATGCAACACTTATACAATTATTTAGATTTGGATTAAAATGTGGTGCGGATGAGTGTATAATTTCCCCCTTTTGTGTATATGTATATATCCAGAACCTCATCATGCATTTTTGGCAACTGGGTTATTTGACCTGTTGCAGTCTTTGGAGAATGACTGAGAGGAGGCAGCCAATATGGCAGCTTTTAATGCATACTGACATCAAGATAATGTTTTTAATTTTGCTGCCAGCCCATTTAATCTAGTAATTACCTGATGCTTCATTGGTGGCTTTTTACTACAGTGTCCAGTTTTCTGTCTTGTTTCCTGTAATATAGTTTCTGTTAAATGAATGCTTTGCAATATAACATTTCAGAAACATTATTATGACTAATTCAGGCTATTTAAGTCAGAGTTGTCTTCTAATACCCTTATATTTGAAAGCAGGGTTCTATATTGTCATGTCACATTACTAAGCACTGTTTCTAAAGACATATTGTTGTTTATTCAGCGATGGTGAGTATTATACAATCATTATTAAGTTTTGAAAAGCAAGTGTATGTCCTTTTGATACAATAGAGACCGAAGATGATTGTTAAAAAATCCGACATACAATAGACATTGCAGATAAATGAACAAGAAGCTCACACAAGTTGAAAGTGTTGAGGGCGAAAAAGAAGCAGTAGTTTTGTGTAAACATTTCTGCTTTCACTTATAATATAACTTGTATTAGGAATCTGTTAATGCTTCTTCAATTGCCATAAGGAACTGCCTTTGCCTGTTAATGCCAATATCTGCTAACAAAACACTGTTATGCCTTTGGAACAGCATATTTGTGTTTGAAGCTAAAAATATTACATGCTCCTTTTGATAAAAAGATCAGAAGTAACAATTTAATGTAGATCTTCTAAGGTGACATAGTGTCCTAGTTTGGTTTTGATCTGTTTAATATAACCTTAATAAACCCATTCATATTCAGCAGGTTTATTGTATTTGGGATATGAGCAGGTTGTAATGTATAAATTAGCCTCTAGGATATACAGACTTCAACATCACAGTTTAACGTTTACATGTAAGTCAAATAAGATACATGTATTAGCAAAAGCAAAACAACCTCTAAAGATGTTAAATATAAAAAAATATAAAAAAGAATGTTTTTTGTTTTTTTTAAATTGTTCTGGAATATACGTTGATTTCTTGTAAAAATATTTGTATTATTTATTATTGTTATTGCAGAGAACTAAGTGTTTAGTACAAGTTTTCCATCTTTTTTACTGTACAATTTGCAAACTTCTTACTGAGTTAATTAACATTTGTGATTCATAACACCAACCTTTTGGATTGTGGTGTCTAATACATGTACATGCATTTGCAATTTTTTATCACACTGCACAGGACCATGTGAAAGACCTTTCCTGTGCAGTTCATCCCCTGGAGGTGCAGGGGCAACATTTAACCTGTCTTCTACTGTTGTACACAAATTTTGATTTTTATTCGGTGTTAAATTTAAGAGCAAGATGGTTGTGTTTTTATATACAAAAGCAATGTTAAATTCTAGCATTTGTGTAAACTGTTACAGATTACAATCTTCTTTATGCTTTCTGGATGTTACATTCAGTGACTATTTTGCAATATTTTGTCTTAGAAATGAGTGTGTATTCCTGACAATTCATCTGTTAAGAGTTTTGCATAGTATTCCACTTGATAATTTGACTTTTCTAATCACCAGGAGATTTTAAAATCATATGTACCTTCAAAAGGTATTTGTGGTTTGTGCGGTGGGCAACCCTGCCTTCAAAAGGTATTTGAACAACCCTGATGTGATCAGAAGCAAAATGATGTATTCAGTTATTGGGATGTATACACATATCAAATGCACATAGAGCATAAATAGAGTCCATGAATAAAAGTATGGTATTTTCAAATGCATGTGTTTTCAAAATGTTAGTTGAAACTCATATTAATCGTTAGCTACTAATATATTATTTAGGTGCAATGCAATAATGTGCCTTTACAGTGTAATGTATACAAAGCAGTACACACACTACAAATCCACTGCAGGTTTCTTTGCAAAATAGAGTTTGATGTTTTTAAGGTGGCCATAGACACACAGATAATATTGTACGAGATTTTCATACGAGATTCGGTGCGTGTATGGTGGGAAAAAAGCTGACCAATATCAGCAGAAGACTTGGCTATCGGTCGGCTTGTAGATCGGGCTGGACGGAAAATTTTGATTGTGTGCCTTTGAAGGCACCCAAACATCGGCTATTGTTCATGCTGAATCGTCAGATACAGGTAGAATTCTATTGTTTCTACCTGTATATCTGACTACTCATCTCCAAGAAAGATTGTAATTGTTACATCTGTGGCCTCCTTTAGGGCCATTAGTGTTTCTCTAATTATATATTTAAGCATCCTGCTCATCTCCCATCTTTTTTTAATCTTGACAGTTCCCTTGCCACCCATGCATGCTGCCTTGCAATTGGAAAAATTGTATAAAATGAAGGTTTAGGTTGTGTAGTTAGTTAATAGGAAATGAATGAAATTAGAAGCCTGTGTTGGACAGGAAAGTGCTAAGACAAGGGAACTCCTATTAGAGTTTAGAGTCCTTCTTCATGATTGTGATACAATATTTCCTATTTGTAAGTAGGAGTTCCCTTTATTGAACAAGTCAGTATGACAGCTTTATGTATTCACAGGGTGTTCCTTTGTTGCATTTATTAATATGATATTAGCTACTACTAGAGCCAGAGGGTTGCCTTTTGTTGAAACAGCTTATTTCTATTTGACTGATCCCATTTACAAATGCTTTATGAGTGTATTTAAGTAAAATAATAGTCAATAACGCCTATCAACAGATGCAGATTAACTGCAACCAGTTTTCTTGCTTAAGCAGCTTAAAAGGGTTTGGGCGTTGTGTGTTATATAGGTGTTCTAGCAGAATGGCTTCACATGGGCTTTGCCCTTACTTCAGCTGAGCTGGTAAATAAAATGCTTGCAAGTAAATGTGACCATTAACACTGATTGGTATTCTGTGCGAGTAAACATGATTATATAAATGATTAAAAGGCACAGGTGCACTGTGGTGTGCAAGATAATAATAATAATAATAATAATAATTCAACTAAGATTTTGTGATTATTTTTTTCGGATAATATAAAAGTAGGCGTCCTAATGGCTCATTGTTTACCACTGCTGCCTTGGAGTGCTGGAGTCATGAATTTGATTGCAATCTGGGCTTTATCCCTATAGGTGGATACTGTACGATGTAGCCATGCATGGCTAAGACATATCTTCTATTTTTCCATTTGTTTTCTGAGAGAGAATAGATTTGAAAGTACAGAGGAGATCTCACTTTTTCATCTGCTGCTGCTCAATGCCCCTCACCTCAACAAGATGCATTACAAGATGACATTTTCAATTTGACAAAACTACTGTGACCTGAGAGCACCACAGGCTACTTTATCAATACAACCACTTTCCTCCAGATATCGGTGAATACCCAACGAAATATGCCTATATACCCAGCATTCAAGGCATGATATAAGCTGAATGCATGAACTTGATGATAATGTAGTAAGGGGTGCAACCTTTACTACAGGTTTAGTAACCAAAGGCAACCAATCAGGAGATCGCATTTACTGCACACATTTTAGAAAAACAAGCATCATAATATGGCCTCCTGCTGTGATGGTTTTCCAGTCACAGACCAATATATAGTGAACTGACCTGAAAATTGCTTGTACACAAATTGTAGACACAAATTAACAGCCAGCTCGTTTTTACTGGCTTGTATTTGTGCTGAGTTAGGGGTTGTACAAAAAAGGTATTGTTTCAGTTTCTTTAAAGTCAATGAAGTCATTAAAACAGATCTTAAGACGTACCTTTCTTAATGCATGTGTCTGATACTGCATTGCAGGGAGCCGTCCTAGGCACCGGCAGAATCTTCATTATAGAGTTAGATGTGCATCAAGGAGAGCTCAGCCTGAACAACTACGTTGAAGTATGCTCTTGTCCCTCTATTTAAAGTGCAGAGAATGTGAGCACAAAGATATGCGTTTCTTGTCTTCCACTCTCCTGCCTGCTATTCCCAGTGGGCATAAAGACTGGAAGTCAAGCTGGGCATTCAACCAGTTCAGCTTTCACTTATGATGAGAGTGCACTGGAAAAGCCCATAATGTTGGTTTTGGCAGCTAGCTGCAGATTCCATTTTTGCCGATCAATGCAGCCGTCACAAGCTTAGGTAGGGGCTGCAGGGGGAGGAAGGAAGCATCCGGTGCTTCCTAATCAGAGATTGATGAACCTGCCTTTGCAGATGGGAAAGTAGTGGAGGGGAGGATGCTTGAGCCCATTATAAGCTGCGAAGGGAGAATCGTACAGCTTGTTTTGTACCATTTGCTTGTAATTGGTTGAACCAGCATTTTCAAGGATGGAATATGATGAAAGGGAACCTATACAAGTACTCCTCAGCTAAGGGAAATGTTTATAAGGTGCATCTTTTACTCTTGCACCATTTTAAAGCATTTTAGCTTTTCTCCTTTGTCTGCAACAAAAAGGGAATAAAGGCCTCATCTGTTTGACTTTCTTTGTCAGGCTATTTAGTTGCCCTTATTCATTGAATTCCGTATGAGTAATTCTAGCATCCTGTAGCTGAGGAATTTCTGAGTCCTGTCCAGGCTGAACTGAGTACTTTTCACTAATCAAAGGACCTTGTGGGAAAGTTTGCAACAAGCAGCATGAGTTTTCTATCGCCAGGAGATGGAGAGTGGTTGGATAGCAGCACAGAGGAAGAGAAGAGTCTCCTGACGTTTCTCGGTAGGGTGCTTCACCTATGAAATTGGTCATTTTACTTTTATGTTTTGAAGAATTGTATCATTCAGGCTTAAAGATATGCAAATAAATTCATGTCTGCTTAAATCCTTCATATTTCAAATAATGACTGCATTAGTCTTAGAGCTATTTTATTTTGTTTACTGCTAAATTATTCATATTGTAGTATCATTTAATATTGTTTCTTCACATTATTCTGATGTTATTTACAGGTTTCAAAGATGCAGCAGCCTCTTCATTCCCCAAGATCAATCTCCTATGCTATCATATATTCTTCAGATTTACATCTGAACAAACCTGCTGCCGTAATCTAGAAACATTGGGGACATAACCATGTCATCGATATACAGTAATATAAGCTCTGGCAGCAGAAAGAGCATTACAATGTACAGGGGACAAATATTCCAGTTAGTCTCATATCTAGGAGATCTGGGTCCAGCTGCCTAACATTATGGCTGAGTAGAGGTGCAAATAATGGATCTATTTTAAAAAATATTCTGCTCTCAAAGTTAAATGTGCTCTCTTGTACCTAAAAGTATCCTGTAATGTTGCAAAAATAGTTCTGAAATAGAGGTCCTGCATTTCAAGTACACAGAGGCCCAAACAGCCCCCCCACCCACCAGGGGGGCTTGGAGGCAAGATTTGGTTGCATAAAAAAACAGTTGTACTGCCAAAAAGAGCCTCCTGTAGGCTGCTAGTCCACATAGGGAGCTACCGGACAGCCAATAACCGCCCTTATTTGGCACCCCCCAAGGACTTTTGTCATGCTTGTGTTACTCCCCAACTCTTTTTACATGAATGTGGCTCACAGGTAATATTCAGGTACTGCAGTGTCCTTTTGAATAACATATTTATTTAGATTTCTGATAGTATAATTTAAAATTGTTACCAATAAAGGCCAAGTGACCCACCAAGCATTACAAATACAGTCATATGAAAAAGTTTGGTAACCCCTCTTAATTCTTTGGAGTTTTGTTTATCATTGGCTGAGCTTTCAAAGTAGCAACTTCCTTTTAATATATAACATGCCTTATGGAAACAGTAGTATTTTAGCAGGGACATAAAGTTTATTGGATTAACAGAAAATATGCATCATAACAAAATTAGACAGGTGCATAAATTTGGACACCCCAACAGAGATATTACATCAATACTTAGTTGAGCCTCCTTTTGCAAATATAACAGCCTCTAGACTCCTCCTATAGCCTTTGATGAGTGTCTAATTGGAGGTATTTTTGACCATTTGTCCATACAAAATCTCTGCATTTCAGTTAAATGTGATGGCTGCCGAGCATGGACAGCCTGTTTCAAATCATACCATAGATTTTCAATGATATTCAAGTCGGGGGACTGTGAGGCCATTCCAGAATATTGTACTTCTCCCTCTGCATAAATGCCTTTGTAGATTTCAATGTGTGTTTTAGGGTCATTGTATTGCTGGAATATTCAACCCCTGCAAAAGTTCAACTTTGTGACTGATGCTTGAACATTATCCTGAAGAATTTGTTGATATTGGGTTGAATTCATCTGACCCCCGACAAGGGCCCTAGTCCCTGAACTAGCCACACAGCCCCACAGCATGATGGAACATCCACCAAATTTGACATTAGGTAGCAGGTGTTTTTCTTGGAATGCGGTGTTCTTTTTCCGCCATGCAAAGTGCTTTTTGTTATGACCAAATAACTACATTTTTGTCTCATCGTTCCAAAGCACTTTGTTCCAAAATGACTGTGGCTTGTCCAAATGAGCTTTTGCATACAACAAGGGACTCTATTTATGGCGTGAGTGCAGAAAGGGCTTCTTTCTCATCACCCTGCCATACAGATGTTCTTTGTGCAAATTGCACTGAATTGTAGAACGATGTACAGATACACCATCTGCAGCAAGATGTCCTTGCAGGTCTTTGGAAGTGATCTTTGGGTTGTCTGTAACCATTCTCACAATCCTCCGCATATGCCACTCCGCATACAGCAACTGTGCCTGTGGTCTTCCATTTCCTGATTACATTCCTTACAGTTTAAACTGACAGTTTAAACCTCTGAGATAGCTTTTTGATGCCTTCCCCTAAACCATGATATTGAACAATCTTTGTTTTCAGATATTTTGAGAGTTGCTTTGAGGATTCCATGCTGTCACTCTTCAGAGGAGAGTCAAACAGAAGCACAACTTGCAATTGGCCACCTTAAATACCTCTTCTCATGATTGGACACACCTGCATATGAAGTTTAAGGCTTACGCGTTAACCCAATTTGGTGTTGCCAGTAATCAGTATTGAGCAGTTACATGCATTCAATTAGCAAAATTACATGGGTACCCAGATTTTTGCACAGCCAGTTTTTCACAATTGATTTAATTTCATACAACTGAATACTGCTGCACTACAACCTTTGTTCAGAAAACACCCCAGTACTCAGATGTTCCTGGGAAATGAAAGACATACCACTGTTATCTTATTTGTTGAAAGTGGAGTAAATGATTATGCATGCTGAGGGGGTTCCCAAACTTTTTATATGACCGTATGCATTTACACTGCATGACCCTTTGTGGCTGTCCTTACAACAACTGTACAGCTAGCGGACCTGATGGAACAAGTGTCCAAGCCTGCATTTATACTGGTGCATGTATACTGTGATATTTTTGCAGGCCCATAGAGCAAATTATGTTCAGCTTTATTGATTGCTTTAAAACTCTTTCAGTAACTTGGTGGGCAGGGAAATCGTATGATGAATTTTTCCCCACTTTTTCCTTTCCATCCCCTAATTCATACCTCCCAACATTTTGGAAAAAGAGGGACAAAAAGGTTGCCACGGAAATTTTGACCATGCCCATTTTGTGGCCACAACCCTTAATTACCATGTTAATTTTACAAAGTTAGGCAGGTTATGAAAGTTTGAACATATTTCTGTGTTTTTTTCAGTTATTACAGCTTTGCTAATGAAGGTGAATTGCCCTTTAAGCTGTAAATCTAACTTCTCCCAAGAGACCTGTTATCTTTTATTGTTACAATGACTTATTTGCTTATCTCGAAATTGTTACAAAAGTATCTTATATGCAGCTGTGGCTCTGGGCTCTCTGCCAAAAGCCAATTAAGTTAAAAAATGTGTTTCTTTTTCTGGAAAAACGGGACTTTCCAGTACAAACGAGGGACTGTGGGTCCCTCTAAAAATGGGACATTTGGGAGGTATGCCTAATTTGCATATGCAAATTAGAATGTGGTTCGGCCAGGCGCAAGGATTCGGCCGAATCCTGATGAAAAAGGCCAAATTCGGATTCAGTTTGGTATTTGCTCGATTCTTTCGTGAAGGATTTGGTTGAATTCCAAATAGTGGTCATCAATAAAGTTTTACCCTCAGATCTGATAATTGCTTTCAGTGCTTATTTTAATGTTTCTATGGCGTGGTCCAAATACCCCAAACATCACTTTTTTTGAAGGCAGGATTATAATAAAATGATGAAGCCATGCAAAGAAATGCCAACCCCATATTGATTAAGATGGTTTTTTTGAATGATTCCATCTGTCAAGCAAGCATCTGTATTAAATTCCCAGTTTATATAGCCCAATAACTAGGAAAAAAATCTATGTAAATGAGACTGCGACTTCTTTCAGAGATATTTATATAAGATTGTTAATCTAGAATAATTGCAATCATGTTTAATCTGTGTTGTCCTGCCCAGAGGGGTTATTGCTAGAGACCAGCAGGAACCAATGTGTATTTCTTTTATTACTAATGATTGTCATGTCACCAGCAGACAATGTTTCTCTGCTAAATAATACATTTTGTATCTGTGCCACTTCATAGTTTAATCATTATGTTGTGAACCACAGCATCTCAGTCACCAGATTTAGATTATAAGGTCTATTACTCAGAATCTCTGCATAGGGCTATGTATATTTAGAAGTGGATAGTTATTAACATATAATGCAGAGAGTGAACAAGCATATCTGTATATCAGATATCTAATTCGGCTATTTCCACTTAAGAAATAGTCACAGAAATTGTTTCCCTTTACATAAGAAATTCAGGCAGGTATTTAGTCACCTAGAAACATTAACTGCTGTATGTTGCAGTGGCCCTGATCCCAGAGGGCCTGTAAAGCCTCGTTAATGACAAGTATGCACCGTCATGTTTGATTGCTATGGAAAACACGAGTAATATTTCTAATGCTAATTAAAGAAAGAATTGCTTGGAAAATATGATTTTCTAGTTTAATATTCATGAGGTGTTTTTTTTTCCTACCCCATGTTTTCATTTTCTGTAAAACAGATAGATGAAAATATTGCTAAGGCTTTAGAAATGGATATGGGCACTTATCTATTGATATCTCACTGTATTTGTCTGCTTCTATCTTTGCTGCCCAAATATTCAGTTTTGGGGGCTAAGTATCTAATATTCCATTGCTGATTTTTGTTTTAAAACTGGTGAAATAATGCAAAGGTGTGTATGAAAGTTATACACATTCTGATGGCTATAAAAATCCTTTGGCCCACAGACCTCCAGTTGGCCCTGGTTAAAGTGATCTCATTTTTATGGACCAAATAATGACTCTCAAATGAAAATCTGGTCTGCAACGGCTTCCCATCTGCAGTAGGTAATTTGGCAGCCTGGAAGTCACCTTCCTCCAGGGGTGAAATGCCTTTTGATATTGGTTGTCCAGTTGTTTGTTTGTGTGTACTAATGTACTGTGATTGGCTGTCCGAGCAGCAGGGCAGGCATTCATACATACTACTTGGCAAGTAACTGGGCTCCCCAAATGTAACACTGGGCTACAGAGGTTAAAGCGAATTATAGGCTGTAACAATGCATAGAGAAGGATATTGTACAACAATGGTAGGACCGCATTGTGAAAAGAGAAGGAAATGAGTTTGGAAATGGTTGTATTGTACAGAGTGGCAGATATGCATGTAATATACATCAATTGTTATTTCTGCTGCAGCCTGATAATGTGGACAGAGATTGTTGTTATAGTATGCACGATGAAGACTATAAATGCTATGTTATCATTCTTTTGACATGCCCTGTAATGGGCAAAGCCAGCAAATAATGAACCTGCCTTACCCTACAAGATGGGTAATCACAAGGGTAATTATCAGAGCAACCTTTTCTTTCTAATCTCACACCACTGCAACAATACAATCAATCTATTTTTTCAGACCATTGAAGTAGATTTTATAGTTTCTTGTGGGGCAAGTTACATAGACTACAAAGTGTAGTGTAGCTATTCCCCAAAGGGCAAATGACACCTATTTGTAGCAGCAACAAGGAAAGGACAATGATAAAGTTGGATGACTTGCTCTGTAGTGTATTTGACAAGACATACAGCCTAGATAATTATTTTATAGGCTTATCAAGCAAGTTGAATCCCATGCTTTCAGGATAACTCACTTCTGGTTTTTAGACATCCTAGCTAAGTGGTTTCCCTAGGAGCAAGCTTTCAGTATAACTAGCTTAGCAAGCTGATAAAGGTACCGCCTGGGCAGTCATATTTCACTTACATCTGTGCTGACACTCTGCTGCCCAAATATGTTTCTCCCAAGTCAGGAATAAATCTGTTGGTGCAGTGTATCTAGTTAGTGATGTTCCCTTTTTCTGTTATATGCCTAAGGTCCAGCTAAAAGTAGAAAATAACTGCAGTAAGAAGGCTTTTCATCCAGGGGATAAACGTATAGTTTTAGCAGAAACTTTAAATCAAAACTATGTTATATGGTGCATTTACAAGCATAAACACAACTGCACAACAGCACTATTTAGGATGTACAACTGAGCCTGCGTTGATGCTTGTTTGTTATAGGTACTAGTTGCCCTTACATCTTAACAGCAACTGATCGCAAGCATACTGTAGTTTTACCTTTTTAGTATGCTGTGGTGAATTATATACATACATGCTAGAGGCCCTTGGATGTAACTTACAGGCTAGACCGGACAGTGATTAGAGGCTTCCCCTAGTGGGTTTTGTTCATGGACACAACTAACTTGGATTAGTTGGTAATGACATTTATAACAATGCATGCATGAAATGATGCAAATTCCCCACAACTAGACTGCAGAAACTTTTGCTCAATTATCCAACTATTCCATCCATATTCATATGAGTTGCAGCTATGTTGTGCTGCATTGTGGGAAAAGACATTGCATTAGAAAAATGCATTTTGCACTTGCT
The DNA here is from genome assembly GCF_017654675.1 of Xenopus laevis. Taxonomy (NCBI): domain Eukaryota; kingdom Metazoa; phylum Chordata; class Amphibia; order Anura; family Pipidae; genus Xenopus; species Xenopus laevis. The sequence goes on from NC_054377.1 coordinate 95,224,104, forward strand.
TCATAAATGATCTTTTTATTTTTTTTTTGTCTTCAACTCCCAAAGAGCTTTTGTGGTTTCTCTGCAGCTTATTACCCTACTAGGTCTATTCAGTTTAGCATTCAGCAACCCTGACCCTAATCCACCCCTTTACAACCCAAAAGGTTTAGGAATTTAATCCACCAGTGATGTCACGGAAGGTATGCCTGCCATTATGAAAAGGGTTAAAGGGAAAGCGTCACTTTTACAGCTTCTTCCAGGATGGTATATTTTAGTCGTAGTTCATTTGACCTCTCTGCTGATCCTATCTAACACCGTTAAGATTTACTGACAGCCTGAACCCAAACAAGCTGCGTGTTTCGTAGACTACTTTGGACGTTAAAGAGTGTATTTCCTAGAAATATGTTGGCTTTAATGTTAAAACAGCAAATGTATATGTTTGCTCAGTAATGTTTGAGAGCAGAGTTGGCGAATTATCCTGCCACCAACCAAACCTGAATTGCTGCATTAGAGTAAATAAGAATAATCCGGTGTGTGCTCAGAGCCCTGTCTTCAGTATTCCAAGCATATCATGGGGCTTCTCTCTGCATATTCTCAGCATTTTGCTGACTCATATTGCTTGGGCTTTGACTAAGATTCTCTGTCGTAATATGTCTAGGGAGGGAGTTTGCTATGGGTTAATACAACTGTTTTTTATTTTAAAACCGAAAAAGTGACACATTTCTTGAGAAACTAACATTTTTCGTTTTAATATTAAGCAAATGGTTTATAACTTAATGTATTCTAGGTCATCTGTAATTCATCCCTAGGACCCAGTGCAGATATTATGCTACGAAATGGAAACCGATGAGCATAGGAAGACTGCATTGATTTCTGCAGCAGGTGATAGTGCAACAGAAGAGTGTAGCATGTCGGGTGGGGGTAGCTGGCGAGCTCAGTTTGGAAGGGCAGAAGCTGCATTCATTTCTAACTAGACTGGGCAGACCGGTATCTTTCTCGACGACCTAGCAACTTTCTTCCATGTTTGGAGGGGGTGGTGGGAAATCTTCAAACGACATTCACAAAAGCAACTGTAGCAACGAACAACAAATGAATCCTGAAGTCTGTGAGGATGCTACAGCTTTCCTGCAAGCTGCAACTCTGGCTACTTTCTTCTATCAGTGCTACAAAGGCAATGCCCAGAACAACACGTTCGAATGCATGGCACTTGAATATTGAGTGTTCTGATGTACCAAGCTTTCCTCATTCTTCTAAATGGGATGCCTTTCTGTAGAAGTGGTAACTATTGCTGGATATTTGGTGGAAATGAGAACTTCGCTTATTTAGCTGGAACTGTGTTCTTCTCGTGAATTAATTATCATAGATCTTCTCTTCCCTCCGCCCAAGTGTTGAAATTGGATTCTTCCTTTAACTCTTTGGTTTTATTGTTATGAATCCTGCACAAGTATCTTGCATAGTTAGCTTTCTTCCTGTGTTAGGTAATAAGTTGAAGCATACTGTATGCTGATGAAGCTGCATTTAATCTTCGGACTGTGCTTAGGAGAGCTGGAAATCAAAGAAAACAAGCGAGTGCAAGCTAAGCGATAATTTGCTGCATTGATATAGTGTTTCTCCAGCCCAATTTTCTTATTTTGAGTATGCTTATCCTAGCACTTTATGCTGTCATATGGTTTCTATTTTATATCCCACCATTAACTTTTCACTCGATCCCATTCTCAGTCGGATTTTACATCATATGCATTGCCCCTGAAGGAATGTGTTGTTCCTTATAAAGCAGTTTATTCGCATCCAACTAGGAAACACTCATCTCAGTGTTTGTGCCGATAAGCTTACTGGTGCTATATATTCTTTTTTTAAAACCTCTGAATGTGTTGATAATAGTATAAATAGGTAATTGGCCTTTTTTGTGGAAAGCCACTTTTTGGCACAGATTGGCAGTACATTACCATAACAAGTATTGTTTCCATAGATTGGGGGAGCATTAATGACACTTTCATTAAAGCTCTTGAGTGGTACGGGCATCTTTAAATAGCTTGATGATAACTAATGAGGATGTGCAGTCAGAGCGATTGATTGAATAGCTGCAGTCTTGTGTTTGTCTTCTTGCTCTCTGCACATTGGCAAGGGAGGGGGAGAAGCAAGATCAGCTCCAGCCCTTCTGAATTGGAAGTAGCACGGATCCCTTGGGCCAAAAGGCCAGGATTGTTCTCTTCTGCTGCGCCAGTTTTTTTAAGAGAGCGTGGAATATGCCAGCATGTACAGTCTCTGCGATCACTTCTGTAATCTCCAAGAGAGTGCCCAGAACTCCATAGGATGTAACTCTTGTTCCATGTGGGAATTCCCTATTACATCTTAGAAGTTGGATTTTACCCAGTCCAATCTTTGGAGTGGAAATGGGTAGCACATGTGATAAAGGTACATCATGTAATATTTTTGTTTGCCCTATAATCAATTTGCTTTGTGTTTTGGTGAGATCAGCTTGGTAGCTCCTTTATTTATTGAGTAGTTCAACTTCTGATGTGGACTTCAATTGAACTACAAAATATAAGTAAGCCTATAACATTCTGAAAATAGATGTTTATTTTGAAGCATAGAATAATTAATTGTGTCTGTTGAAACAGAGTGACATATTAACTTTCTCTTTACATATTAACTGGATTTACTGTCATTTTTAACATAAAAAACCTCCTATCTATAATTGTGCTATACAAGTCTAATTTCTTTACTTGTATGAAAATGACATAAGGGAATTTTGGTTGATTCCTTTTAGAGATTTGGGTGTAGAAGATAGGCCTGCCCAGCATATAAATAAAGAATAACCTATTGTTCTTCAACTATTTCTTGAGTACAGTTTCTAGCACTCCCTTAACAAACTTCAGTTGTCAGAGGGGATGCTGGCACCCAACAGATGAAAAGACCACAGGTTGGGGGACACTTTTATAATATACAGCATAGCGGTTCATGAGTAAAATTCACCTGTCCAACTTGTTTTTGCACACAATTGCATTCTTTACATATTGGGCTCATTAATTAGTTTTCTTTCTTTTCTTTTTTTAATTTTTCTGCTCAGATAAAACCAGTTCTGTGTTCCATTGATTCATTGTCAGACAATAAACTAAAAGTTGCTTGTGCTCATTTTTTCTGTTTCTGTTTTTAGAGGTCCCGGCTGAGAGGTCACCCCGAAGGAGGAGTATCTCAGGGACTAGCACGTCAGACAAAACCAACCCTATGGATCCTACAAATACTTCCCCCTTTAAAGTCTCAGTAAGTTTCTTTCTCCTCACATATCCTGTAGGACAGGTTCTCCCTCTTTCTGGAACAAGTACATTTAATTACTAAGATGTAGGCCAGAGGGAACCATAAATGTTTTCATTGACATTTAGCCATTGTTTACATTGTTTTGAAAATCACATTCTTATTTCCATGTCTCTACTTGACTTTTTTTTTTTGTGATAAAGATAATGGCAGTGATGACACCTGAATTAAGGTGGCATTTTGGCTCATTAATCTGCACCACTGTTAATAAAACGGTATGTTATTTTCTTCCAGCAATTGAAAATGTTCTATGATTGTTTGAGTCACTGGCTCAAAATGCATGTTCATACTCTAGCACATTTCCCAGTAACATCTAGAAACACACACAGCACAGTTACATCATTGTGCACTGGTCACATTATGACAACTTTTTTCCATGTGGACTGTCTGCAGCTAAATGTACTGACAAAACCCAAGGCAGAGACACAAGGACGATGTAGCAGTTGCTCATCCTCCATGCTTTTTTGTTATGCCCTTGGTTTTACTGAAGCAGATATTCACATAAGCTATGAAAGCCTTAAAAACCTCAACTGCCGTTGTTTCATAAACTGGTGCCAAATTAATTCATCTGCATTGAAGCATGTGTTGTGCTTGCCAAAAACAATCTATTATTGCCACTCCAAGCTTTACAAGAAAATTGCAGAGGTTAGGTGGCAATAACTTTAGTAAAGGCATCCTATTGAGTATATTTATACTAGTAAATGTATGCATACTAGTTCTTAAAAGTACCCATCAACCCTTTTGCTTAAAATATAGTCAATAAAATATTTTGTGATTTAGTTTGTTCTAACCCATACCTGTTTAAAAAGGACTGGGACACTAAATCCATGTCTTTGGGTCATATCTCTGGCCACAGGCTTATATGATGAACAGTCACAGCATTGTGATATTTGTGCATTATATTATTTGTGTCATTTTTTTTGTTTTTGTTTGTGACAATACCTGCAGAGCAAAGGCCTGCTTTTGTAGCAGAGGGTAATTGGATGTAAGGGAATAATGTCTAGTCCTTTAAAGACAACACAGTCAGCAAAAGTGAAGGTCAGAATAAACACGCTGAGATCTTCCAGCTGCCTGTGCTCCTATCTTATGCAGTAGCAGCAAGTTGCAGAGCATGATCCTAGGCACTCTGCTTATAGGATATAGCTGCCTATTGGTTGATACTACTGATGGTCAGATTCTGCACAATTGTACATATTCTGCTATCAGTTTTTAAGAAGGCGGGAAAAGGAAATCTGTTTCCTCTTTTAACAACTTTTTCTCATTTTTCAAACCAGTCTTTAAATATTTCCCTATTGACCAAGGGCACCAAGTTCAGAAAAGTCATGACTTGAATAAGTTACACCAGGCAATTTATTTTTAGAGGCAACAATTGTTACATAGTTAATTCAATATGATAAAAGACAAGCCCATCAAGTTTGACCCCTCAATCACATCACCTTGGGGGACAAGAGGTGTGTCTTTCTACTTTTAATTTATATTAGAAAAGTAAATCGTTTTAAGTGAACATTTGAAATGTAGGCCTATGAGAAGATGGTACAGGCACTGGAAATAAGGATGTCAAAATGATTCCCTGATACATTCTGTTTTACCATAGCTATCTTGGGTAGAGAAGAGAATTCTGGGATTAAAAGAAAGGAGAATCATTACTGGGCTATTCTTTGTATGTAGTTTAGCAATGGTTTATGAAACTAGGGGAATTGGGATTCAATTACATTTACAAACCCTTTAGGGAGTACATATCTGTTTTGTAAAGCCATGATTATAAAAAGGATATTTGGAGAACATAAATGAATGGTGTGTTACAGTTAACATTCCTAGAGCCATTAGTACTGTGCTTTTAGATCTAAACAATTCACTCTGCAAACTCCCCCAACTAATGTGTAGTAATAGTGGTAGTTGCTCTATTAAAATGCTAGCATATAAATTATAGTTTCTCTTGGAAGGCTCCCACGGCAATTGCTGGGTTACCTACTCTGTGCTGTAGTGCTGCTCTCAAGATCAGTGGTCAAAACACTCTCCCCAGAGCACATTGCTGCCTCAGTACAATGTTTGAAAGTGACATTGTCTGCCTTGTATGCAGGGGTGGACTGGGATTCCTAATAGGCCCTGGCATTCCTAGTACACAGAGGCCCAAACAGCCTCCACCAGCCCACATAATAGTCACTTTCTATGGCAACTTACAGCAGCCCCAATCTGGCCTGCTTGTATGTTCACTGACCTCACTCTTCTCTACATTGTGCATTTTGGACTAGCTTGTTTATTGGCAAGTACCTTCATCTAGAGAAGTGATCCTCAATCAGTGGCGTGTGAGCAACATGTTGCACACCAATCTGTTGACTGTTGCTCCAAGTGGCCTCAAAGCAGGCTCGGAGTCAAGTTTTGGTTGAATAAAAACTGCCAGACAGAGCCTCCTTTAGACTATCCACATGGGGCCACCAAATAGCCAATTACTGCCCTCATTTGGCACACCTCAGGAACTTTTTCATGCTTGTGTTGCTCCCCAACTCGTTTTAAAATTGAATGTGGCTCACGTGTAAATAAGGTTAGGTAACTCTGTTCTAAAGCCTTCGGTTGATACATTAGCTGTGAATCCTACAAAAACAAAATGTTCAGCACTGACACCAAACCAAAAGCAGTTTCGTTAATAAGTTATTCTGCATTACAGTGTTCTCAAACACCTAAAGCAACATTTATTAAACGTATTCTTATGATAGTTCCCCTATTATATTTTATCGTAACATGTAAGTAATTTTGGGCAGGGCCGTCCTTACATCTTCTATCACTTATTGGTTGTTTTTATGTAAATCTGTATGTTTAATGTATACACCCTTTTATTGTACAGTGCTGTAGAACATCTTGACACTATAAAAATGTGATGATGATAATAATAACAAGGTGATTTCAGAGGCTTTTTGGCCCCAGTGGGTACATTTACATCTTTTAATTCTGGAAGGTAAATTTTAGTTATGTGGATTTTATATGTTCTCACAACTAGAGCTGTGAGTTTAGCTGTACTGTACTTCTTTACAGTGACAAGTGCTTGGGATCACCAAGAGAGCACAAGAAATGTGTAAAGCAAGAATAATTAGCAGAAGGTCAGGAGAAATTACCAAGTATAAGCCAATGAATGTGTAGCTCTACACTACCGCATGCTTGTCTTATATAAAAATATATATATCATTGCTGGGCCTAGTGAAAATGTGGCCAAAAGGGCAGTTAGAGGGGGCACAGAAATCTACTGAGCTCCTCTATAGCTGGTCGAGGGAAAGATCATAATTGCACAGAAAAATATTTGTATTCCTTTAAGGCTCAGTTTAGAAAAGCTTTCTGTGCTAAAAAAAAAAAGTCTACTTCTGAAATGTGCAGTAATATCTCGGTTATGAAATTCTTCTGGGTATTTTATCAGAATTCCCACCAATGTTCAGCGGTTTGGAGAATACTAAATTAATAAATGGCTGCAAATTGAGTTCTCTGTTTCCCGACTAAGATCCTTTTTAGCACCGTGCATGGGCTGGCTGCAGTTTCTTGATCGTTTTACCTGGTTTTACATTACTTCCATTAAATTATGTTCCATGAATACCAATAGAGCAGCAGAGCACTAAAGTGATGCAATTACCATGTAGTACCAAGGGTCTTAACCATTTTGTACGCTCAGTATTCGTTTAGAAACATCCACTCTGATTCCATTTCCCACCATTTTGAATCAATATTTTCTTAATGGCATTTGCTGCACTTTGACATTTGCCTTAAAATACCACTTAGCCTTTCCCCAGGTTTTCATTGCAGTTCAGGTTTGAATTCCCCTTGTATTTAATGTGTAATTATACACAGTAGCTTGAACCGTAGATTCAAACACATGACACTCTTAAGGGGGAATGTAATTAAAATCGCAAGCATTGTTTAAAATGGTGGTTTTGCAAATGTTAAGCATTGCTCGCATTGCAAAATAATTTGCTGACAAATATTACATTGCATAGCTTTTCCTAAGTGTAACATTTGTGGTCTCTTTGCCATACTGAGCCCTGATTTCAGGGCTTTAGGAATGACTGGGTTCCCTATTTATTCATATGATATTGCAGTAAATCCTTTCTCAGCCTAATTTCTAGTGGTATAGCCTCTAAATCCAGGCCAGAATCACTTTAGTTTATTTGCTTTAGTAGGCCTAGAAATTTCAGCAGATGTTCTGCTAATTTTGGGGGGAATTGGTAGGGGTTACTTGCCAAGTTTCACTTGTACATTTTTCAACTGAGCTGTGTCAGATAAACATCTTCTGGCCAAAATGTCAGTGTGTATGCCTTTAAATTACATACACTGTGTACATTCCATATGGATATATTTGAAAAATACCTTCTGCCACTAATTACCGATTCTTAAATTTGACTATTGGTCCAACAGTTAATGGGCATCCTGCCTGATCATTTAGTTAACTGTAAAGATATTAAATCATAGATTGTAATGGCTTCTAGCTTATGGAACTAAATTGGTCAATGATCTGCCTGTATAAGCACCCATCGTGAAGATCCACCTGCAGGCATGAGTGGTTGGTACCCCTTGTGACAACTCTCTCTGTATTAAAATAGGGAGAATTATCATCTTTGCCTTAGTAAAGGGGAAAACAGGGCCATAAATGCATATGTTTTTCTTTATTATTTATAGAAGCAGCACTGGCAGCTAGTTCTTTCTTACAAGCATTGTTCTATATATACAACTATTTTGAGCACTGAATAAGTTCTTTTACATCAGGAATGTGACTGGAATAATGGGAGCAGACTGACATTTAGCTGATTCTGTAAAGCTGGCAGCTGCACTGCTTATTACAGCTTTGTCAGTGGGATCTTAAAGGGGAATCTGTCATTGCTGTTTGAAAGAGAGCCCATTGTAAAATGCATAAATATTTATCAGAGGTCTGTGTTGTACTGAACTGCTTGAGTGGGAAAAGTATAGGCAAATTTATTGATGGCTTATTGGGTTTTTTCATTTGTTTATAGTAAGATGGCAGTGACAGCTTTATTCATCAGTACTTGCTAATAATATTCACTAAATACTTCTCTCCCTTATAAAAAGTTGTGTATTATTGTGTAGCAGCCTAATTTTTGGGGGTGCTTGTTTGTATCCAGTGCCCTATTAAGCAGATTGAAACCATAAACTCTTTCTGAATCTTTGTCATTAGTGTCATTAGTGCATTGTTCACCCCCTGGTGTGTCCTTCACTGGGGGACAGGCTATGTGGTTTGACTTTCCCATGGCTATTAAAAGTGGTCTCTCAATGCAAAACACAAAGGCAAGTTTTTACCAACCTTGAACAAGTGAGGGTTGATGGCGTTTATTGTATATGAAGAAAGAGTAGTCAGCACACGGATTCTCAATATTCTTTAGGGATGGTGCACGTTCTGCAATGGCCACTTCCCATTGGCAAACAGTATAATGCAAAGATTGAACAGCACCATCAACTATTGAGTCGTTTAAAAAGCCTTTATTTATGCTTTTGTGGGCATCACCGCAATGTTTCAGGCCATGCGGCCTTTTATCAAGCTTCAAGCCGTTTATTGTATATACTGAACCAGCACAACTGCATGTTCTAGGGCTTCTGGAGCAATAGCATTCACTTTGTAATGGCCTAGCACGAGATGATTGTAAATGAAGGTCATTAATACCACAGAGGAGTTGCCCTGTTCTATACAACGGGCATGAACTGTCAGTAAGCATGGGGCCATTTTCCTTCCAGTATGGAAATGGCTGTTCATAATTTTTTGCTGTCAGAGTAATGCATTATTGGCATTAAAGGAGAAGGAAAGGCTAAAATTAAGTAAGCTTTATCAGAATATATAAATACACCATTAAACTCTCAAATTAATGCTGCTCTGAGTCATCTGTCAAAGAAACACAGCATTTCTTTCCTTCTATTGTGTACACATGGGCTTCTGTATCAGACTTCCTGTTTTCAGCTTAAACCTCCAGGGCATGGCATTGAGCATGCTCAGTTTACTCCTCTCTTCCCCCCCCCTTCCCCACCCCCCTTCTCCTCTCCCTGCTGTAATCTGAGCCCAGATCTATGAGTGAGCAGGGAGAGACTCAGGCAGGAAGTGATGTCACAACAAGCAAATATGGCAGCTGCTATCCTAAACAAACAGAGAGAGCTTCTAGAGCTGCTTACTCAGGTATGGTAAAGCATTCTGCCGAAAAATATAGTCTTATAACTTGCACTACTGTGGCTAAACTATTGGCAATAAACTGCTTTGGTAGCTTTCCTTCTCCTTTAACTGGATTGTAGCACCATTGTCCAGACAGGTCAACTGAGAGCTCATATACCAAGCAAAGAACAGACAGTTCAATTGGTAAAGGTGGCCAAGCACTTCAATTGGTATGTAGCCAGTTTATGCTGTATAGCCTGGACTGGCTAGTAGAGGGGATTAGGTAGCCTATAATCATCTATGCAAAATAAGCAAGAATGTGCACTGCATGACCATTTATATAAATACTCTTTGTTCTTCAAAGGGGAACTTTCGCTAAAATGGAAATTTAATATAAGCTTCATTCATACTGAAATAAGAAACTTTGTAAATACAATCAATTAAATATTATGCATCATTTCTGAATTAATCAAGTTAGTATGTTCACTATCCCTCTCTCAGCATCTGTTTCTCTTCATTCTGTCTTCATGCAGCAGTTGGATGTCAGATAGCAATTGACAATTAGATTCAATATATCTTATAGGGGGGCTTCCATTCCTAGCATAGATGTATTAGAGTAACTGATTCCAGTACAAGCAAAATATAAACTTGATTATCATGAGAATTTTTAATTGATTGTATTTAGAAAGTTTCTTATTTCAGCATGATGAAACTTATATTAAATTTTCATTTCTGCAATAGTTTCCCTTTAATAGCATGCTCCTATTTGAGCCAGCAATAGAGCCTAATACAAATGGAGGTCTGACTACCAGAGCAGTTTCTTCTGCACAATAAATTCTGCTAACTGCCACACATCAAACCGCATGTCCTGCTGTGCGTTGTAGGGACATTTTTGTAATGATAGATTTCAATTGAATTGGTCAGGTGTCATTTTTTTTTACTGAAGTAGCAATTATTATGAAATAATAGGAGATGATTTTTATGGTTTACAAAGCAATATCTATATTGAGATGTGGTACAAATGAAAATGTTTACTGTACATGAAAATGATTGTTCCCAAACACAGGCATTTTGTTATGGTTATACACCAGGACCTGCTGTGTAACTTGAGCAAGCATTTTTTGTTAATGACAGCTCTCATCTCATTGTCTATAAGAACTTTATTATCCTTTATACCATCTAAATAGGTCCAGATAATGAGCTGAGGAAGTATAAAGTAATGTGAATGGAGCAATTGTTATTTCCTTTTGGATCTCTGGTTTCAAGAATAAAATAAATCTAATGTATGAATCTCTGGTTTCAGTAAGCACATTATTGTACGGGGATATTCAACCTGTCAAACTACAATTTGTCGGCCTAGAGATAAGTTATGAGAGCTATGAGTTGAGTTCAAGAATAGATGTAGTTTGGGCCTCCCATAAACATGCAATGTATGATACTATTGTAGCATTCGCTCTTTTTACTGGTTCCTCTTTTATTCACAGGGCTTCTTTAGTAAACGGTTAAAAGGCTCCATTAAGAGAACAAAGAGTCAATCAAAGCTGGACCGGAACACAAGTTTTCGATTGCCTTCTCTTCGTCCTGCTGAGAGCGACAGGTATGTGCTAGGCCTTACTTTGCCCAATCGTACTTTGTTATCTGGAATGACCGGGAGCTGGGGTTTTCTGGATAACGGATCTTTCTGGAGTTTGGATCTACATACCATAAGTCCACTAGAAAATCATTTAAACATGAAATAAACCCAATGGGCTGGTTTTACTTTCGATGAGGATTAATTACATTAGTTTGAATCAAGTACAAGGTACTGCTGTATTATTACAAAGAAACAGGAAATCATTTCTAAAATTGGATTATAATGGAAATTCTGAGCTTTCTAGATAACGGATTTCCGTATAACGGATCCCATACCTGTACAGTTCTTAATGCTTTTGTGCTGTCCTGATTTTGGCATGCAGGGTTGCTTCAGGCAAGTTCCCTCCTATTGCTGTGTGAAATACAGGCCTATAAATTGACTGCAGCGGAATGATCAGAGCCTTGTTAATTGACTGAGTTACGGCTAGAATATAAAACCAGTTGTGATGTGCGACCCTTGAGAGATAGATATTGTGCTGAAGATTTAGTGCAACCTAAACGGAGGAGGATTGTTTTATTGCAATAATTAACTGAGCTAAATTTGACCCACACAGGGATATTAGTTCCTATAAAGAAGACAGAGCGATTGTCTTTTCCCACTTACGGGGGCATGACAGTTATTTGTGTTGTGCAGCTCTAACTAGTTTGCGTCTTAATGTAATAATAATGGAAACCCTATCCTGCACATTGTTTGTCTGCCAACCAGGAAATATAAGGGCCAGCGTTCTCAGTCTAGCTCCATAAATTTTATTCTGTAACATATACTTGAATGCTGTTTTTAAAGTGTATTTTTTCTATATTATTAATCGTTATTCTTCCTTTTAATTAGTCGATGTTCCATTGCCATGGAAAGGATGCCTTGTGCATATTTCTTGTTCTGGGCAGTCAGTCTCTGCCTGCCATATGTTACTTAAGTCACTTATCAAACAAAAAAGCTTAAAGCTATCAGTAATATCTGAGTTCAGTAAGAGTATGATTTAATGTCATGAACATTGCTGCCATATTGTTTCTGGCTGAATCATTCTGTGAGTATCTCAGCATAATAACACCAGTGATTCTGCAGTCTGCAGCTAAAATTGCCATTTGCTCATCAGGGTCACTGAACCTGTTAACCAAAAACAGATTGATTATCTGTTATTCTTGCTGCAAAATAGTTTTTTTTTTTTTCAAAAAAAGCAAAAAATGAAAGTGAAGACTAATTGCAAATTGTCTTACAATACTAGCTCTATTCTAAAAGTTAAAGGGGGCACAAAGGGTATTGAGCAGATATTAATTTAGTGACACTTTACTCGCACTTTATGTATGTCTGCTTAGTTTAAAAGTATTTGCTCGTCAATTTAACATTGTAATTTTGGGTTTATAAACAATTTGCTATCCTTGAGAATTGTGGGAGGGCAGAACAACAATCAGTGGTTTGTTAGAGCTTTAAGAAAGTGATGGATGGCTTTTTAGCAAGTGAAGAAATACAGGGTTATAGAAGATAACTCATAGTACAAGTTGATCCAGGGACTGGGCCGATTGCCATCTTGGAATCAGGAAGAACATTTTCCCCCCTCTGAGGCACATTGGAGAGGCTTCAAATGAGTTGCTTTGCCTTCCTCTGGATCAACTAGCAGTTAAGTCCGTTATATATAGACAAAAAAGGTTGAACTTAATTGACGTGTCTTTTTTCATCCTCACTTACTATGTTCCTATGTGGCTCCTGCCTGTCTATGAAGCAGAGGTGTGCATTCTCCTGGATTGGCTAATTGACTGGTCAACTGAGAGCTATGAAATAAAACAGGGTTGATTGTCTGTGCATGCTCCTGGCTTCCTGAGAGTTATAAAATGATATCAAGTGGCCCAAGATGGAACATGCCAGCCCTGCTTCACTACTCTGCACTATAAACTATAGTAGTGTTTCTAAAGCAAACACGCCAGTTTTACCAGCGCAGGGCAACAGTTCATTACAGTACATCATATTGCCATTAATTTACAATATTTTTATTTTTTGGTGTTACTGTTCCTTTAAGTTAATTTTCATATGTTATAGAATGGCTCATTCTAACTAACATTTCTTTAATTTGCCTTCTTCTTCTGACTCTTTCCAGCTTTCAAAGAGAAGCTCTGTAAGGCTACCAATTTTTTAAATTTACTTTTAATTTACTTTTAATTTACTTTTAATTTACTTTTTATTACTCATTCTTTCTTTCTTGTCTCAAAATATCACTCACAACATTATACTAAACGTTAATTCAAAGGTGAACAACCCGTTTAAGTATTTCTTTATGTGAATTGCCTCTGTACGTTACAACTGTGTCCTGTTGTTCTATATTTCTTTCTGGAGGATGCACCTACAGAAGTAAATAGTTTGAGAGCTCCCACACAAATATTCTAGGCTGCAAGTTTTTACAAGGTTTCTCAATAATTTGTTTCAGTTGTGTTTCTATATATATATATATATATATATATATATATATATATATATATATATATATCTTACCAATACCTGCACAGTCCAAATGTATAAATAACATCTGTTGACACTGACAATCTGCTTATTGGTTGAACTCACTCCTAATTACAAGTTATTACTCATAATTACAAGGCAGTCAGACAAAGTTGTTCAACTCCACTGAAAAATATCAGGTCATAGAATATGAAGCCAATAGCAAATATGGTAGATTCATCAAAGCTAATCATACTTTGACAGTGTAATGTCAGAAGAGTATTCAAAATTAACTTAAAGTATACCGTAAAGAGACATATTCTGAGACAATTTGCATTTGGTTTTAATTTTTTCTTCTTTGTCATTTTTGGGCATTATTTAGCTTTTTATTCAGCAGCTCTACAGTTTGCCATTTCAGCAATCTGGTTGCTAGGGTCCAATATACCTTAGCAATAATCCACTGATTTGAATAAGAGACTGGAAGATGAATAGGAGAGGCCCTAACTAGAAAGATGGGTAATACAAAGGAGAAATAAGAATAGCTTTGTAGCCTTACAGGGCATTTGTTTTTCGATGGAGTCAGTGAAAGCTGGCACTTATCAAAATAATAAGGGAAACTATTCAAAAACTATAAAAAAAATAAAAAAAAATGAAGGCCAATTGAAATGGTGCTTAGACATGCCATTGTATAACATACTGAAAGTTATGGTGAGCCTTTAAGTATTGTACATTGACTGAACATAGTTTCCTTAGCTCCTGTCACTCACTAACACATGTATAGAAATGTGGAATTCTGTGAATGTTTGGGTAGAATATTTAAATGCTGTTGACCAAATCTTTTTAGTTATATATGTATTTTATGCCATGGTTTATAATCATAAGCCGTGCTTTAAGCAGTATTATGTTTAAGCATGTGCAATTACAGGCTATTAGGATTTATTCTCCAGTCCCCTTTCAGAATGCATTATGGTTCTTTTTAACGGATCCTGGTATCACTATTCCACTGAACAATGCTGTTCAGTGTTTCAGTAATACCAAATATACGGATACTTATTTTCAATCCTCTCTTAGGTGAATCGTGTATCTCTTTCCTAAATTTACTGTTGCATTTTATTGAAGGAATTCATTCACAATAGCCATTTGTATTGTTAAGCAGGATTTTCTACTTGACAATAAGTGTCTTTTGTGTTTTCCATGAATGAACTTCTCTTTCTGCATGTTTTTGTCTGGCAATTTTGGCACAGATACGTTTCTTTTCAACTTGATGATATTTTGTCACAGGAGAAGCACCAGTGTGGAATCCTGAATAATTTGAACTCGAATGCACTTTGGGAACACTGAATTTTCATTAATAAGAGTTGATATATTTATTGTATATATGTATTATATATTTTTTACTGTGTTTTCTAAGCTCCTGAAAAGGTATTCTGGTCTCAGCTTGCAGTCTTGCAGCTTATCACAATCATCTGTCAAGTCTGGCTAGCTTACTGTGATCATCTGTCATGTCTGGCTAGCTTACTGTGATCATCTGTCATGTCTGGCTGGGTACAAGCTTGCTTATTACCTCCCACTAGTCTCCTTCTCTGTTGTAATTCAATTACAAGATGCTAGATAGGGTTCCAATTAGTATCGCTATCACAAATCATGGGACCCCATACTGATAACCAGGGACCTTCAACACTCTCCCCCAGAAGGCATGCCTTATTAGCCCACTGCCATCCAGGCCCACCTAGATGGTGGGCCCTGCCAACTATGTATGATGGGGCCCACAATTTTAAAAAAAAAAAGCTTATCTGGGCAGTGACGTTAATGTCACTTTCCATACAGAGAGTTGCCATAAACAGAATATTGTTCTGTAGCAAGCATATTTCTGCAGGATAATCTGGGGTTGGGGTAGCCTTTTAATGGCAATATCTATTCAGTATATAATATATCAAATATATATCAGCAAGACTCTACTCCTAAATCCCAACTCTTCCAAATATACAAATGATTTCTCCAAATGAATTAATTTGTCATTTTTCTGGCATATTTTGGCTGACCTGGACCATGCCTTTTATTTTAACACAAAATGTTTTGACTTTACAACAAGCAGTAATGGCCATCTCTGCCAAGAGATACTGGGGTACCCAGTCGACCATTTCTGTCCATAGTTTTCTTAAAGGAAAACTATACCCCTGAACAATCTAGGTCTCTATAAAAAATATATTGCATAAAACAGCTGTAAAATCCTGCTTCATGTAAATAAACCATTTTAGTAAAAATATACTTTTTTTAGTAGTATGTGGTTGGGTGTTTGGAAAGAGGGGGGGGGTTTACTTCTTTTCTCTTGTTATAAGCTATTTGTTGGTTAAGTATTCATTCTGGGGGTATAGCTTTCCTTTAACTAGACATAGGAAACATATAGATCCAGTACATATATACCAGAATTGTAACCAAACAATTTAACTGTTTCTATTAATCAAACTATATTGTGAAATGTAAATTCACAAACAACATGCTTCTGATTAGATTACATTCATGCTATCATTAGGCATATTTTTTCTTAGATTTTTTCCTTCTTATCTTAGTGGACAAGAACTGCTTATAAACAGGTTGGAAATTGTACAATATGACATTTCCATCAGTGCAACCACATTTATTTTGCAAGTATGGAAAATTCACTTGTTTTATGCAAGATGAGGAATTCCTCTGTTTCAGAAATTATCGTTATTTGAAAAAGTAAATTATGAACAGTTAATGGCACAGCATTTTCCTTACAGTGGTTAATGTAGCTTTAATAGAAAGAACCGTTGATAATATGTGAATTGGCTAAATTTATTCTGTAGTGCAGTATCTGGGAAACATGGAAACAAAACAAGTCCAGGCCTCTTACACAAGTGACATTTTAGTCTCCGGCATTGAAGAAAGTCTGTGTAACTTATAAATGTACTTTACAGGAAAAATAAGAGCCCGAGTCCAGTTAAAGGGGTGGTACACCTTTAAGTTAACTTTTAGTATGTTATAGAATAGCAACTTTTTAATTGTTCTTCATTATTTATTTTCTATAGTTTTTAAGTTATTTACCTTTTGCTTCTGACTCTTTCCAGCTTTCAAACTGGGGTAATAATTAAACAAATGCTCTGTAATGTATTGTTATTGCTACTTTTTATTACTAATTTTTCTATTCAGTCCTTCTCTTATTCATATTCCAGTCTCATATTCAAATCAATGCATGGTTGCTAGGGTGATTTGCAGCAATATGGCTTAATTGTGTGAAATGCAGGTTGCCATACGTTATAGAGATGCTCCGACTCATTTACTAAAATAGTCCTCCATGCAGTTGCATAACTAGTGTGCACTGCCCAGCAAAAGAAATCTTTGGAGGGGTCCAGCTCACAGCAATCCCTTCCTGTCCACTCCCTGCCACCCTCCAGCCCTTTCTACTGCCAGCTTGCGTTCTCCCTCCCCACTCATAGGTAGGAGAGCTGGGTTGGGGGGAAATCTTTAGAGCTATGGAGGAAGCGGACCCCATGATTCAGGCCCCCCTGCAACCTATGGGTCTGCTTCCTCTATAGTTATAACACTGTCTCCATGAAAAGCTCAAATTTTAAACACAGCCTACCATATCATCACCCACAATGCAGCACATTGCCCAGAATTCAAGCCTGATATTGAGTTGTTTTATTAAATAGTGTGTGCTGCAACTTGCTCATGATTTACCAATGGGGATGCAAATAAGTGGCTTTAGTAAACTGTGGTTCTGCAACTTTCCAACATATGCCATAGTGTTGTACAGCAATATGGGGTGATAAATAAGGAGTAATTATAGTGGAATTTTAATGATTTATTCTGTTTAACAAATTGGCTTTGTTAGTTTTTCTTAACGTTGTTTAGATATTTAAGAATTTCTCTGGGAGTTCCTCAATCCAGTGTATTTTTATGGCTGCAAACCACAGTTATTCTGCCAGATCTGACAGGCTGGTTCCAGGTTGACTCCAAGATTTGCATTGCCCAACTGTATGGCTGAGCTATGTGCCGCTGTAAAACATGTTTGGTTAAGGAAGCATGCTAATAAACATTTATTCTTGTTTATATCTCAGAAACTATTTAAAAAAAAAATACAATAAAATCCTATTTGAAACAGGATTACTACACTACAATTTGGGCGGGGATTTACAGCAAAGAGAGTGTCCTTTTAATTTATATTTTTTCCATTATATCTTTGTTATACATTTGATTTCTGTTCTACAGAGCAAGTGCAATTAAATCCTAATGTAACCCTTAGTGGCAGGATCTTTAGTTATTGAACAATGTTCTGTGATCATATCTCTGGAGACCCATGTTGTTCATGTACAAATCCAAAAGCAATTTGGGATAAAACTGGCAACAGCAGGAGAAGAAACCGAACAGTCAGTACTTGTGACCCTGTGTCCGCACCCTTCCAGCCATATAAATCTTTAGCACTTAGGTTTGTAATGTCTTTGAGCTGACCCCAGAGTATAGGCAGACAGACTATGTATTTAGATAATTAATAGATTAAAGTGTGCAAAAGCATGCAGGCTTAGTATGCTGCGGTATGAGACATCAACCTGGAGATTGAGCTCCATATGTTTCATTAATGTAGATAATGTATTTTTATTTGATTATGATACCTTATATGTTTTTTTTTTCTTTACAAACTTTTGGGGTTTTTCATTTGCTAAAGTCTCTCAGCTCTGTTGTGCTGATTGCTTGTATTATTATATAGTAAAGATAGGCTTGTGGTCTGCTGTAGGATAGTAGGCTCCTGCTCTGTTCATATCGGCTAATGGATGTAATGTGAGTCTTTACTGGAGATGGCCCGGGAGGATTATTAATGCGGTATTATCCATTTTGGGTTCATAATCCTACCAGGCAGATTTCAGCACAAAATGATAGTCTCTTTTCATGCTGAGTGATTGTAAAAAGCTTCCTACAGTTGGCTGAACATTTAAATGGGTCAGATGTAACAGTGGCACCATATAATTACTTTTAACCACTGTTCTCAGAATATGGGTTTCTAATTGTGCGTACAGGAGCATTTGCTAAAACTGTGTTTTTGTACAAAATGATATGGTCGGACTCAAAGGTGACTATTATCTAAACTTTTGTTACGACAACACAAAACATGGTGCTTGGGAACAAGAGCATACTCGTCGTATTTGGACCTTTATGCTTTATGCACTGTACATGTGTGTTGAGGCCTGGGCACTGTACATGTGTGTTGAGGCCTGGGCACTGTACATGTGTGTTGAGGCCTGGGCACTATCAGTACTAAAACGAATCTTCGTGTATGTGTGTTGTATGATTGCAATGCTGGGTCATCAACCTAACAATATCAGAAACTTGGAGAGCAAGAAAGGGAAACGTGCAATAAAATGTATGCAATTTGCACTTTGAAAATGTAAAAAGTATTTAACTAACACTCATGCTACATAGTTTAGTTTTATTTTATGAAAGCTTGGAAAGTGGACAGACCTGTTCCATGCAACAACTAAGAGATTATAGTGGTTTACTATATAGGGATGTATTGTAGAGGAATTGTAGTTACATTTTTTGTTTTGTTTTGTTTCTACCCCATATGTGCAGTCTCATCGGCTGACTGCAGCAGACCAACTCGTATAAAAATCACTGTTTGATGTGGGAATATTACATATCAGGCAAGCTGATTTACCTGTAGTGCATATGAGTTCCCAAGTAAACATTTTAGAGGGTAATCTGCCCATGTATGGAGGCTTCCGGCAGGTCTTTCCGAACGATAACTGGACCTGATATCAATCGGGAAGGTTTGATTTTTCTTCCGACCGACCTGTCGGATCTCATTGTGCTTCGTAATCTGATTGTTCGGCCATAGGGCCGAACGTTCAGATTAACCCCGATATAGCCATGCCGTTAGTGGCATATGTCTGCTGCGATGTCGCCAAACGAGTGGATTTTATAGTGTATGGCCACCTTTAGAGACATAAGTATTCTCCTGCCCACACCAAGGGTCAGACTTGGCCAGCAGGACATGGGAAAAAACCCAGTGGGCCCTGCTGACCCAAGCCCACTTCCCCTGGATTCTGGAAACCCTTCCAGGTAAAAGAGATACGTTTCTGGGGCTCCAGGGGAGCAACGGGGGGTGGTCTGCATGGGTGTTGGGTGGGGGCCCCCTGGGGCTCCATGGGACACTTCCCACACTTCCACTCTCAAGCAAGCGCAGCCTTGTCGTCATCATCATCAAGATTTGTCTATATTTTTACTGCAACTTGTTTTCTTGAAATTAAAAGTTCCCAATTTAAAGTGTTTATCTGTTTCACTGATTTGATGTCTCGTTTGCTGAAAAGAAATGAATGAATTTTATTAGGGAAATTACTACTAAGTGACATTACAAACTAGTGACTTAATGTAGCATTAACTACGGATAGAAACAGTTTCTGTAATGCCTTGAAAGCAGCTGTATCTTGATGTGAGTTATTCTGCAACATTAATTTTTATTTTTCAGGCTTGTTCTTAAATTAAATCTTCCTTTATTGTATCTTCGAGAAATGTATGCAGCTGACTTGTGCGTTTTACTATTTTCTCTTGAATGGAGGCTTCTTGTGCTCATATTTAGCAAAGCCTGGTTACAATACCTGTATCTGTTACTTGTGACATTTGGAAAATTTAGTTGACATGATTTGCACTGGCTGAAACTAGTGAGAAAATGTCATTACATAACTGAAAAATATATTTTACTGAAAAATATATTTTAAGTTCTAATGAGCAGGGTCCTATGTTCCCTTCTGTTTTAATTAGTATGAGTGCGTAATTTGTATATTTAATATATTTTCCCTTGTACAGCTCTACAGAATGTTCTGGCATTTTATAAGTACATGTTAATGATAATAATGGGTTTAGGTCATTCAAGAATGCCTATGATAGCATATAAGAAAGGGATGGCAGACATGGGTCTTTTGCCTGTGCAAAGGTGCCTTCTGTTAAGGGCAACAAAAGCTAAATTGTCTTTTTTTTCTTGTAGATTTTAAGGTTGTGTTTAGTTCTGGACTGAGATTCAAAATAGGCCCTGGCATTTCAGGTACACAGAGGCCCAAACAGGCCGCACAGCGGCTCAAACAGCCCCCCACAAGCCCAATATATAGTGACTGTATATGGCAACTTACAATGAGGCCGGACTGGCAACAGGCGATGTTGTGTTACCAAACAGATGGAAATTCCCACTATCTCCAATAGAAAAGTATTTTCTGTGCTCTGTAGCCTGCTCAGGGGGCATGGCAAATTTTGACTGGTGTTACCCTTAATGATGCCTTCCCTAATCAGATTTAAGATGCTGATTCTGCCCCTGTAGACCAATCAGGCAGCTTATCTGCTTGTGTATGGGGCCCTCCGACAGAGTCAATCGGGCAGGTTTGTTTTTCCCATCAGATCGAAGAACGTATCAACGTGCAGATGTGTTCCTAGATCTAATGGAAAAATCAAATATGCCCAACTGACATCTGCTGATTTTTATCCAGATATTGGACAAAAAAATTTGGGTTATAGTTGCCCTTTAAGCAAAATTGAGATCCTGTGAGATGTGAATTATTAAGAGAACTGGATGTGCTTAGAAATTGAACTTGTTATACAATTATTTGTTATACATTGGGGTCTATTTATCATGCTGTGTAAAAAGTGGAGTGAAACGAGTGAAACAATAGCGGTGCTGATGCTCGTAGCAACCAATCGGATCTTTGCTTTTGTTTTCTAACTGTTGAAATCTAATTGCTGATTGGTTGCTCTGAGCAATATCACCTATAATGCTTTACTCCACTTTTTACACAGCATGATAAATAAGCCCTTTAATCTGGCTAAACTGTGTAGATCCTACAAACAAACTGGTTCAGATTTCAGGCGAATCAAAGCCTATTAGAGCACGTACAATTAAGTTAGAGTATTAACATCGTCACCATTGCATCTGGATCTTATACTGTAAAACATACATTTAATTAATAAAATATGTGTATGGGTTTAAATTTTGAAACATCGCTTTTAGGCCCATGGTTTTGTGCTGTGAAAATGGGATATTAAAAATATATTATTCTGTAAACTACATCTCCCAGCAGCTCTCCCGACACAGCTATCTGGCTTTTGTATAGTCTCCCTCATTATACCAACCAACCCCCCTAGTACTGAAGTGATCTGTCTGTTTACTGTAATCCACCTTTCCTGGGATTATCTCTCCCTTTGCAGGGGCAGTTAAGCACTGCTCAATTTTCCAATAGCTTCACTGATTATACTGAATTGCTGCATAATCCATCATTACTGAGCCTTACTTTAGTTCTCTTTGGAGGGCCCAGGGGTCTGTCCGATCTCTCGGTGGGTGCAAGTTAAGAAGTGATGAATGGTCCTTATTGAAAACAACGACTTAATGAGCATTTCATTTCAGCGTTTGCAGTCTTCTGCAGCAGCCAAGTGGTTAATAGTTGTGTCTTTATAGCCTCATTAAGTATTGAACAGGGGAATTGTATTTCATCTTGGTAGAGATCCACCCTTCACATTCCTGCTCTTCCCCCCCTTTAAATTCCTATAATGCTGGCCTGGGTAGATGAAGGCAAATTGTCACAGTCTGAGATGATTTAGGGATAATCGTTCGGAGGAAATAAGCAGATGTTTGTAAAGGGTGGGAGATGGTAATGTCTCCCAGTGGAAATAGTGGCAGGAGGTTTGACGCATTAAATGTCGCTGATCTATCCCCCTGGAGACCATAGTATGCAGGGCTTGAAGCTTCCCCCTTCCATTTTAGGCTTCTCCTTGATCAAGCTTGGTTTATGGAAAGGAAGCTATTGAAAAGGTCACCTTTGCCATGTTTACAGAGCATGCTCTTTGAGCCAGTGTGGCTGCAGCTTCTCCCTGATTGCCTGCAAGCTGTAATCTTCTTATAGGTGCATTGTCATAGCAACAGGCCCAGAGTGGAGCAGGCTGGGCACACCGGGACTTGTTCTTGTGCTACCTGAGGGGCGGGATGTTGCAAAGGAGAGGAAGGATGCAGGAACTAGCTGTGTGACAGCAGGTTTCATTTCTCTGCCAGACGATCGTGTTCATAAGTCCACAGTGACTGCAGTTCAACGTACTCTGATGCACAGGCTGGGAGGAAACTATAGTCCCAGATAAAATGCCTGGATTGACTACATTACATGCTTTGTGGCACATTTCATTTTCTGCTGACATATGACCCATGACCTCTGTGAGCCACATTACAGGGCGGGGCTTATGAGATGAGGTAGAAGTATGATTTGGACATGCACGGCAAGGTGGCTGTATAACTGCTTCATGTAAGTGGCCTTCTTTTTATTCCCTACAATCCTGTATAAAAGCTCTCCCTAAACAACCAGTACCATGTATTTCTAGCAGGATCTTTGAGCAAACTGAACAGGCATTCATATTATCATTTTCCTTTTCTCACGTGTTAGGCTTTTATAAACAGTTTTTAGCCTCTCTCACAGATACAGTTGTTCTCTTTCATTGGGCATAGATTGGATGTGACAGGCTATTTTAAGGTCTGAAAGCATGACATTTGGCAATTATTATTGACTTTTTTGGGCATTTTTAATAATTTGGTATTTTCTCGTATTTGTACTTATAAATTATTATTGTATGAGTTTTTTTAATGTATAGAGCCAAAAACGTGCTAGCAAGAATGACTCTGCTCATAGAATTTATATAAAGGAATATGTATTACAGTAATTATACTTGTTTCCTTTTAAGGAAAATAAAACTGCTTATACACCTATGTAATAACAGTCTCCTTCTGTTGCAGGTCACGCGGGTTACCTAAACTGAAAGAATCTCGTTCCCATGAATCTTTGCTGAGCCCAGGTAGCGCAGTCGAGGCTCTAGATTTGGGAACAGAAGATAAAATCCTTGTGAAACCACTCCACAGCAGCATATTGGGGCAAGATTTCTGTTTTGAGGTAACGAAAATTTACTCTTGCATCCAGGGCTGGTCCTATCAAATGTGGGGCCCAATTGGGACCATGTTGGCGGGGCCCCTAGACAAAGTGTTGCTGGCTACTGACACACCAAGTATTTAGGAAAATAAGGGCATACAGGCACAAAATAGAAAGGAAAGGGGCAGACAAGGTAACATAATAGGGGCACACAGGGTAAGAGAGAGAGGGAGGAAATAGGAGAGTGGACTGGGCCAATTAGTTTGGGGCTGGGCCGATTCAGCTTGGGAGCAGGCTTGGTTGGATTGGGGGCAGGCAGGGCCTATCAAGGTTGGAGGAAAGCTGGGCCTATGAGAGTTGGGGGCAGGCTAGACCTATGGATTTGGGGATGGGCTGGACTCTCAAAGTTGGGGGCAGGCCAGGCAGCATCATGTGCTGAGGGAAATATTATCTGTGCTGCCCTGTGGTGCGGGGCCCCCCAGAGGTGCGGGGCCCAATTGGGCCCAATTGGTCCAATTGGCCTAAGGCCGGCCCTGCTTGCATCATAAAAATGTGACAAATGTGTTCTTATCCGGTTTCTGATCTTTGCTTTTTCCTTGGCTGTTGTACCCTCCCCAGGTCACCTATTCCAGCGGTAGTAAATGTTTCAGCTGCTCATCTGCTGCAGAGAGAGATAAGTGGATGGAAAATCTCCGTCGAACTGTTCAACCAAACAAGGTAAAAGGCAGTAATAGCACATATTTTTTCAGATGGCAAAATGCCTCAAGAACATCTTTAGACCAAGATGCTATTTGCAGTAGCAAACCGTGAAGCATTTCCAGAAAAAGAAAATGTATTCTTTTAACCTACAGCATGAGCATTAGTATCCAAATAACTACGGTACCTCTGTGCTATGACATGATAGTTTTAAGCCAATGTTTCAAAACCCAAGGGTTCATCATATTATTTCCTAATAGATTTGATAGTAATGGCACTTTCTTGATTAGATTTATGAATATATTAATTTTTAAAATGAATTTCCTATGGTAACAATTGTTTCTCCAAGTTAAGGATGTAAAAGATAGGCTTTAAACCTTTAATAACAAATTAAAAATGAGTGTCTGAAATATGATATTGGTTACCCGTTTTCCAGGATAACTGTCGCAGGGCAGAGAATGTACTACGGCTGTGGATCATTGAGGCCAAGGACCTGGCTCCCAAAAAGAAGTATTTCTGTGAACTTTGTCTGGACGATACTCTCTTTGCTCGAACTACAAGCAAGACAAAAGCAGACAACATTTTTTGGGGGGAATATTTTGAGTTTTATGGTTTACCCTCCCTGCACAACATCACAGTTCACATTTACAAGGATGTTGAAAAGAAGAAAAAAAAAGATAAAAACAATTATGTTGGTCTCGTGAATATTCCTGTCGTAAGTGTAACTGGGAGGCAGTTTGTAGAAAAATGGTACCCAGTTAGCACCCCGACTGCAAACAAAGGCAAGACTGTTGGTCCTTCAATACGTATAAAGTCCCGTTACCAGACTATTACCATTTTACCCATGGAGCAATACAAGGAGTTTGCAGAATTTATCACAATTAATTACACTATGCTGTGCTCAGTCCTGGAACCAGTCATCAGTGTCAGAAATAAGGAAGAGATGGCATGTGCTTTAGTGCACATCCTGCAGAGTACTGGCAGAGCCAAGGTAAGACTATTATTATTACTTACAGTCTGCCTCTTTTACTGGGCATGATTGTTATATGTCAGATTAGTTTATTACTGTTTTTTATACTTATACTGTACATTTTCCTATATACCCAGGGCTGAAAATAATGCCTTCCAATCTAATTATAACTGACCTGAGATACTTTCTGTTTACTATATAAACTTCGCTCGGCCTAGTGGTTATGAAGATTGTGCATTTATGTTTAGTTTTTTGAGTTATGGTGCATTATAACCAAGCAAGCATTCTACACCTTCCATGATAATTTAACATCTGAGGAGCTATCAGTGGAGTTTACAGACAGAGCTTTTCTATTATAATGATGTGCTAAGCATCTATTTGCCTCATGGAATAACATTCAAGTTTGATCGTAGCTTAAGTCTTATAGGATTTCACAGTATTAAGCAGTTTTCCCACTACTCCCATGGTAACACAAAACTGGTCTGAATTGTGGGACCTTATGTTTTATTGAGTTAGTATACCACTACCATGCAGAAAGGCAATTGAACATTGCTCCAGTGTAACCACTGATGCTAGTTGCCATTCATAAGTACCTCTTAGTTGCTTGTGACTTTAGTTTTACAAAGAAGACTAGATTATAAACTCTATGGACATGGATCCTCCTTCCTACTGTGACTCACACCACATGGCACATATGCTCCATATATATATATATATATATATATATATATATATATATATATATATATATATATATATATATATATATATATATATATATATATATACTTGTTTATTTATTATAATGCTTGTTCTCCCTGTGTGTACTTGTGATTGTACAGTGCTGCATATCCATGTCGCTCTGTGTAAAGCACATACATACATACATACATACATACATACATACATACAATACATAATACAAACTTGCAAAGCAATGTTGCTATTCCGGCAATCGGGAAACAAATTGGCCATCCACATATTGTCATAAGATACAAGGGTATGAAAACATGTTTCTGTGTGTTTAGCAATCTGGACAGGTATTATCTTGCCATGGTGGATATTAGTTTTTCTGTAATTGGTCATATTTCCCTTAGTTCATATAACAATGTTAACTAGGGATGCACCGAATAGACCGAATCCAAAATAGTGGATTCAGTGCATCCCTAATGTTTACATATACTGCCAATATTAAGATAATAATAGTACAGATGGCCAATCTTACAATATACTGAGGTACAGATTTTTACAGATGATGTAAACCTAAAATAAAATATGACTACTGCATGGCCTGTCGGGTGGCTTGTAATTTCTTCAAGCAATCCTATTTGCAGTCTAATAGATTAATGATTTGTTGTTATATCTACTGAATGGTTGGTATCTCTGGTATCTATACGTGTATGGCCTGCTAAGACAGTCAGAAAATAAAGGTCATAGAAAGTGTTTCTGAATAGCTTGAATGATTTTATCCTCTAACCCAGGGGTCCCCAACCTTTTTAAACCGTGAGCCACATTCAAATATAAAAAGAGTTGGGGAGCAACACAAGCATGAAAAAGTCCCTTGGGGTGCCAAATAATGGATGTGATGGGCTATTTGGTAGCCCCTATGTGGAGTGGCAGCGTACAAGAGGCTCTACTTGGCACTATACTTAGTTTTTATGCAATTAAAACTTGCTTTCAAGCTTGGAATTCAAAAATAATCATGTGCTTTGAGGACCCTGAGAGCAACATCCAAGGGGTTGGAGAGCAACATGTTGCTCACGAGCTACTGGTTGGGGATCACTGCTCTAACCCTACCTTGTCAGTGCTTACAGACATCGGCATCTTTCTTGGAAAGATTAGGTGTTGTTACCCAAAGATCAGATGCTTCTCGCCTCAGTAAACAGGAGATACTTTATTTTTTTCTTTATTGCCCTCCCAACTTTATTGGCTTCAGCCTTTGTAGTTACAAACAAAACAGAACTGGGGTTTCATTTTGCAGCAACTGGCTCTGCATCTCCCTATCATTGGAGAGAAGACATGTAGGTTTTTTATAAAGCAAATGGTTTAAACACCTCTTAAAACGTCAGTGGTTATCTAAGATGTAAGGGCATTGGCCAACACAGAGCTTTATCACCTGCGATTATTGATAAGCCTGTGCAGGAAACTTCAGGCGATTTAGCGAAATGTTGGCCAATACAGCAAGCGATTTCAATTATTTCTTTTCTTTTTTTGTTTTATTGAGTATTTTTGTGACAATACAAAACAATTAACAAAAAAAATGGGGAATTGTCTTACAACACACTGCATTTTCTTGTGCTTACATGCATGCATTACAGACAGGGAAATTTGATTACGACCAACCAAGATAAATAGACATAGATGTTATTATGACTGTTAATGCTCAGTGGTTGCCGATTCCTGCTTCTCAAGCTAAGGCCCCCGTATTGCCTGGAATTTGTCCGGACATCCTCTGGCCAAATATACCACTTTCTGCAAGGGGAGTATTTCATTTACTAACTGTTTCTACCTGGTCAGGGTGGTGGGCCTAGTGTCTTTCCATGTTAATAATATAGCTTTTTTACCATAATATAGCATTTGGAGATAGAACAATCTCTGGCATGGGGGAAGAGTAAAAGGTTCAGTATGGCATAACTCAGATGTACATATGTTTGGGAGATCAAATCTGGTCTGGATGAAGTCCAGGATTTTACGCCAGTAGCATTGTATGAGGGGGCATTCCCAAAACACATGGAAAAAAGTTCCTACCTCAACCCCGCATTTATAACAGTTGTCTGGGGTACCTGGGTAGATCTTGGCTAATCTGTGGGGGGTAAGATAGATTCAGTGTAAACTTTTTATCTGTATCAACCTGTCCCTGATATCGTTAGTTCAGTTATTTGTTCTATAATCCCCTTCCAGGCCTCCCCTTCCATTACCGGGATTTTGGCCGCCCATTTTACTCTTAACCTGTCTTAATGAGAGTCTGTTGAATTTAAAAGTATGGCGTAAATCCAAGTGATAACCTTTTTTAAGTTGAGGCTGCCTAAGGTAGTGCTCCAGTGAGGATTGGGTTAAGTCCAATGGTCTGGACTGGAACTGAGTCTGGAAGGCATGACTCAACTGCATCTAAAAATCATGTGAGATGGAAATTGGTATTCTGTTTTCAGTGCCTGGAAAGATTCAAGATGCCCATCTGCTACTATTTGTGATAGGTATTTTATCCCCTGGGAAGCCCATAACCCAGAATTGGGTATTTTTTGGAAGTGCTGCAGTTCTCCCATAGTAGGGTGCCCGGCGGCCAGGTTTCAGGTCAGGGATACCAGCGCCTAAGGTATAAATCAAAAATTCTCATCACTGGTTCCATTTGGGCAGTATGCGGAAAAGCTCAGCGCTGGCCTCTGTACAAGTGATTGGCTAGTGCCTCTGGTGAAGTGGCACAAGCTGCTTCAGCCACAAGTGCTTCGTTATTTATATTGGGGGACAACCACCAATATGTGTATACTAATTGGGATGCATGATAATATAATAAAAAATTTGGCAGCGCTAGACCACCCTGGTTGTAGGGGACTGCAAGGCAGCTAGGCTGATACAAGGATTTCAATTATTTCTAATGGAGAGGCATTATCAGGAGATTTGTCCCCCGCAAACACTCATAAATAATCGCAGTCTGCATATCTCCTCGTTGGCCACTGCACTGCTACTTCCTAGGTAGAATATAATAAAAAGCTTTAGAAATGTGGAAAGCAATTGTATTTCGAAGCATTGTTTGCATACACGTGTTTGTCTCCTGTTACTTCCATGCCCATCTGTTTGTTTCTGCCATGGGATTTTGGCTGTGTTTTTTTGTAACAAATAAATGGAAGAGACATCTAAGATTTGTCATCTCTTCTCAGAACTACCATAGTGGTCTACTTTTAGTTTATACCATTCAGGCCTGACCACTGGTTACAGAACAATCACTGGAAAAACTCTGAAAAGAACATACATGTGTAATAACAATATTGTGATTATTATTCATTTTTTAGTACTAAATATGTCCTATATTAAACATTAAATGGGAGTTTTTTTGTACCCGCTATGATCATGTCCCCCAGGCTGCAGTGGTGTAAAAAAAAAAAAAGATGAATTGGGGGTATGGGAAAGAAGGCATTGTGACCAATATTGCAGTCTTTCAAAGCACAGCAGCAGTCAATATGTCTTTTGTTACAGCTGTTACAGACAAAAATGCCCTTCTTATGGCAGAGACTGCAGGAGACAGGCAAAACAAACTGCTTAGAAGCGCCAGGGCAATCATTCCTGAGCTGTTTATCAGCTGTCACTGCCAGTGTCTGCCGTAGGCATGAAGCAAGTAGGTATGGATGATTTGACCTCCGCTGTTCTCCACAAGAGCACCACGGTGGTTAAATGCCTTTTATGCTGTGATCCTTACTGTTTGTTATGTGGAGAGTTATATCTCTGGGACTTTTTCTGTTGCTGATCCTATAGAAATGTTTTTCATCCAGTTTGACTAACTCCTGACAGAACTGCATGATCGCTTGTCTGTGGCACCATAAAATGATTGCATACCTCCCAACTGTCCCTTTTTCGGAGGGACAGTCCCTCTTTTGACAGCTCAACCCACAGTCCCTCATTTGTACTGGAAAGTCCCTCTTTTCTCTGCACTGAACAGCCAGAAAAAGAAACAAAGTTTCTCACTTAATTGGCTTTTAGCAGAGAGCCCAGAACAGCTAACAGGTGCAAATAAGATACTTTGTAACAATTTTGAGACACAAAAACACAGTTTAGATAAGGAGATATATTTTCAAACTTTCATAACCTGCCAAATTTTGTAAAACAAACATGGTAATTAGGGGGTGTGGCCACCAAAAGGGGTGTGGTCAAAATAATTGCTGCGCTACGTGCGGGAAAAAACATTTTGTCTCTCTTTTTACTTCCAAAATGTTGGGAGGTATGTGATTGATGTTGCCAATCAACCACTAATGCGATTGCAACAGTCAGAAACCAACTGACCATAAAGCATTTCTGTCCTTGGACTTAAAGGAAAAGCGAACCAGTACGGGGGAAAAAATGTTTTGGACACTCCACACACTGCTGGCCATAGGCACAAAGATACTAGCATACAAAACGAAGATTCGTACGATTTTCGGGCAGTGTGTGGAGTGTCCAAACATTTTTTGTACCATGGTGATCGGTTGTTCAGTTGATCAGACAGGTTAAAAGATTTATATCAGCTACCAATAAGATCTCTACATGTATTGCCTATCTGACGATATCAATGGGAGATTGTCACTGCTATTTGTCGGACATAACTTTTGTGCAATTGCTGCCTGCCAATAAATGACCAGAGAATCATGTGATTTCTTCTCTTTACTACTTTATATTATCAGAATGATTAGTTGCAGGTCAGAAGACTGGCGTGGACGATCGTCCGTCTGACTTTAGGCAATAATCTCCACGTCTATGACCAGCTTTACTGTGGGTGATCTTCAGAATGAATGCAGCTCAGCTATGTTTCTTTATAGCCACATAGTATGGATATGCAGCTGAACCTCATGTCGGCACTCACTAAGCTGCCCCCCACTGTGTTCTGTATGTATGTGGCCACTTTCACAAAGAACACACCGTTGCTAGTTTTCAAGTATCGTGGAAGTGCTACTTATTTGCAGCAGAGACGAGAGAATGGTCAGTGTATATTCCCTTGCCTCATGTAGTATCAGTCATTATATTACAAAGTGCATTTTAACACAGATATTTTTTAACTTCATCATCTCCACACCAATACAAGTCCTGGAATTGGTAAAGGCAATGGGAAAAAACAGTATTTGTTCTTTCAATATACGTGTATCTCACCAACCTCTTCTAGTAAATTCTTTACCATGGATAACGTGCCATTGCTTTCCTCTTACCTTTTACCACACATCACATTATTTATTTACATTAATATTTATGTCCTCATTCATCTTCCAGTCACTTTTTACACCACTTGCATCCATTGCCATAAATCTTTCTTTCTTGCTGACTTTTACCTCTGGGATTCCATCTCTGAATTCTTCAGTAAGGAACTTTCATGACTCATACAAGCACAGTATCTGATGCAGTCTTGGTTCTCAGGATGGCCCTCCTCTTATTATAGAATTTGTATCCACCTTTTAATTTTTTTTCTTTCCCATGCACATGCACGATCAAGAAATTGTAGAAAATAGACTGTGCATGTACCACAGGGGAGGGGATCACTGGGAAGAAGACATACCCTGAGCTTGTTTTTTCCAGCCCTACTCTCATTAACTGAATATTACAACAGGCAAAAACGAAAACCATATAATTAGCTACAGCCCTACTAATGACTAACTGGGTGCAGCAAGCTAAATACCGGGTTCTGAGTAATTCATGTTGTTTGCAGAATAGTAACTACACAAGCTCTTTTCAGGCCAAATGTTGTTTTGCCCATGATTTTCATAATGAACCCAGAGGAGGATTGTTCCTTGTTCTAAAAAAGTTACCTTGGGCAATGTGAAACAGTTGTCCATCCCTTGCAATCAACTTTAATTGGCATGCATATATGCTTACTTCATTTTACGACATTGCAACTAAATTGGCTATTGCCTGAAAAAGGTCTTATACTGCTTTTAATACTGGACAATAATGGAAGCGTGTGTATAGCAATTCTTCTGTGTAATAACAAAGCAATGGCAGTGTTTGGGAGATAACTGCTGTGCAGACATTCTATTTTCTCTAATTATACATTTTTTGACTGATAATTTACCTCATCACAGGTAGCAGTAGGGTTCCTATCCAATTGTATGTCTGCAAAAGCATAGTCAGAACTCTATGTAGATGCCACAAAACAATCAGATTTTAATTCCCCAGTGGATGTTCTGCTACAGTGTCCCTGGACCAATGACAACTCCGTTTGTTTTTAATGTTTTGATTATTTTATCTCATGCCCTAAGGAGTAGGGATGCACCAAATCCTGGATGTCTGGCTAAAGGTGGCCATACATGGGCCGATAAAAGCTGACCGAGTTGGCAGTTTATTGGACTGTATATTGGACCCTCCGACGGGCTTCCCAAACTGATATCTAGCCGAAAGACAGATGACGATCGGGCAGGGCTAGATATCCCGTTGGATTGCGGACCACATCTGTATGTGGTCCTGCGATCTGACCGCCTGTTCTCCTGGACTATGATCCGATCGTTGGGCCCTAGGGCCTCAAGGTGGGCATATCGGTGAGAGATCAACTCATTAGGAAACATCGCCAAACAGGGGATCTCTCTGTGTATGGCCACCTTAAAACTAATCTGAATCTTTTATATTATGTGACTTTAAAGCACTGGACAACTGTGTATTTTTGAATGATGCAGTCAGCCAAATCCAAACATGCTGGTTTCAGTGCACAAGGAACAAGGAAGAGCCACAACAAAGATATCACAATGTACAATGTCACATACCCAGAAAGCCACTTGCTGCTCTGGAAAAACTCCATGTATAACCTGCTGTGATTTATTTTCAACCTCTTCAGTTCAAAAATACTGTTGTGATCTTCATTTTACTTCTCCTGTACTACAGTTACTTATTTGTGTGCCCTTGAATATTTTCGGTCTAGGATCTGTCTCGGTGCACTCCCCCCATTATGTCACATCAACAAGGATGTGTGGAGGTGCCACTCTCTTGATCTGCTTCAGTCTGAAGCAGAAATACCATTTTCAGTTAGGAAAGATGAACCCTGTTTTGTTATAAATCAATGTAAATTGCTGCATAATAATTATGATGATGATGAAGAAGAAGAATGCTGGTATGACTTCCCAACGTGGCGGAACAAATCACCTTGGGTAGTATTGTTTCTAGAATACTTTACATAAAGAGGCCCATTAAGGGTGCAGTGATACCAGAGAGGCTCATTTGGGGGTGACAAACGTTGGCAGCATTACTTTCGGTCTGCTCATTGTTTGCAGTGCATTCATGTGATTTGGTCATTCAAAAGAAATAAATGAATGAATGTTGCAAGGAGCAGTTCTCACTGATCTGAACAAATCTTGGGGGCTTGTTAAAATAAAACAAGAGCTGGAAGCTCGGCCTGGTAATTGGATTGCAAGCTCATTGGAATTTGTTGTTTTCATTCTATACAGCCTTCTGTTCCATGGCTCATGCATACATAGACCACAAGTAATTAGACCACATAGTAATTAGTAAATTAAATTGGGAACAGGCACCTTGCAGAGAGTTTGATATTACCATAAATGTTTGATATTAAATAAAGCCATTTATGCATTGTTCCCGGTATAGCCATTGCAATCTTTACTCATATGGAGGGTATGATTTAAAAAAAAATTTGATGTTTAACAAAATACAATTGGATGTAAGGCTAATGAGAGGCAAGAGGTTTTTTTTTCCACTGGTGGAGAAAAGGCAGATTTTGCCAGCTGCATGCTCTTGTGTGTAGGGAAAGGAATAAATGAGATCTGTCACTGTGTTTATTTTTCTGGCTGAAATCCACTGTGTTTGTGCAGTGACCGGCAGCAAGGGATGTACAGGTCAGCCCGGAACCCGCCTGCAACCATTGATATGTATAGACTTGTGCCTGTGTTCCCTGCCCCATCGGTGAACATGTTGAATATGGGTGTTGGGTCTATAAATACCAAAGGCTTGGTGGGTTAGGGTCCGGTGCGAATCAGAAGCAAGCAGGTTGACTTTTAGTGGACCTGCACATCAATAAAATACAGATCTCATTCACAGAGTTGTGGTGTCGGAGTTGTGGAGTCGGCAGCAATTTGCCAAAAATATACTGCTTTAAATGCTTTAAATACAAGCATTGAAAATAATCAAATCAGATTTAAGAGCTTCAATGAAGGAGTATATGGCAGAAGCAATTCTGTTTCCAAGAACAATACTTTAGTTCATTTTGGATTGTAATTAGCAGCTATTCTACAGCTATATGCCAAGTTCAATTAATATATACGTTTTTAGGTTTTACAATTGTTTTGATTTTGTTTTAGAATTACCAAAGCATATTTTCATATTTTTGAGCTTTGGCAGTGATAAAAGGCCTTGTATGTTGTGTCTTCGTTCAAGCAGCATAGAAAATGTGTTAGTATATTAAAGTAACAGTAAAATGAAAACATTTTAAAGTAATTAACACACAATATACTGTTAGCATGCACTGGTGTGTGTTTGTTTGAGAAATGCTACTATAGTTTATATAAACAAGCTGCTGTGTAGCCATGGAGGAAAACATTCAAGCTGGAAAATTAGAACAGGCACAGGTCACATGCATATGACAGATAAGCCCTGTCCAATACAATGGTGTTTTTTTTCGTTATGTGCTTTGTAACCTGTGCCTTTTCTCCTTTTATCCAGCTTGAATGGCTGCCCCCATGCTACACAACAGCTTGTTTATATAAACTAGTATTCTTTCAGAAGCAAACCTGACAGTTTTACCAGTGGAGAGCAGCAGTACATTATATTTTATTTACTTTGATACCCTTTCAGTTTTTGGTGTTACTGTTCCTTTAAAAACAGAGGAGTCGGAGGTACCATAAATTGAGGAGTTGAAGTCAAAGGATTTATGTACGGACTCCAGAGCCCTGCTCATTCATTTCTATCACTACTCTCTCCACCAGCAGACAAAATACCTGGCCGTATTTTGAAAGAGAAGTGAAACTTCTCAAGATCAAGATTTAGCCACTCAAAAGAATAAAATAACACTTAAACCTTTATAACATGGATGCCTAAATGGTATATCTTGTCAGCAGCCCAGCATTGCCCAAAAACAGTTTAATTAGATCAACCCTATGGGTAGTTTCTTTATTCAGGGTTTCAACAAAATGGCTTGTGAAAAGAGGCGACGTTTAATAAAGTATATCAAAATGTGTTTTGTTTGGCTGTAATGCAGTTACATTACAGTCTATGGCATTATAAACTTGAATTGGTCGATCCTGATATCTGATAATCTCATTAAAATATACCCAACATTGGGAAAGTCTGGACACCCAAGCCCAAAATTTCTTTTGTATTGTATCACTTGAAAGCTTTGTATACTTGTAATTCCATACTTACTTGACATCATTCTTTCGTTAATGACCTTAAATCATGCTATTCACATTTCATTTTATGGGAGCCAAGACTTGACAGCAGATGCTCAGCCTAACAAGCACAACATCAGTTCCACCAGAGCTTTTTGGAAGCATAGGTTTGTTTGCAAATAGCAGAGCATACCAGTGTCATGTTTCCATAGCCACACTGCTATATCTGAGCTCTCCCTAGTGTACCTACAACTGAAAGATAACACGCAAAGCATCTCTGTTGCGCACATACTACAGGAAGGATAGTTAAAGATGCAGTATCTGCTGGCCATCAATATACAGCAATACAACACTGGCACTGTTGATTTTGCTGTTCTGATTCGTACAAATTCTTATCTAATATATGCACTTAAAATTGTTGGCAGCTCTGTATTGTTTTGTGTGTACACACAAGCAATACTGAATAAAAAATTAATTTGTTTTATTGGGTAGTTTGGGCATTTACATGCCCCCATGCCGTCCCCAGTCCAGTGGTACCTGTGAAAAAGAGAGGTGCAGACTCAACGTTACTGGGCCCTGAGCTATGTTGTAGTGCTGTCTGAGATAAGTAATTCTGGGCTGGGGCCTTAGGTACATTTTCAAACAGCCACTCTGTGTATTACTTGTGTAATATTCTTATTAGATACTGGGTGTTGTTTTGTTCTTCTTGGCTTTGTCAGGAAGAACTACGGTGATTAAAACACTATGTCAACATCTGCTCCCCAGTCTAGTGAATCAGAACAGAGTTGATTATCTAGTGATTGCTGCAACCATATCTGTCTCTCACATTTTTATTAGTTAAAGGGGTTGCAACCAAATGTTGCTATTGGGCCATAGGTCCTGAGAATAAGAAGTCTGAAAATCACTTAGAAAATGTACACTGTATGTAACAGACAGTATTTGTATGCACATTGCATGATGTATGCACCTTTCTGTTGTACAGCACTGTGGAATATGTTGGTGCTTTATAAATCTATGGTAAGTCTAAGAGCTCGGACATTCATGTTTCCCTACTTATTATATAGTTTCTTCAGTAGTTCCCTCATCAAAAGAAAGTGGCACCCGTTCTAATTGCAGCTATAATGTCACAGTGCTCTTAGACTATTTGGGGTTATCATTGGGATTTTCTTGGGGAGGTTTAAAGAACTTAATGAGGGGGATCGATGCTGGGGCCAGTGTCTTATGGGAAGAATGTAACTGGAGTTTAGCGGCCCCTGCCAAAAGCAATACAAAATGACTGTAGAACCCCCATTTTACATTTTCAGAAAACCCTGAAAAAAAGGATGTAAAGTAATAGAAAATGTAAAATCACAGGAATGCATTATATTTTTTTTTTTTGAAACTTGTATGTTTATTATGTAAGAAACGAGTACAAAACAAACACCTGACTCGATGGTACATAATGAAAGCACATATAAATACAAACAATATGCAAACTGTTTGGTACATGAAAGAAGAAAGAAAAGTAAAAAGAAAAGAAAGTAAAATAAAGCAATATAAAGGCATCACGGAATAAAAGAAAAATCTTAGGTAGTACATGGCATATTCGGCATATTAGGCAAGGTAGCAGGGTGTGTAACCTATTCCCCATAATCCAGCTGCCACCAGAAGTAGCAATGGCAGAGGGCATAACCTCACAGGAGTCATAGAGGGTGCCACGGATCCCAAATTTGGCTACATTTGAGTTTGGACTCCAATGAGTTTGGAATCATTCTCTCCATATGTTCCCTGGATTCCAATTGTTGGAGTAAGTGCTGTATAGTAGGAGTCTCCTTTTGTTTCCAGGATTTCGCTATCAACGTAGCTGCAGTATTGAAAATGTGAAACAAGAGTTTCCTGTTAAGGTTAGGAGAGTTTTCAGGATATATTTGTAGGAGCCCTATTTGGGGCAGGCAAGGCAAGGTATAGTCCAATCTGCTATTTAGTAAGGAAAAGACGGCAGACCAGAACGGTTTAACTGACGGACAGTGCCACCACATATGAAT
Organism: Xenopus laevis; assembly: GCF_017654675.1. Classification (NCBI taxonomy): domain Eukaryota; kingdom Metazoa; phylum Chordata; class Amphibia; order Anura; family Pipidae; genus Xenopus; species Xenopus laevis. The sequence continues at coordinate 95,261,184 of NC_054377.1, forward strand.
ATAGGTACCAACTTCCCCACATTGCCTCCAACACAAAGGAGAATATTGGGAGTGTATTCTTGCTATCTTTTGCGGAGTAAGGTACCAGCGATGAAGCACTTTCAGATGTGTTTCGATATGGTTTGTGCAGTTAGTTGCACCTTTAGGGGCCAATATGGAATGCTGCCAAATACCAGGGGCAAAATGGATTTGGAGGTCGTCCTCCCATCTTTGCATATATGGAAAGAGGAAGTCATCTGGTAACTGGAGTTGCTGATGGTAGCAATCTGAAATGAGTGCTTTACCGTCCCATGCTTTACTGCAAAGGTATTCCATTCTAGTCTTAGGACATAGGATTTTCACATTCGGAAGATGAGATTTGAGGAAATGAGTTACCTGGAGGTAGGTGTAATAATGAGAGAGTGGTAAGTCGTACTTTTCAGCCAAATCTTCAAATCTCCGCAAGGAGTTCGCAAAGTACAGATGGAATGCATTATATATTGATTACAAAAGATTGTATAAAATGGAAAACTTAAAATTAGGGTATGTAAATTTGAGGTTTCACTAAAACACAAGTAAATAATTGGAGATATTGGTATGTAAATCTGGCATTTGGGCCTATCTGTGATTCTAAACGAGTGCTGGTAAATGCAGGGGGAGCAACAGGTATTAGGATCAACAGCAAGTACTGGAAAGGATCTTGATCAAAAGTTTGGGCACCCCAGTTTTGGACAATACTTTTCAGGAACAATATTTATTGTGCCCCTGGCTGCCCCCAGACAAAAAGCAACATAGAATTAATCTGTCTACATTTAATTATGTTGATTGTAGTGGGGAAAACACTAAGTATGCCCTGACCTGGCATGGATACCAAATGTTTTATCTGTGATTGGAAGGACCCCGGGTCACCCAGAGTCCCCTTTAGCATGTGCATGTCACATAAGTGCAGTGTTGAAGCAGAGCAGAAGTGGTTTCTACTGTTCAGCTTCTTACTTTTGAAAAACTGCTAACAGCAAGCTTCTCTGTTTTCTGCTCTTTATTAGCAAAGTTATAGATGTTACTGGTTCTGGGTAACTCCCCATAAATGTGTTTTGACAGAAAAGCTACATTGTCTTCTAAAATGTTTTACTAGATTCCAAATAATTCCATCTATTAGCCACATGACCCCATGCTATCTAGGTAGCAGATTCCCCTTTCTTGTAGTTTCAGTATTAGCAGGGGTGCTTCGCCAATGAGGCGAGTTGAGGCTGTCGCCTCAGGCAGCAGCTCCCCACTAGGTACCAGGGGCAGCAAAAATGCTGCTCCTGGTACTTTAAGAGCGAATTTCCAGGGGAGGGGGGCAGCAGCAACTGCTGCTGCCTCAGGCGGCGGAGGGGCCAGGATCGCCCCTGAGTATTAGCAAAAATTCACTTATATGCAAATATATGGATGCACACATGAGAAAAGAGTGTGTTGACTGTGATGTGGGGAGGGGAGTAATAGCAAATACAAATTTTGTTTTAGATTTACAAACCAATAACCAACATCAGTGAATGTGTTGTATTTACTGCTGTTCTCATTGACAACATACCTCTTATTGAATGTTACCTGTAACTAGATCTGTGCCTGTTACATTTCCCTAAATCTGTCAGTTGGAAAACTAGAAGACAGTAGTACAAAGCAAAGTCTAGTTCTGAGGCCTTCATAAACATTATGTTTCTGTTTTTAAGAAGCACAGAGCTGTCCCAAGAAAGATGTCAGTACTCATCTATATAAAATTAACATTAGGTCCACCAAGCTAATAATAATCCAAATAAACAGCACCGTCCAAAGTAGTCTCCATACAGCTGCATTTTCTTTACTTGCTTTATTTTTGTTGAAATAAGTACGAGATTATACATTATATAGTGAATAAAGTACCCCCTTTTGTAAAATATAGGGATATTATAAGTTACCGAGGAGTTTCATGACCATATAAAAACACGAGGCCGAAGGCCGAGTGTTTTTATACAGGTCATGGAACTCCGAGGTAACTTCTAATATCCTCATATTTTACAACTGGGGGTACTTTATTTATTATAATACACAAATTTCAATGAGTCATGTGACAGAAATGACATCAGAACTCACCGTTTATAACTGATGACATCAGAACTCACCGTTTATAAGGATATAATTTACAGGATATTCATGGCTTTTGTGTATTATATGATATATACATTATATTATTGTAACAATTTCTCATAACTTTTCAGGACTTTCTAACGGATCTAGTGATGTCAGAGGTGGATCGTTGTGGGGACCACGATGTCTTGATCTTTAGAGAAAACACACTTGCCACTAAAGCAATTGAGGAGTATCTGAAGCTGGTTGGACAGAAGTACCTTCACGATGCTCTTGGTAAGGTGGATGGAAGTCAAGAGAAAAGTATATGCTTATTATTCTGTTTTTACTTATGTAGGAGTTTTTCCCATTTGCATCTGAACATAGAATTTGTTATTTAATATTACTAAGGCATCTTTCATTGCAAGATGTACTGTAGCAGCAGATATACATATTGGGTACATAAGTAACACTCTGTTAAAAATACCCCTGCAGAGTAAAGCAATGTGGCAGCTAATCTTAATGAAAATACACAGTAAAGGAATGCTCTGTGCCCTTATACATTACTAGTTATGGGAACATAAAAAGAAGATATCCCTCATTTAGGTGGCATGTTTTTCTTTTTACAGCTGCCTACAATAGTTATTATTTTGCAGTACACCTACAGCACAGTTTTTTAATCTTTCTGTATTCGGTGGGGTTATTGATTGGATCATATTCTTCAACTTGCTTTGCCCTTATTCATTCTCCATCACTGTCTTCCTGTTTCATTGCCGCAGGGGAGTTTATCAAGGCACTGTACGAGTCAGACGAGAACTGTGAGGTGGATCCCAGCAAATGTTCCTCAAGTGAGCTATCCGACCACCAGAGCAACTTAAAAATGTGCTGTGAGCTGGCCTTCTGCAAAATAATCAATTCATACTGGTGAGTTTTATCATGGCACTCCAGCACTGCGATAAAAAGCACATGCTGTGAGAATCCACAGTTAAACATCATATTGCTAGTGTTTAATTTTCATTAGTGACGCCATAATTACAGACCTCCAAATATTGCATATTTTAAGCACATTAACTAAACTAATTTTGTAATAGAAATGAGGGTCAATAACATGGCAAATTTTATTGCAATGCACTTAAGGGAACCTGTTACCCAAAAAAATGATTCCAAATCCTATTTTATCACGTTAGTCAAGATATACTTTAATTACACTATATAAATTATTTGGATTTTGTTTCCTTCACTTTGGGAATTCATAATTATAGCAAGCAGACAGGAGCCATTTTGTAGACACTGTTATTAAGGCAAGCCTTACATCATCTCAGAATCTTGTTTGTGCACCAGAATGGGGGACCTAATGCCCATCCCCATGCACTGGTTACATAATTAAATGGTAAAGAAAGAGGGGGGGATATGGGGGTGCATTGACATCTAGTAAGTGCTGAATGGAAAGTGAAGGTAATTGTCTGCCCCACATTTATGCCTAAGGAATAGAGGAGGGGCAGGCAAAAATTTTGATTGACAGCTGAGAAAAGGACTTTTATTATACAGCTTTTTATGTCTGGGTGACAGGTCTGCTTTAAAAAATTAAATTCTTAATAATGCTAATAAAACATCATTAAAGGGTAGTCCCATTGCATAAGACAGAAACTGTGCACAACCCTCTATGGAAAGCAGACTTCCAAGTCTCAGAATTTAAAATGTAACAGAGTGTGAGAGGGCTAGAGGGGGCAAATAGTTGATAAAAGTAACATGTTTCCTTTCAGGCTGGAATCCGGTATGTCTGTGTAAAAAAAAAACAGGCACAATTATTTGTGCAAGTTCCAATAGTGTTTATGCACCTTTTTTACATAACCCCGCAACTGAATGACGTCTTGTTAAGAAATGGGGTATATTTTCCCTTTCAATGTAGTTGGCCATCGCCAGTTATATAATGGGTGTTTGCAGCCTTGCTTGTCTAGTTTGGGTAAAGATGACTATCATGGTACTGTATGAAATTCTATCTGGAGGAAAATAATCTTTTCTTCAAAAGAATCTCAAACTTATATGGACTTAATTCACAAGCAGTAGTAACAAGTGTATTACAGCTATGGGACCTGTTATCCAGAATGCTTGGGACCTGGGGTTTTCTGGATAATTATCTTTCCGTAATTTGGATCTTCATACCTTAAGTCTATTGGAAAATAATTTAGACATTAAATAAACCCAATAGGCTGGTTTTGCTTCCAATAAGGATTATTTATATCTTAGTTTGGATCAAGTACAAGATACTGTTTGATTTTTTACAGAGAAAAATGAAATAAATTATAAAAATTTGAATTATTTGATTTTAATGGGGACTATGGGAGACAACCTTTCTGTAATTCTAAGTTTTCTGGATAAGATTTTTCAGGATAATGGATCCCATACCTTTACACGTGTATTACACAATTTGTATTAACTTTAATAACATATATATGAATCAACTCCAAAAAGACCTTGGATTTCTGTATCCGTCTTGAGGAATATTAATTAGCATTCTTACCTCCATAATACAATTTTCTCTTATGGTTCGGTTACCTTCTTCTGCTCTGTTGCTTACACCTTGCTTGCACTGGGTAAAACATGTAAATGATATTTTAATACCATTTTTAAAAGTACAGTTCTTTATGATTTAAAGTACCATCCGGTTGATCTCCCCTCGTGTATGAAGCAATCCTTTGTCAAGGTCTGGCTAACAGACTGAGTTAATTTGTAATGGGCTTGTTGAAATGGTAAACATTTCCTGTTGTAAATTAATGCTTTTTGTGCTATCAATACCAATCTCATATTGCTTGCCTAACCTTATTATCTATGATAGAGAGCAATCATATGTCCAGGTGTGACTTTGGGATATTTTTTGTTTTTCTCCCGATGCAAAGTGGAGACTGCTTTATATACCTTATATTCAACCATATCTGTAAAAACTGCAAATTCTTTTATTATTTTTCCGTATCACTAAATGTGTTTCTGTGCATTTTGCAGTGTTTTTCCCAGAGAGCTGAAGGAAGTGTTCGCTTCTTGGAAACAGCAATGCATAAACCGGGGAAAGCAGGATATCAGCGAGAGACTGATTAGTGCCTCACTCTTTCTTCGCTTCCTTTGTCCAGCAATAATGTCTCCCAGCCTCTTTGGGCTAATGCAGGAGTATCCTGATGATCGCACCTCCAGAACTCTAACGCTTATTGCCAAGGTCATCCAGAACCTTGCCAACTTCGCCAAGTAGGTGTAAAGAGTATGAGAAAATCTGGCATCACTGTGTTTAAATATAAGGCAAACTTTGTATTTCTACAGAAAAAAGTTTTATAAAATCAAATGCCATTAAGATGATTAAGGACTGGATGTGGTCCAAACTTATGTGGAATGTAGAGTTTTGTCTATTTTTGTTCCACATCATATAGTTGATAACCCTGAGTAAAAATATGTAGAGTTAGGTACATAAATGTTTGGACAAAGACAACTTTTTTCTAATTTTGGTTCTGTACATTACCACAATGAATTTTAAATTAAGCAACTCAGATGCAGTTGAACTGCAGACTTTCAGCTTTAATTCAGTGGGTTGAACAAAAAGATTGCATAAAAATGTGCACCAATTCATTGCTGAAAGACCACCCTATATGTGAGTGACTTGTTTTTATTTTTTTAAGTAATTATTTCTGTTACACATGAGTAAGATCAATATAAAGCTTGTCAAGGACCCCACATACCCACAGATTGTCATGGAATTCAGTTGGTGCTTCTTACAAGTTAGCATAGTTAAACAATTGCTGTTCGATCTGTGAAAAATATACAAACTTCTTGTGAATAATATAGTTTGTCTTGTCTATTGCATTTTATGCGATGATAATTATTCCAAATCTTTTATTGTAGGTTTGGTAATAAAGAAGAATACATGGCCTTTATGAATGACTTTTTGGAGCATGAGTGGGGTGGAATGAAGAGGTTCCTACAAGAGATTTCCAATCCAGACACTATTTCAAACACACCCGGATTTGAGGGTTACATAGACCTTGGCCGAGAGCTCTCTGTGCTGCACAGTCTTTTGTGGGAGGTGGTGTCACAGCTGGATAAGGTAATGAGGCCATTAGTTTGTTTGGTATTTCTAGCTTGCAGCTACTTCTGTTTGGGAAGCACTGCAGCCTTTCAATATACAAGGACCATGCATTTTGGTGATTTCTAGGGTTGAAAATAGTGGACGGAGTAAAGGTGGCTATACACATAGAGATCTGCTCGTTTGGCGATTTCAGCAAGCGAGCGGATCTCTCCCAACATGCCCACCTTGAGGTGGGTGATATCGGGCTGATCCGATCATGGGCCCTAGGGTCCAACGATCAGATCATACAGGTGGTCAGATCACGGGACCGAATCAATTACCAGATGTGGTCCGTGATCCGACCGGATTTTTACCTCTGCTTGATCGACATCTGCCCAACTTGATCAGGGAAGCCCATCGGAGGGCCACACTCGGTCTGTCGGCAGCTTTTATCGGCCCATGTATGGCCAGTTTACGATAACGTTAGTGTCAGATAAAGCTAGTTTCCATAGTGATTTTAAAACAAATTGAACCATGGTCAATGTGCTGCAGTCTTCCATGATGATAAGTATTTATCAATTTAGATAGTTGAATCATTCCAGTAATTGAGTAGATACAAGGTAGCTAATATGGCCTGAAACAAACAACCTGCTCTCACCTCTAGCTGCTAACGCCCTCTAGGCTCTAGGGCCATGATTTCTGTTTCCCCACTGCCTGCTGTAGCTGGCAGTTCACTGTAAACGTGTCTTAGACCACAACAAATACCTTTACTGTAAGAATAAGATCATTTTTACAATGGGGTGCCAAAAGTAAAAATGAGTTGTTTTCTCTGTTAGAGGCTAACATGATGTTTAGTATTAGCTTTACCACTAACTAATATGACTAAGATTAATTGCCCATGTATCCTTTCCTTCTGCCATAGGCATAATATATTACTGCTTCCTTCATGCATAAGTTTGATGCTTTTAGACTAGAGGAATGCTGATATATGGCAATGCAGATGACCTTCTGTATCAAGCATTATGGTCTACTGTCCCTGAGCAATTTATTTGATCCGAGGGCTAATGTCACTGTTGTCAAACCAGTTGTTTTTTCTGCACATCTTACCATTTGGAAGGATTTAGCTGCAAATTGGAAATCCCTATATTTGCAAACCTGTGTTTTTCTGCACTTTCTCAAAACAGTGCAGAAAAAATCAATTCATTCATATTGACCAAGATGATGGATCGTGTGGCTAAGAAAGGGGATACCCCACTAATATTGGCTCAGTAGGAATTAATGGGGGAACAATATGGAATTACAATTTGAAACCTGCAGCCTTCATGCTGTTCGAGTGCAAGCTCTGATGCCATGCAGCATGCTAAGCACTATGTAGTTGCACAACTGCTGTAGCACAATAAACGTTGCTTTTGTGATTAGCCAACATGGACTAAAGCTTTTGAGAGATTTACTCATTATGCAGTTAAGTAGGTTGGGCCCTTCAGCAAATGATATTTTCCAGATCACACTCTTATTTATGATACTACACGTTTGGTTGGTTGCTGGTGTGAAGAAAGATTACCCCGGGCTATGGCACTGTGAATTCTAGTCCTTCTGCAGACTTCCAGTGCAAACCTAATAAGTCATATTTAACTGGAGATACCTTCATCCCAGTTTTCTAGTAACAGGACTTCTGTACATTCTGATTGATGATTGTTAATGGTAAAGGCAAACTAGTTAAGAAAGGCTGCTAATTATGAAGAACTTAACATTCCCCATATAAGTCAGAAGTTAAAAGCTAACTAAGGATAGAATGCAAGTTATTTTTATATAAAAGGACAGTAACGTGACATTCATTTCTAATCTCCTTTCCCTGTTTGTTTCCAAACTGTACATGGGTTAAAGATAGCTGTCATTGAGTGTTACATTTGGTTCTTTTATGTAAAAGTGTCTTGTTTTTTACCCTACATTAAGTATTGCAATTAAGGAAGTGTTGCAGTTTTATTTGTAACTGCTTAGTGACTTTTTATCTTGCCAAGCACTGGTAAGTGTGTGTGCCGTTTAATACTCACTGTGGTTTCAATGGAGTGTTTTGGTTTGTGGTTTACAGTCTTGCTGCTCTGTGTTTGGTAACTACCTGTCCCATTCTATTTCCTGAGTGATGTGTGTTCCCTAGAACCATTCTGTTGGGTTCAATTCATTGACCCTCAGTGATAGACCAGTGATGGCTATAGGCTAATTCCATTAAACTAATCTAGCATCAGCATCATTAATTACCTCTCTCTTCCCTGTCTCTGGAATGGAAGCATGCCTCTTTCTATACCAATTACAACTGTATCCTCTTATTGCAAACACTGTTCACTACCCTCCTACTTTTTATTTCCCATCATTTGTTTGCTTTTGCATGATGGTTTTCAGTTGGAATGGCTGTAGATTTAGTTAAGTTGAGCATGTTTAAATTAATTATTTTCCTTCTGGTTTTGCCCGATCCTAATTTCTTCTCTATTTCCTTTTCTCCCTTCCCCTTCCTACCCTGATGCCTGGCTGCTCCCCGTGTCCTCCATCCGTCACATCGTGGTCAATAATTCGGTTCTGCGCTCATGCCATGCGCTCACACACTCATGCAAAAAAATATTCCTGCCCTCCGAACCTTTCCTGGCTTTCCCCATCACAATGGTGGATGTTGCCACGCATATTATCCAATCAGGGTGAAAATTCCTTCCTACAGGCGACCGTTGAGAAACTGGGACCACTTCCACGTATCCTAGCTGACATCACCAAGTCACTGACCAACCCTACTCCAATCCAACAGCAGCTAAGACGGTTCAGTGAACATAGCTCCACACCCAATGTAAGTGGAAGCCTTTCATCTGGACTTCAGAAGATTTTTGAGGATCCAGCAGACAGGTACAGTTTCCAGCTCTCAAAACAGGGTTGCATACTAATTTTAATTGTTTTTACATATTGACTGGCAGGTGAATGAAGTTACTGGCAATCCATAGGTTTTGGGGGGGGGGGTTTATTTTATTAAAGTCCGAATGCCAAATACCCCAAAAAAAAATGTTTTACTATAAAATCCGAATTTTTAGTGCAAAAAAAACCTCAAATTTGTCTATTTATTATACCCCGAGGATGGAAAAAGGCTGAATCCAAAAATCCGGCATCCCAGAACTGAAGTCCTGAAGATATCATGATCTGCACTGGGTTTCCTAACATTTTGTGGTTTTTGGGCAAAAATTCAAAAAAGTCTAAGTTTTCATGCCGAAAATCCAAAAAAAAAAACAAAACGAATTTTCCACTCATTTTCTTTGGGTTTTTTCAGGAAAATACCTGTGCGGATTTGGTCAGAGCAGTTTTCAGAAAATAATGAGATAAATTTGGTCTTCAATAAGATTATTATTATTATAAGCATGTAGAGTTGTATTGCCATCCCTTCTTCTGTGTCTGTTTTCCTGTGGTCCAACATGGAAAGAACAATTGCCAGGACACATAGCCATAACTGTACAAGTGTGATCCCTCATATTCATTTCAAGTTTCATCTCTGTATTCTATCGAATATATTCTCTTGAATGGATTACGCTTACCGTATATTTTCCTTAAAGAAGTCTCCTGAGTATTCTTATTCCTTTTATCTCTGCCATATTTTGGAACGCGTGCCATGTGCTCAGATTTTCAGATTTAAATAATAATTTCTTCCTCTAGCTATAGCATTGACAGACGTGTATAGATTTAAGTCATACGTTACTGTTAAATTATACGTATAGCTTGCCTTGGTTTGAGCTTTTAGAAGATATATTTGATAGTGTGGTGAAGACTTTGGCAACTAACAATTGCTGAAGATCTTAATATATCTTTTTATCTTTTTATAGTGATATCCAGAGGTTCAGGTCCCCAACAATTGAAAACCCAGAAAGCTACTTTAGGGGAAAGACGCTACTGCTTGTTCAGCAGGCATCCACGCAGAGTATGTCGTTTTCTGACAAAGATGAAAGAGAGAATGTCTTACCCAATGGACGTAGTGTGTCTTTGATGGATCTACAAGACTCCAATGTTAGTCATGCTGACCGTTCCTCGGTTGTTCAAGAACCTCCCTTACGTTTAACTGGCAGCCAGTTGTCTGTTGCACATATAGCTACCATCAAACAGCTACGGGAAAACCAGGGAATGCCTCAGAGTGCCCCACAAGTTAGAAAGCCTTTACATCCAGCATTGAGCCAGCAAAGCAGCCTGCAGCCCCTCTCTTTTCAAAATCCTGTGTATCATCTCAACAACCCACCACCTACAATGCCCAAAGCTTCTGTGGACTCCAGCCTTGAAAATTTAAGCACTGCCAGCTCTCGAAGCCAGAGTAATAGTGAAGAGTTTATTCTCAGCGGTCCCAGTAACAGTAGCATGGAAGATTTCACAAAGAGGAGCACTCAGAGTGAGGACTTTGCAAGGAGACACACAATGCCTGAGAGGCCAATTCCCATAGCACTGCCGAGGCAAAACAGCACTGGACAAGCCCAGATTCGTAAAACGGACCAGGCTGCTCTTGGAGCGCGAGCAAAAGCCCCCCAGTCATTACCTCACAGTGCCTCACTGCGTAGCGCAGAAAGCATATCTGGGATCTCCAATAATATGCTTGTTGAGCCAATGCAGAATGGAAATAGGTCCAGACAGCAATCCACATCATCTCGTGAGAGCCCTGTACCCAAACTAAGAGCAATTCACCGTCAGCAGACACAGCAGGTGCGGTCAATGTCTTCATGTAGAACTGTAATATTTGCCAAAAACATTTTGTTAGCAAATATCCCTTGTTGGACAGGAAATTAAATTAAGTCCACTGAAAGAATTTAGGTATGAAAATGCAGTGATTCTTGAATTGTATGAGATAATCGCCATCTTGTGTCTTAAATGTGTACTGCATGTGTTATTTCATTGAATGTGCTGCATTAGTTACTGACTTGTTTTGTACAAGCCTGACATGGGAGATTATGAATTGTACAAAATGTGGCTGACTGCATTCTTATAAACAAATGTTACCAGATATATTGAAAATATATAGGTAATGCTCTCATGTCTCTGGAGGAAAAATTAAACTTCCTGTGATCCAAGCCTCAAAGTTGGCATTCGGCTCATGTATTGTTACCCCAAATGCATTTACTTGTCTCTGGGAAAGACTAAGGTATCTTTGGCTACTGACCATTCCTATCAAAGAACAAACATTGTCCACAATGTGCTAACAAAATGCACTTCTTCCATGGAGTATGATGTAAGAAGTTCACTGAGCAATGAGCCCATAGTTTTGGTTCAAAACACAGTATCAAACAGTAAAGGTTTTCTAGACTGATTGAAACAGCATCATTTGGGACCATATCTCCTTAAGATGGCTACATCAACTGTTGGGTAGATCTGATGTATTTCTGTTTAATTTATGACTTCAAGGCGCAGTCACCTGTGGACTCCACTACAATGTCTCCAGTCGAACGGACCGCAGCCTGGGTACTTAATAATGGTCAATATGAAGATGAGGATGAAACTGTAGACCAAAACAAAGATGAAACTAAACCTGCAGAGAAGGTGAGTGAATTAACATTGCTTTTTAGGTTGAAAACTGTAACTTTAGCCCCATGATTTTTCTGAGCCTTTTATTATGATCATATTCCTAAATAAAATATTTCTCTCCTCCTCTCTAAGTATGAGCAAGAGATTGCAAAGCTAAAAGAACGATTGAAAATTTCAAGTCGGCGCCTAGAGGAATATGAAAGGCGCCTCTTGGTGCAAGAGCAGCAAATGCAGAAGCTCCTAATGGAGTACAAATCTCGACTGGAGGACAGCGAGGAGAGGTTGCGCCGTCAGCAGGAAGAGAAGGACAGCCAAATGAAAAGTGTCATCAGCAGGTAAGTCCAGGCCAATGACATACAACATTAAACTATTGTTCCTAGCTGTGCTTTCCCACTAACATGTCCCACCCTGATTCCCTGAAGGTTAATAGCTGTAGAAGAGGAGCTGAAAAAAGACCATGCTGAGATGCAAGCTGTCATTGATGCAAAGCAGAAAATAATTGATGCACAGGTATGTCTGTGTTTTCTTCCGGGGCTGATACATACATGACAAACGTCTATCTGTGCTGCGTGTTTTGAAAATACAATAATGGTGTAGATTATTTTATTATAGATAAATATTGAACACGGCAGCAAGTAATGTCTTATTTAAGTAAAGAAATTCCATTGCAGATGCATGCTCTTTAGAGACCATAACATCTGTATGACTATGCCTGTTATTGCCTTATGTTGTATATGTGTCTTCAGTGAACAATCAATGTGGCAGTGCCCACTGGTATGTATACACAGAAATATGTAGACAAGCAATAAGCTGTGCCCTCACAGTTGTCCGTTATGGCTGTGGGAACACATACAGTGGATACCATGAGCTGGCTCTTGTATTGTTTAGATGCCTGATTCTTTACATTGGCCCTTTTGATGTTAAGTCAGGCACAAAATAAACATCAGCTTCATCTCTCTCTTCTATTTACAAGAATTAGAATAAAGTACTGAGACTGTTGGATCAACTTTTTCCCACAGAAGTAGCTTCCTGGATTTCTCTCTCATGTTAGTCTCATAAAACTATGTTAAATTACAGGTCATTAAAGGGATTTTAACGAAAACAGGCAAGTAAACCAAGCGCACCTTATAGTTAAGCAGTGTAACCAGCCTGGCTAGAACACTGATCTCCTACACATTCCAGCTCCTTCCATTCCACTGGGAGATCTTTATACAGAGGGAAGGCATTCTGTGCATATCATTTGTTTTGGCCAGTAGATTGTTCTTTCTGATAAATGTGTAGAAGCCAGGCTTGCCAGAGATTATACCTACAGATGCTGTTGAATCACAGCCCTTAGCTGTCAGATGTGTCTTGGGAGTTGTACGACTTGGAGGCGTGAAGTACAAACCTTAAAGGAGAACTAAACCCTAAAAATGAATAAGGCTAAAAATGCCATATTTTATATACTGAACTTATTGCACCAGCCTAAAGTTTCAGCTTCTTAATAGCAAAAATGACACAGGGGGTCACCATCTTAGAAATTGTCTGCAACACTCACATGCTCAGTAGGCTCTGAGCAACTGTTGAGAAGCTAAGCTTAGGGGTCGTCACAAGTAATCAAGCAGAAAATGAAAAATAAGCTAATGCCACAGGGCTGATTATTCAATTCTGATATTGTTGCACTGGTTTCTGTGCTGCCATGTAGTAATTATCTGTATTAAATACTGATCAGCCTTATGTTATGACATTTATATTCTATGTGTACTGTATATTCTGAGTCGGTCCCTAAGCTCAGTGACAGCAGCACAGAGTATGTGAATCAGCAGAAAAGAAGATGGGGAGCTACTGGGGCATTTTTGGAGGCACAGATCTTTACTGCTAAAGGGCGGCAGTTGCCTTGGGCTGGTATAGAAGCCCACAACATAATGTACAACATTTCTAGCTACTTCTTTAGTTAAGCTTTTCATCTCCTTTAAATAGTTTAACAGATAAAACAATTTAGTTATTACTGGCAGGACACTGGTTGCAACCTCTGCAGTTTAAAGCTTCCTTAAGAAGTCAACTTTTATTTACGGGCCCAGATAGTAAAAGATGCCACGTGAAGTCCACTGTTACCACTAAAGCCTTATATCCCTTTATAATGCCTATATGTCTATAATATTTCTGCTTAGATGCATGTTATTGTCTCTTTCCCTGGCAACACTTTTGATTTTATGTATCCAAGCCTTCCAGGAGAAGCAAATGCTTTAAAACAAAATTGGCACAAAACCCAGCATGCCGATGCTTGCCAACTACAAGCTGGGGAGTGTAAATGGATCGTTGTAGTGCAGGGGAATGTGACCTTGCTCCTGTCACTATATATATATTGAATGCAAGTCATCTTGCCCTGTTTAGTCTCCACCTCTGCAGTTTGCAGTTGCCAGCTAAGCTTACTGCATGAAAAGTACGCTACAAGTCATTTTCCATATTCTGCTTTAGATACATATAGTGGGTATTTATAGAAGCAGAGCTCAGCGACATTGTGCTTTGTAGTGCATGAAAGGCAATTGAATGGTCCATTTTAAAGATGATTCACTTTATAGGGGAACTGTCACAAAAATTAGAATTTAATAAAAGCTTCGGCATACTGAAATAAGAAACTTTCTAAATACAATCAATTAAATATTCCGCATTATTTCTGAAATAATCAAGTTTATCTTCACTATTCCTCTCTCAGCATCTGTTTCTCTTCATTCTCTCTTCATGCAGCAGTTGGGTGTCAGATATTCATTAACAGTTAGATCCAATATATCTTATAGGGGGCTTCCTTTTGCCTAGAAGATGTATTAGAGCTCACTCTATTAAAATCACCAGAAATCCTATCTCTCTACATGCAGAATTTGTGCAAAAGGCAGTTATTTTGTTAGATTTTGTCTCTACTGAAATCAGTTAATTGATTGAGCTCTAATTCATCTGCTAGGAAAGGGAGCCCTCCCTATAAGATATATTGGATCTAACTCTCAATGAATATCTGACACCCAAATGCTGCAAGAAGACAGAATGAAGAGAAAAAGATACTGAGAGAGGGATCGTGAACATAAACTTGATTATTTCAGAAATGATGTAGAATTTTTAATTGTTTGTATTTAGAACGTTTCTTATTTCGGTATGCTGAAGATTTTATTAAATTTCCATTTTCACGATAGTTCCCCTTTAATAAGAAACACATTTAAGAACATGACCAGCTGGTGAGTGATATAGCTATACAGTGTCTAGGTGATTGTACCCCAGTCACATTGTAGTATATGGCAATTTATCAAACAGTATTCTGCCCCAGATATACACAATGAAACACATTCATGTTTACTGGGACTTTAATTTAGCTATAAACGTTTTACCATACAATTGCAATCTAGGGGCTTGCCCTCCTGAATGAAATCTTGTTTTATTGTAGAGCCTATACTAGTTTATTATCCCAGGCGGGTAGTATAAGCTTGGAACTGGCCCAGTTCACACATTTTCTTCTTCAATCGGGTGTCTAGTTTAGTATTTATGGTTTGTTCCCAGGCTGTTTCAGGAGGGTTTTGTTAAGAGAGTGACAACATGTGAGAGAAGACCTAGCTTTTGTCTAGCTACTGCGTCATGCCTGGGATAAAATCTAATATCTTGGCCAGTAAGGCGTTGAGCTTTCCTCTCCCTCGCCCTGTGAGCTGGAATGGGGTTAGGAACAGTGCCTCTTATGTTTTTGTGCATTCCCTCACCACTATCCTGTTACCCTTGCCTCAGTACAAGCTTTTGGCTGTGTCACTCCAGTGTTGCTGTGTGCCCTCACTTGCCAGCATTTCAAAGTCATCAGTAACTTTTGCTATTTTATAGGATTTTTTGTTTTTCTGCAGTGGAAAACAATGCATATCGTACCCATCAAATTAGCAGTTCCTTGGCTTCTGTGCAAAATGAAACATTGAGTTTTGCCAACTAGTCTGTGTCCTGTAGCATGTAATTAGATAGCACTGGTGAATACTAGGACCTGCATCTTAGCACCTGTAGCACTTAAGGTGGCCATAGACATAACAATTACCATCTTTCTTGGAAAAGATCTTTTCAAGAAAGATTGTTTGTTTCAATACACACGTGTAGAGCTGAATCATCAGATATACAGATATATACCTTTAAAGGCACCCGATCAAAATTTTCCGTCCAGCCCGATCGACGAGCTGATCAATATCCAAGTCTTCTGCCGATATCGTTCGGCTCTTTTCCCACCATACACACAACGAATATCGTACGAAAATTAGTTTTGTACGATATTATCTGTGCATCTATGGTCACCTTAAGACTACAGTTTGATACACCCTGTAGCCGTAAATACAGATCAAGCTGTTGGAATTTGAATGCCCTGATGCCAATTCTAACTCCCGTGATAACATACGTTATACGTCATACGTCCACAACTCTGTGTATTCTCGTTCCAATATTTGCAAACTCTCTAATGGAATGTTTGCGCATTGTCTCATCTGCAATGGCAGCTGTCTGGCCATGGGAGATTGTCACAGGTCAGTCACTGTTAACCAATAATTGTGATGTTTCAGAATGAAGTTAGGCCCTGGTTCTATCATTTTAGCCACTTACAGATGATGCCATTTCTACCGTCAGTTGGACCTCTGGAACTGAACAGATTAGGGCAATCTCCAATGGGGGGGGGGGGTTGTTCTCAAGCAATAGAAGAGGGATACCTGGACTATACAAGCTGATGCCCCAGCTTCAGATAAAAAGACAACAACCTGTCACCTTCAGTTTTTGTCTTTTGAATACTAGGAGTTATAGGGCATCAGCAGCTAGAAAGTCACAACTGACCACCCTATCTGAAATAATCAAGTTTATCTTCACTATTTTTCCTCATTCTGTCTTCATTGAGGAGTTGGGTCCCGTGTCGGACTGGCCCACCGGGATACCAGGAAAACTCCCGGTGGGCCAAGGTGTCAGTGGGCCCTCCTGCTTCTAAACATTTGGCCTATTTCATGGCTATTCCCTATTTCTATGAGAATAAAGAGGCTAAATAGATGGAATAATAGATTATAGTATGTAAAGAAAAGAGACTAGGAACATAGAGGTTGAGCAAGGAAAGGAAGAAAATAATACTTTGAGTGGGCCCCTGGTCTCAAGGTTTTTGGGTGGGCCCCTGGTCTAAGGGTTTTTGGTGGGCCCCTGGTTGTCCCAGTCCGACATTGTTTGGGTCCAATATATCCCATAGGTGGCTCCCTTTGCCTAGAAGATGTATTAGAGCTCACTCTATTAAAATCACCAGAAATCCTGGCTCTCTACCTGCAGAATTTGTGCAAAAGGCAGTTATTTGTTAGATTTTGTTTGTACTGGAAATGGTTATTTGAGTGAGCTCTAATACATCTGCTAGGAAAGGGAGCCCCCCCCCTTATAAGATATATTGGATCATTCATCTGACACCCAACTCCTGAATGAAGACAGAATGAAGCGAAACAGATGCAGAGAGAGGAATAGTCACTATAAACTTGATTATTTCTGAAACAATAAAGATTTTTTAATTGGTTGTATTTAGAAAGTTTCTAAATACAACCAATTAAAAATTCTTGACTGTTTTTTTAAATAATCAAGTTTATATTCACTGTTCCTCTCTCTGCATCTGTTTCGCTTCATTCGCTTCAGTATGAGGAAGCTTATATTTCATTTTCATTTTTTGCGCTAGTTCCCCTTTAAGCATTCCTGTCTGTGCAGCCATCTGTATCATTTATAGCTCCCGGGTTGAATGTAACAGTGCTACAGACAGAAGCCATTGTAAGTAGCCGCTCTATATGACACTGATAAGATCTATACAGATCTATGTGATACAGATAAGGTCGCTCTTGAACATCACAAGGAAATGACAGCAGCAAGTGATGCACAAAAGCAAACTGTTCTCTATTGAAGGCATTCCTTTTGCATAGAAGCATAAGCATTTGAGCTGTGTATTTTAATAACTGTCTTCCCTTGCAGGAGAAGAGGATCATATCACTGGATGCAGCCAACACGCGGCTGATGAGCGCCCTCACACAGGTCAAGGAGCGCTATAACTCCCAGGTGCGCAATGGAATCTCTCCAACCAACCCTACCAAGCTGTCCATCACTGAAAATGGAGAATTTAAGAACAGCAGTTGTTAATCTCAAGTCAGGACTCGGTGCCATCTCTGGAATTCAGTGCTGCTAAACCAAAAGACAAGTGTAATGACGTCCTCTGCAATATAAATATATCTGGGAAAGTCCTACCTATCCATGCCTTTTTAGCGATATGGAAGCTTATCCCACATACCGCACTGTATATAGGGTGAATTTATTCATGCTCTGTGCAGAGCACTTGTGTAAAGTACCACGTGGAAGTTAATATGTAGTACATATCTTTTTTTTTTTTTTTTTTTTTTATTGAAAGAGGTTCATATTTTTTATTTGTGTCTATCTTCCAATAAGTGGAACTCCTATAAAAGACTAAGAGCTGAAGGCGCTGTACATCTTCCCAGAATCCATGAGATCGCTATTGCACTGCAGCAAGAAAACGGCAGTACCACTGCATTACCTACTGATCTTATTCCTACCGACACTTCCCTCAAGGGCAAATAAGAACACTGAAATAACACAATGTAAGTCTGGAAGGGGTCAGAACATTTCTCATGGCCTCTGTAACATATCCCAATTCAATCAGTTTTAGAATATTGTTTTTCTTTTCTTTTTTTTTAAAGAAATGTTTCGGAGTTTACAAATGTGTATATATGTATATTTTGATTGTAAAATGTAATTATAACAGTTCACATCTATACTATGAATCACTTTATGTCATCTAAGAAGGAATGGGAACATCACTGTAAAATCAGAATCTCATATTACCCATGTAGTATTTTCCACCAATATCCCATATGTTGTTATTTCAGGGGAATACACAGTTATCATCTAATTGGCAACAAAGCTAATCACATGGGCCACATGCATTTTGTGAAGCATTGAGAACATAACGTGTTGGAGAAATGTATGTCTTGTAGATTGCAAGCCCCATTTGTCGCGTTAGGATGTTACATTTTTAACAGTATGTCAGGTGACCCGTCAGTGTTGTTTGATGTTGCCGAGCAGCCTTTTCCCTGGGAGCTAATGGGTGAGAGGGAATAGAGAGCATCTGAAGTGACTCGCAGGGACAATGCTGTCCTGCTACTACTGAGCACTAGGGAAAGGGGGATGATTAAAGGGGAACTATTACAAAAATGAAAAATGTATACTGAAATAAGAAACTTTCTAAATACAGTCAACTAAAAATGTTGGACTGTTTTAGAAATAATCAAGTTTATCTTCACTATTCCTCAGCATCTGTTTCTCTTCATTCTGTCTTCATTCAGGAGTTGGGTGTCAGATGAATGATCCAATATATCTTATAGGGGGCTCCTTTTGCCTAGAAGATGTAATAGAGCTCACTCTATTAAAACCACCAGAAATCCTGTCTCTCTACATGCAGAATTTGTGCAAAAGGCAGTTATTTTGTGAGATTTTTTTTGTGCTGGAATCAGTTATTTGATTGAGCTCTAATACATCTGCTAAGAAAGGGAGACCCCCCTATAAGATATATTGGGTCATTCATCTGACACCCAACTGCTGCATGAAGAGAGAATGAAGAGAAACAGATGCTGAGAGAGGGATAGTGAAGATGAACTTGATTATTTCAGAAACAATGCAGAATATTTAATTGATTGTATTTAGAAAGTTTCTTATTTCAATATTAGGAAGCTTATATAAAATGTTTGTGATAGTTCCCCTTTAATGGCACCATGCAGAGTATGAATGGAGGCTTTTCAGAAAGTGGTTTGATGGTTGGCAAACGTTAACATGGCAGAAGAATAGTTTGCTTCGCATTTTTGTAATGAATAACACAATGTTTTTGGAACAAGAAAGGCTGTTAGAGCACAGAAACAGGTAAAGTTTGCTGCTTCAATATAAATGCATGTGCATAAACCAGTATATGTTGTGTATTTGAGCTGTTCCTATGCACAGTTGTGTGTGTCAGGGAGAACACTGAAGCTAATCATCATTTAACAACATCTAACTGTATCATTCAAGTCCCTGGCCTTCCATTAGAAAGATTAGGAAGCCTCCCAAGAGTTACTATTAGGTCTGGTTAGGGACAATAGAGAGCTACCTGATGTCTTACAGGTGGTTAATGTGAACCAATCCATTTACACTCCCTGTTGGGGCTAGAGAAGTTACCAGCCTGTCTGGGACCCAAACAGTTATACAAAATGCACATTCACACAATCACTCACACACACATCCCATTTATTGGCATTTTCACTAGTTGTGACACTGCGGTGCATTGCTACTTGGTAGCCGCCAGCAGTGGAAAGTGCTTATATGTAACTGCCTCATATGACCCTTCTTCCCTCTCAGGAGACCATGACTGCAATGGATACCAAATTTAAAGGGCTAATACAAGGGTGTCGAGAAATTGTGCCTGTTGTCTGACTGAAATGCGAGAAAACGGTCCATGTTCAGTGGTTTTTATTTATTTATTGTTTGTCCTCGTTTCCTTGCTCATCTCTTCCTCTTGTTTCTCTCACGTTATGAATCTTTCTCCTCTCCAACATCCAGGGATTTTATGGTTAAAAAAGAAGTGGTTTTTCAACCATTAAGGAAATTAGATATTTTATTATTGTTAATGCCTACAATAAAATGGATTCTGTATTTAACAAAGTCCCCATGTCTTTTTCTTTGTTTTCACCCTCGTGTCTTTAAGTCACACACGTGAGTGTTCTGTGGCCTCATTTATTTAAAGTTTTGCGTTTTGTTGCGCAAAGAGAGTGATCTTTATTGTCACTGGTTCCCCAACATACGCTTTCAGACCAGAAATACCCTATTTAGGCATATGGCTTACATTACTATTATCAGTTCTCAGTATAACATTGGTTGTGCTACCCAGGGAGCCCTGTTTGTCTGCTTCTTTGTGTGTGTGTGTCTGTATGCACAGGAGTATTTACACTTAAGGTTAGTGGCAGGTCAGGAGATGGGGAAGTCCAATCGTTCAAGGATTCGACCTATCTGATCTTTGCGTCTATGGCCAGCTTTAAGGTCCTCTTTCATTGGATGGGCACCTTCCATTACTTGTGCAGCAGAGGGATTTCAGCTCCCAGAATCCATCACTGCAACATGGAACAATGTATGGTAGGGGCTGATTAATTATTCTAGCCAAAGTAGGGGTTGAAAATGTGTTGCATGCAACACAGAGGCAGACTATCATAGTTTCTGCTCAATCTGGCAAATTGTTTGTAGGTGTTATAGTCCCCCTGATCTGTAATGGGTAAGTCCTAGCCTTCAGCTTTTCACCTAGATTTTGGATACTACTCTTGAGGACTTCGCACCTTCCTCTTACTTTCCTAACCCCTCATAATGAACTCTAGCACCAGGCAAATAGGCTTAGAGCATCTTGGAGACAGATTATTCCATCCACCATTGTAATAACTTGGTGATAGAAGGCAATGCTATGTTTTCAGCTTGGACAAATTTTACCGACAAAATTAATTAATATTGATTTATGTCATAACCCTAAGGCCAGTGTCATACTCTCTATATGTCAGCATAGAAAAGACAAATCTGCTCCTGTATGCCCCATCTTGCAGATGCACCAACAGAAATGGGTTCAGTCTGTGGGGCAGGTTTTGGAGTGGAAACACCAATTCAGATAAAATAAGAAACAGCAGCAGTGTCGGGTGCTAATATAACTCCTGAAACCCAGTGGGGGGATGATGTGACCCATGAGGCATCAGGCGACTAACTTTCCCGAACTGCTTTCCGCAGGCTATAATATAAATCGCCGGCAGAAAGGCACTCTGAGCGCTTCCTTTTCCGAAACTTCAGGTGACTTTGGAAACCGAAGCACTCAGTGCCTTTCCGCCTGCGATTTTCATTATAGCCAGGGGAAGGCAGTTCCGGAGATTAGTCGCCCTGAAGACAGGGCCGGAACTAGGGGTAGGCGGAAGAGGCACGTGCCTAGGGCGCAAAGGCAGAGGGGCGCCAGGCACATACCTCTTCTGACGCTTTCCCCTAGTTGGCACCGTCTTCTCCAGACTCCAGAAGCTGTTCACGCAAGTGCGCTCTCTTCAGCGCATGCGCACTGGCGCTTCTGCAACGCTTGCGTTGTTGCGTGCATGGGCACTGATGCAGGTTTGCCGCTCCTCTGCGCATGCGCACTTCCTCCTTTAAGAACGCAATGGGGGGCGACATAGCCGGCCAGGTTGCCTAGGGCGCCCGGCTGACTTAGCCCGGCACTGCCTGAAGAAGAGGAGATTTGCTGCCGGGCGACTAATCTCCCCTAATCTGCCAGTGTGTGTCTGCCCTAAAAGTGGAATAGATAAGAGCTGCACAGAACAAATAAACCACTGAACTGGATACTTATTTGAAAGAACACAGAAGTATTTAAACTATGGAATAGATATTGAGAAATAAGCAGATAATGAATTATGTGAGCAGAGAGGTATCAATGGAGTCTTATTTAAGTCTAAAACTGCAAACTGAGCCTGTACATTCATAGAAATCATGTGAAACAATAGGAAAATAATTACACATTTGTGAATTGGTGTTTCCATTGGACAGATTTTCTAAACTACCAAGGTAGGCTAAAGCCAAGCACCTGTAATCTCATAGCCCAATCCTGCTAGAGTTGCCATGTGAAATTCAGATAATTCACATCAATCTATTGAAGCCAAAAGTCTGTTTTCTGAAAAGGTTTCTTCATATGCATTCCATTGTAGTCTTTATATTCCAGTGAAGCCTAGTGCTGGATGTTTAATGGTCTGAACCATCTGAATGTATAAACAGGGTACAGTTATGCTCTATTTTGGGCACTGTGGCTTCTGAACTAAGGGCAATGTCACTGCTGTCACTTGTTTCTGCCCAGAGTGACTGACATCACTTCCCATTGATATCAGTGTCTTGATTGCCCATGTGACATTGCCATAAGAACAAAAAGTCCTTTATTGTCAGAAAAATCATAATACATTATAGATATGACAAAAGTAGCTAGTGACTCTAGATATAACTATGAAGAAATGAAAGATAAGTCATTGTGTATTACTATAGGAGATCTTACAATACATTGCAGGGGAAAGTATATTTGACATTTCTATGAGGGTTTACTCTACATTAAATGGAAAAGAATGGGAGATAATTTAAATTTATTATCTGCAAAATACAGTATATATATATATATATATATATATATATATATATATATATATATATATATATATATATATATATGTGTGTGTGTGTGTTTATATTTGTACATGAGTAACTGCAGTGCTTACTTGGATCAGGTCAGCATCATCTTGTGTTTACAGTACCGTTCAGCAGAATTGAATGAATATTGTAAAGGCAACCAATATGGTAGCTCCCTCTTGATAAGGAAGGAATGCTCTCTGAACACATTTATCTTGTCCTTATCCATGTAAATGGGTCACACTACCCCAATTAACGTTATAAAATAAATAAGCTTTTATTTCCTAAAGATTTTGGTCACATTTTGATTTTGTTTAATAAAGACCATATGGATCTTTTTTTATTCCTAATGCCTTGAAATAAAAACTAGGGTTTAATGGCAATAACACTATTCCTGCTGCAAAGTAAAGCTTGGCCATGATCCAGCTATTCAGTGAAGTCACTAGACCAGTAGCCTGTCCACCCATAACATGGTCCATATCAGGCTGGTCCATTGGTTTAGACCAGTTTTAGATTCAAAATAGGCAGAGACACACGCTCAGATTCGGGGGCGAGTTATCTCCCCGAACTGCATTCTGCTGCCTTCCTGCCGGCTAGAATGTAAATTGCCGTCAGTATGGCACTCGGAGTGATTCGTTTTCCGAAGTCGCCCAAAGTTTCTTCATGAGGCAAGGCGATTCAGGGAGATTAGTCGCCCCGAAGAAGAGTAGATTTGTCACCGGGCGACTAATCTCCCCAAATCTGAGCGTGTGTTTCTGCCCTTAAGGTATATAAGAGGCCCAAACAGCCCCACATGGCCAATAAATAGCAACTGTCTATGGCAACTTACAGCAGTTCTTCTGGCATTTGTCCGAATCCACAGATTCATTTCCATTTCAGGCTTGGTTTAGACAATACTTATGTGATATATTTTGCCACAATTTCCTTACATTGCACTGCGTCTTCACCACTAGAGAAATAAACCTCCGACACGTCATTTCATTGGCTTATTTATTGCATAGGCCCAAAGAATTATGGATTCCTCCGTAATTTCAGATCATTTCCACTTTTCCTTTGCATCGGCCTCTCAGACTATCCCGGAGACATCCCTTTAGTTTGTTGAATTGCCGACTATCACTAGAGTAAAGGTTCCAGCAGAAAACTGTGATGAGAGCAATGTTTCTACCTGCAGCAGATCAAACAGACTTCCAGTTAGTCACCTTTTATTATCAGGCCTGGTAGTAGAACAATATGAACAGGATTGTGCTCTAGAAAGTTCCTCTCTGCTCTCTCTTAAAGGAGAAGGAAACCCTTTTGGCGCAAAACCCCTCCCCCCTGGCAAATGCATCTAGTTAGTCACCCCTCCATGCAGGTCCTCTCTTGCCGAGTTCATGCAGGTCCTCTCTTGGCGAGTTCACGGGCGCCATCTTCGTCCGATCGATCTTCTTCATGTATTTGGTGACGCATGTGCAGTAGGAGGCATTTGCCGGTTGGATCTACTGCACATGCACCCAAATTTCACAACGTTTCTGATTTCTTTTATCTGAAACTTCGTGACTTTCGGTGCATGCGCAGTAGATCCAACCGGCAAATGCCTCCTACTGCACATGCGTCACCAAATACATGAAGAAGATCGATCGGACGAAGATGGCGCCTGTGAACTCGGCAAGAGAGGACCTGCATGGAGGGGTGACTAACAAGTTAGGGGCATTTGCGCGGGGGGGAGGTAGGCCAGGGGGGAGGGGTTTTGCGCCGAAAGGGTTTCCTTCTCCTTTAAACTGGCCATAGATGCAAAAATCCGATCATTTGAATCCTCGAACGATTGGACTTCCCCATCTCCCAACCTGCCACTAGCCATTCCGATCAAATAAAGTAGTAAAAGAACAGATCAGCCGATATTCTGCCCCTGACAGCAATCGTACGAAAGTTATGTCCGACAAAGCTAGTGACAGTCTCCCACTGAAAATCGGCCGATCAGCAATACACGCAGAGATATTATCGGCAGCCGACAGAAATCTTATAACCTGTCTGTTCGACCAAATGACCGATCTCCATGGGACGAAAAATGTCGGGACTCTCCACACTCGGCCCGAAAATCGTACAAATCCTCGATTCGTACAATCGGATCTTTGCGTCTATGGCCAGCTTTAGAAATCTATTCCCCAGATTGCATTCTGTATGGGGCCTAAGAGTACAATACCAAGTGCCCTTTTTCACATAGTGTTACATGTAGAATCAGAGTCAAAATACCTTTATATTTCATTTTAAGTTCATTACCTGGGTGAGAAGTGCACTTGTTGAGTTCACCAATCCAGTCTGATCAACAATGAAGAAATCCACTTTTAAAACCATCCATCCTGTGCATAGAAACACAGAGTTCATAAGACTGTACAGAGCAATGGGCATTGGGGCTGCACCTTACTGGACTCTGTTCCACTAAGGGACTGGAAATTCATTTACTCTATTGTATAACATTATACCATAGAGAGTGTCTCTACAATCAACTGGGGAGGATCTTTTTAATTCAAAACTGCAGTGAATCAGGCTCTTCATTTTGTATGGAATGATGAATAAATACACTTTAAACTGGGTCTTTTATGCTGTGTAAAAACATCAGATTATTGCGTATGTTGACCCCTATAGTCTGCATTTTTGGCCGCACCAATTCTAAACAATATCTTTAATTGGAAATTGATTAACAAATTGCTTTCTCTTGTATGGCTTTCTGGAGCAGCCATAGAGATTTATTTCCTACAATCCCAAATGTTGAAACAAAGGAATTTCGGTTGAATAGTCGGGTATTTATGCATTAGATAAACAACACAAGGCAAAGACTTCCACCTGTTACTATTTTTTTTCTTTATTTCTGGTATTGTGTTGGTGGGGAAGTGTCCCAAAATCTAAAAGTGAACATCCTCAGCTGGCCATACATGGGGGGGGATGTAAGCAGCTTGGACAAACTATTGGATTTTTCCCACAACAACTGTGTTCAGTCTGCTGACAAAACAATCACTCGGGCACATGTTGGAGCTCATCTGCCAGTCTTGAGAGATATTTGCTGGTTTGAGGTTAAATCACATAGTACCAGTGATATGAGTGAGCAGAACATAAAGCAACAGGCCTGTGTGTGGCCAGTTATATTATGGGCATTGCTTTTCAAGATAAATGTCAAAAGACTTGCTCTGGAATTGTAGTAGTTACTGGTCACTAAAAATGATTTCATTGAAAATAAATATTCTGTTAAAATATTATTTACAGCAATTTAGTACAACTTACATGAATAGAAAAACTTCTCAAAGATCTCAGTTATTAATGGATGATGTCTTTTTAGAACCAATGTTCTAGATGATAATACTGTTCTAACCCCCCTCCTTTGTGGCAAAGGAATCCCTGTTAAGAATCAAAATGATCCAAAGAGAAGGACTGGCTGTACTGCAAGATATATAAACACATGGCCGGCTGCAACTTATCTGATCTGGCATTACTGGATATTTACATGTTGGCAGGCGTCAAAGCTTTCCATGGCTGTCCATTTCATTTAGAGCAACAGAGTGGTAAAAGGATTCAATAGTCTTAAGCTAGGCACACATAAACACAGTTTCTTTGATCCCCAAAACAGTCAGTTTGGCTGAACAACCAGTGTTATCAACTCAGCACTGACTGGCTAAGGCCAGAGATCTTCTTGGTCGTATTCATAAGGTCATGAGCAAACCAACAAATGCTTCTCACAACTTCTGAGTGGTCCATGTAATCAGCCCATGGATTGATTGTCAGATCACAGAGCTGATACCTAGCCAATTTATTACTATAGAGAGAAATGGCCAAATAACATTTTCAGAGTGATTAAATAGTGGTGCAAAGTTGCGCTTGAGCTGAGGACCAGCAATGTCAACAAACAGTGATGTGATATCATTCTTTTTGGTACTTCATAAAATATGAAGCTATTAGTTGTGCTAAACCTATCACTGCCAGTGGTCCATAACCTTAGACAAAATGTATTTAAGAGAAATGAATATCCTGTAAAATATGCACTTCTAATCAGTGCTTAGTGATGTCATCAGCTATGATCAGTGAAATAAATAAAACTGGCGTATTATACAAATAATGGACCCCTTGTTGGGAATAGGAATATTAGAAGTCATTGCAGAGTTCCATTACAGTATAAAATCACAAGGCAGAAAACCATATAATAAGGTCTCAAAATGTGCGAAGGCAAATGTTTTGTAACGTTTGGATTTGTCTGAATCCTCCTGAAACAAGAAACAGATTCAACCAAATCATGGATGGGGTGCATCCCTATTATAAGGTAACCTGAACAAACACTGGATCATAAAGCTGGCTTAAATCTCAAATATATAAAGAATAGAATTTGCTAGTGACATAACTATAGAGGAAGCAGACTCTGAAGTCACAGGGGGAGGGGCAGACTGAGGGGTCAGCTACCTCTATAGCCACACTACTCACTTAAAATAAATGCTTTAAAAGATAGGTTTCAATGTGTGCCGGGCCCCTCCAAAGCTATTTGGGGGCCTGTAGACATGTCGATATGCTGCTGATTGAATCAGTTAGTAGGCACTTTGCCATCCAACTAACCAATGTTCCATTTCCATCATTCATCATGTACCATTCCCTGCTTTACTGGAATTCTGGAGATGGTTTCCCTTAAATGAAAGTACCTGAACTTGCAGATTGTCCTCTAAGTGAAAGTTCTGGAAGTAATCTTAAACTAGAAGAATCTTCATGATAGTCCGCTGTTAGCAAGAAAACAGGGAATATATTAGATAAGAACTTTCCATCTTAGATTCCATAAATAGACATGAAAGTATAAAAAACATTTGCTACTTCTGTGTTCCACAACATCTCTTTATAGCATATTCTGAATTTAGAATTAAGATCGATCATCTTGCTTAATTATCTTGAGCCATTTCTTATGGACCTCTATTCTATTAGCAGTTAGAACCATCTAGCTGTGTTATATTCTAAAGGGACACTATAGAACTAAGTTCTATACTATTCTAAACTATTGAATGTAGGGCCATACACCTAGCACTTGTATCATGTATGTGCTTATTATTTTCTTCCAGGCATGAACTTTTTGGGCTTCTTGAACTGGGGAGATAGATCTGTGCTTGAATGCCATAGAAACGATAGTGCAGAGAAAAACAAAACCTAGGTGCCAGTATTTTGCATTTTCCTATCATAGTAAATGAGCAATTATAATTTTATTTTAAATGTTTTCCTTGTGTAATGATAATATTAAGATATGAATGCATTAGTATTTCTGTCTTCCTTTGTTTTCTCATCTACTAAGAAGGTATTACTGAATCTCCTAACCTTTTTACACTATGGGCCAGATTCATTTCAGTGAGAAAAAGGTTTATCACGTGAAGTTCATGGCTGAGATTCAGTTCAAGGAGAAGTCAGAAAAACTCCGTTCCAGTTTTTTCCAATAGACTTTAATAGAGTTTTCACGTGATAAACTGTGAGATAAGTTTTTCTGAATTGAATTGCATCGCAACTTAAATTTTTTCCCTGAGATTTCATGTGATAAACCCTATGTCAGTTAATAACAATACATGGGCAAAGATAGCTAGGGACTGTGAAAATGTGGGCTGTCGTCTGAAGTTTCCTCGTGAGGCAACTTCAGGCGACTTTGGAAAATGAATCGTTCCGGGTGTCATCCCGCAGGCGATTTACACTCTAACCAGTGGGAAGGCAGGGGAATGCAGTTCGAAGAGATTAGTCGCCCCAAAGTAGAAGAGATTTGTTGCTGGGCGAATAATCTCCCCGAATCTGACCATGTGTCTCTGCCCTTAAGTTGACCATCATTGAACTAAGGTGATGAGTGATGATTAGTCACATGTTAGCACAATTTACTCATATCCATAGATGGCCACAATTATCTCTAAACGATCGTACAATCGTTCACATTGTCCATCAACTAAAAAGACCAATTTGCCAGGAAAACAAAGGGGAGCTGCCTGCTTGGCCCTGCAAACATAGATAGATTGCACTGGGACCGACAAAGATTTTTTAACGTGGCCGATCAATTTTCTGACAGATGTCGGCCGAAAAATCGTAAGATGTACGATCGTTCGAATCCCGCTAACCGAACGATAATTTCGAAGGATCGGTCGGACTTCCCTAAAATCGGTCGTCTGGCAAGAAGAATCTTTGCGTCTATGGGGACCTTAAGTGACAATGTCATTACAAACAGACTTGTACCATTCATGCTCCAGATCTGGTCATCTATCCAACCAGTTTGATCTCATGGTTCATTAACTTTAGTGTTGATACTCTGGGGGATAATCAACTAATTGATTGCTTAAAGGAGCCAAACATGCCCAGGTTATCACCCAGTTGTGTTTACTTGTTTAGGCTTTTGAGTTCTCAAATCATCTGTTAAATATGCTCATTGGACTCATTGGAAACATTAGTGCAGCAAGTTTATAGATGTGATACAGTGAAGTCATGCCTTTAACATAATCATTGATATGGTGTGAGGGGCTATTCATGGCTGAAATTATTATAACAATTTCCATGTAACCACATTCTCCTACAGCTTATTGCCACTGTCATTGGGACTTGTAGTTTGACTACCAAAACCCAACATTTACAAATGGCAATTATCTTAGAGATTGCTGGGGGTTGGTAGGTGCAGCCAAACTCAGGTGTGAATATCTGTAACGTACCTGATTGGTAGGAGCCAGTCAGGAGGAAACCTGCAAAGAGATGATAGAAAACTATAGGAAATACTGTATGAATGTATGTAAATCATTTTATGGATATATGTGTTTTACATCTAAACATTTCTATATTGGGTGAAAAATATATACAATCCACATTCACATCTGTTATCCATAAAGTTCCGAATTACGAAAGGCCATCTCTCATAGACACCATTTAATAAAACAGTACCTTGTACTTGAGCCAAACAAAATGTATCCTAATTGGAAGCAAAACCAGCCTATTGGGTTTATTTAATGTTTAAATGATTTTCTAGTAGACGGAAGGCACAAAGATCCAAATTACAGAAAGATCTGTTATCCAGAAAACTCCAGGATAACAGGTCCCATACCTGTAGCAATCTTTGCCAGTCAGCAGCAAGATACTGTAATCTATTAAAAGGGATATACAGTACACTCAGAGGAGGGAGGGTAGTTCTTCCCCTTTACAAAAGACCTGGTAAAGCCCTGCCTAGGATATGCAGTGAGTGACTAAACTGAAAAAGGTTATGGAATAAAGGGTGGCAAGCTGGGATTGCTCACACTGCAGGAGAGGTGCTTAAAAGGGTCCTCCCCATTTACAGTCAAAATGTAATTCTAAGCACAATATACATTATAATACACAATTATTTGTACATGGTATTTGTAAATGTTATTACTACATTATATTATATTTATTTTATTAAATACAACTAGAATTATATTTTCTTTTATTAAGCAAAGAAATTCATTTTTATAGTCATCCCCTTTAGGGGGGGGTTTGATGCATGTGTAAATATATATAAAATATTTGTGTCATGACATAAACTCTCTGATGCTTTACTCACCAGGAGACCTTTCCAGAGTACAAGAGGGCACCCCTTAATATTAGAAGAAAGGAGGTTCCATCATAAGGCGCTAAAGGTTTTTTTTCAGAACTATGTAAAATCTGTGCATCTCTGGCATTACTGAATACATGTGTTGCCACCAGCTACAAGCAATGGCTGGATACCTTTTTGGCAAGTGAATAAATAAAAGGCTACTTAGCTAAAACTGTAGCATAAAGTTGATCTAGAGACTAGTCGACACCAGTTGCCTTTTTGTGTCAAAGGGTATTTTTTCTTTTTCTTCTCTTTTGCGGGATGGTATAAGCTCCTCTTCAGTTTTCTGTAGTCACCCAAAGTTGTCTCACTTTGGGCGACTTCGGAAAATTGAAGAAACGCTTATGCCATCCTGCCGGCAATTCACATTTTTGTCAGCAGGAAGGCATTTCAGGGGTTTAGTCGCCCACGGTAGCAAAGGTTTATCACAGGCAACTAAATCGCCCAGTGTGCCACCACCCTGAGTTTTGCAAACTGGCTGTGGCAGATCTGCCAATTGTACTTTATAGAACAAAACCAAGTGTAAAGGTAAAACAATGGACCCCAGTGATGGCAGCTCTTGCCTGATCCCCAGTGATTCTATTTGAACTGGTCATACACTGACACCCTATATGAGGCATGGAATCAATGGGGTGACACATGATGGATCCATGTTGCAAAAAAAAAAAAACTGATTTCATTCTAATTAATGTTATGGATTATTTTTTTTATAAATAAAGAGTAATGTTCCACTGCAACAATGTTCCTCCTATGAAGTAAGATTTTGTAGGCTGGTGTTGGATGGACAGATCACATCACACAAGTTGGGTGCAGTTGCCGGGGGTTAAAATATAATGGGGCTGATACAAAAACTGATGTAGAAACTACATGGAAAACTTTCCATCTGACGCAACACAGAAGGGAACGCTGCATCTTAATCCGGCAAAATAAAATCTGATGGTGTCTGACCGTCTTTTTTTCCTCATTGAAACACATTGAAGTCAGATGTAGCTGTGGTAGGGTTACCACCTTTTCTAGAAAAAAATACCGGCCTTCCTATGTTTTTATGGTTTTTCCCTATACTTAACATTGCAATCATGCAACATTTTTACCCGCCAGGCCGGTAAAATACCAGCCAGGTGGCAATCCTAAACTGTGAGGATCAGATTTTGTCTGACCCACAAAAATCATATCAAAATCTTCTGTGTATTTAGTCCTTAAAGGAGAACCAAACCCTTGCTACTAAAATCCCCTACCCCCTACCCTACATAAACCCCCCTCCTTGCTCCCCCCCAGCCTAGGTGGTACCTTTGCTAAATGCCCCTAACTCTTTACTTACCCCTCGGTGCAGATTTAAATCATCAGAGTTCACAGCAGCCATCTTCTTCTCTTCTATAATCTGTGCATGCACCGAAAGTCATGGAAATTGCCAAAGCACCGGAAGAAGACCCGAAGATTACTGAAGCGGCTGAAGATGGCGCCTGTGAACTCTGCTGGACAGAATCTGCACAGAGGGGTAAGTAAAGAGTTAGGGGCATTTGGCAAAGGTATGATCTAGGCTGGTGAGGGGAGCAGGGAGGGGGTCTATGTAGGGTAGGGGGTAAGGGATTTTAGTAGCAAGGGTTTGGTTCTTCTTTTAAAAACAGAGCAGATTTGAGTTTTCAGATGGTAAATAAACTTGCAAGTATAGCCCCACAGTTTCACAGCTGCCCCTCTGATTCTACTTTTGTGGGATTACCCTGGCATAGTGGCAACTGTACCATAGTTACCTGCAGCAGGATTAAACCTCCTAGTGCCCCAGAGACACTGCCTCTCTTTAGCCCCTGCATGTCTTCAACAGACACATACACTTATATATAATAATACTCTAACATCTGCCTCAAGCTGCTACTCGCCCACATGCCTCCACCCCATTTTGATGATTCTTAATTCTGACTATTAAAAATATTGATGCTTGCCATAAAACTGCTAGGCACAAAATATACAAGACACTTTATACACATGGTATCTGGCACGGATTATTGTCCAAGCAATAAAAGAGTGTTACCCGGTCATGCTGTCTTTTGTTTGAATCTGTCACTTCATACAAATAAATTCACAAAGGCATATGTAGGCATGGCAACTATCTCATATAAACCTTGTTAGGAATGCTGCTAATTTTTCCAAAAATAATTAACCATCACCAATGTGTTACCTGCAAACACAAAGAAACAGATCAGTTCTGAATGCAGCATCTTTGAGGTGAGTGTGTTCTCTGGGGTGAATATATGTTGACTCTTCAGTTTATTTAATAATGTCTTCCTAATTTGCCTCCTACCTTCCTTCAAGTCAAATGAGTGTAGAGAGACAGGTGCAGGCACATCCTGCCCATAAGCTGAAGTGTTCCACAGAACAGAACCAAAATGATCATTACAAGTATAATATTCTATGACCATTCAAGTTTTTTTTTATCATTTATAAGGTGGATTCCGTTAGCTAACACTGCAGAGTTTAAAAGCTATAGGGCAAATGATGGTCAGCTCCTCGATACACCTAAACACCCAGCTTGTGGGTCAGTTAGAGTGACTTTTGCAAACTATGGCTGAATGTCACTGCGTCAGGCTGGGCTAGTGGGACACCATGAAAAAACCTGTTGGTCCCCGCTGACCCAGACCCACTCCCTGCCTGAGACTTCTCTGTGCTGCTTCCTGACCTCCCCCAAGCCCTGATCGAGATGTAGAGCAGTAAAAAGGGTATTATGATAATATGTGCCAAAAGTGACAACAAACTCATATTCATACCTTTTATACAGTGAAACCTCAATATTATAAATCCTGGGAATTACCATATTTTACACCTTTTTTGTGGTCCCACCAATTTATAATACATTGCTCATCCTTGGTTTTACATCATGTTTCCGATATTATTTACAGCTATTAGTATTTTTAATATGAATACTTGTATTATGGAATACATTTAACATGTGATACCCCCACCCTGCCCCTTATTTCCATTCAGTAGTTGATATGAAATATGGGGAACGGTCGTAGTATTACAAACAGAAATAAATCAGTCCAAAAATAAAGCATTGTTTAATGAAACATGGAGAAATGGCAGTACCATATTGCAGGGCTTGTGGATAACTGGTTTCAGGATAACAGATCCCAAATATTTTATCAACATATGTACCCTATGGGGCCTCTGTGATGCTTGGAGCCCAGTACTACTGTCATCTCTGCCCTAACTTTGAGCAATTCCAGGTTTCTATTAGCTTTGTTGAATATACTGATTTTCTATTTGGAAGTAAAAGGGCAGGTCCACAGGAAACAGCAATGATATAATAAGTAAATTACTTGTGACTACAAATAGGCAAATTGTCTTTAATAACAGGAAGTATATTAAATGTTTGATTTAGGATCCTGGTACAGAACAAGAACAGATTGAGTCCCACAGCTTAATTCTCACTGATATATACTCACAAGGTAAAGTAAAGATGGAATGGACTGCACCTGGGGCAGGTGAAAAACAGTGCAGTCTAATCCACATATGGATTATTTATGTCTGATTCACCAAATTAGAGTGATATGTAATGGAATTTTCTATGTTTACTAATAAATAATTGCAGGATAGGAATACAAACAAAATGTTTTGGGGATCTACAGGTCCTTTAAAAGGTGTTTGACGTCCACTCCAGTTGGTACAGACAGAATGCATGCGTGTGAGCCATGCGGTGGAAGACATGAATATGCATTTCTGATCGATATTTGACCTTAATCTCAATGGATTGTTAATAACAATGCTAGATGACCATTTTATGTTTCCCTTTCTAATGGGATGGGGCGAGAGAACATCTGACTGTGAAATGTTTATCTCCAATAAATAAAGGATGATTTATTGATATGGATTGCTGGTGAAACATTTACTTGCAGCTTATTTGTTCTTCCTCATCTATTTAAAGCAATCATCTCTGAAATCTTCATTATGACTAATCACAGCTCAAAGAGCTAAATTACACTGGAGATTTTTGGGTCACACAACAGCATGAGATTTTGTAGGATGCATCAAAATCCGATCCCCTCTGCTGGAATCTATAGGTGGGCATACACGTAGAGATCTGCTTGTTTGGCGATTTCGGCAAACGAGTGGATCTCTCACGATATGCCCACATTGAGGTGAGTGATATCAGGCTGTCTCACGAGGAAACTTTGGGCGACTTGGGAAAATGAAGCGCCGCGAGTGCCATGCCGCAGGTTATTTCTCATTCTAGCAGGTGGAAGACAGGGAGAAGCAGTTTCGGGGAGATTACTCGCCCCAAAGCCTTACCCTTAGATGGCAAAATTTTTCGCTGATATTGTTTTTACTGTCCACTTTCCTACTGTTATTTCTCCTAAGAAGTACAATTAGCTCCAAAGGGAAAACTTACACACTAAAACAATACTACTTGAGGTTTGTGATC
The DNA here is from genome assembly GCF_017654675.1 of Xenopus laevis. Lineage (NCBI taxonomy): Eukaryota > Metazoa > Chordata > Amphibia > Anura > Pipidae > Xenopus > Xenopus laevis. Next base: position 95,296,008 of record NC_054377.1, read on the forward strand.
AATTGGAAAAAGATACAATATATACTAGAATGTCAACCACTGGATACAGATTCCTAAGGATGACAATTTTTTTCTTTAAACATCTAATGCTGTGTAAGCATCCCTTTAATGTTAAAATGTTTGCACTCTTAGAAGCACAAAAGATTAACACTTCAGCCTTTAAAAATAGATTTACGGACTATTCCCCTTTAAAATCTCCTACACTCTCTGTTCGAGATGCAATGATGTAAAGTACTCTATCACTAACACTTCCCCTTGTCAGGTTATCGACTGCCTCATGGAACATATTACAGTTGGAATTTACAGTACACTTAGTTTGAAGTTAATTGAGTAGGAAGTTAGCTGCCTTGTTGGGTTGATACTAATGCCTTGATTACCTGTGTATCCTAAAAAGGAAATTGCATCCCCAGTACCTTTATTTTTCTTCTGCCAGTCATTAGAATTTATTGCACCCCCAAAAAGGTTTTCTTTAATAAAAAAAAAAATCTCTTTATTTGCACGAACAAGATACATACAAAATAGAATGAAACATGCCATTACAATTATGTATAGGGTTACATATATGAATTGGAGTGGGTCTGTACCCAAAAAGGTTTTAAGAAGAAATAAAATGAGTAATAACAAATGTAATTTTTTTTTGCATAAATAAGAATAAAAATTCATAAAACTGGTTCGCTTAATTGGGAAGTTTAATAGTGCATAGCATACATTTAAGGACAAGGAATGGTAAAATCACTTGGAGGACAGCCAAGTTGTTAGCGCATGAGTGCCCAGTGATTTCAGTCCCTTACTGGTTACTTCTTGAAAACATCATCTTGTAGTATTGTTTAAAGAATGCTGTCTTGCAAACATATTCTTTTTCTCCAGACGTCCTGCTTAATTAGGGTGGGTGTATTCCCCAGTTCTGTATTGCACAAATGCTCTACAGAATCACCAAAAATCAGGGGCATAACTATAGAGGAAGCAGACCCTGCAGCTGCAGGGGGCCAGGAGGCATAGGGGCCCCCATAATGCCTTAAATGATGAGCAATTTCAACATATATTAGTAAAAGAAGGACAACCTCTGCATATGGTAGGGGCCCTAGAATTCATTTTCTTAGATTTAAATGTGTAAATTGGGGTTGTCGCACTTACCCCTCTGTACCTTTTATACTCCAGTGCTCGGCAACATTTGGGTCTGCTGTGGCAAATATTAGAGACTGCGGGACTTGTGTTATCTAAATCACTGCAACATTCACATTTATTTTTACCCTGGAATGGTACAGCCTGTTCTCTAAAATAACCGCAAATTCTGTTTGTGCTTTAGTGCACTTTAAATTGCAATTTACTATGTTGATGTATTGTGTATTGCATTATAACCACTGTACACAAAATAAGGACAGAGCATTAGGATCTGTAAGATAAGCACCATTAGGCAATGTCACACTTAATTGTTCCTTCCTCACTGCCATTTCAGTATAATGTATCATTATATTTCCTATTGAATTAGTTGCTTTGGCCGTTTACAAGAATATAATCAGGACAACCCCCGCCCCCTATTTTCTTTAATGAATATGGAACATTTACATTTGAAATACAGAGCTTGGCAATAGGGCTTAAATATATTGACAGGCAGGCTCTGTGCATTTTACATTCAGGTCAGCTTGCAAGACGACTCTATATTTACTTTACTTATTTTCTATTATCGTCCTTAATATGTCATTAAACCCTTCTGTTTGCAAACAGCCCTTACTATATAGTAACCTGGTGTACTAAGAAATATTCCATTATACAATAATTAAACATTTTTATTGTGTTTTAAAGTTATTTTTAAATGTAATTGCCATTAAAAGTGATATATGTTGTGGGAAAACTTTAAAAGAACTAGCAAAGTACTAAAAATACGACAAATACGGATGCCCAAACCTGATACTATTCTTGGAACCGAGGAACTCCAACATTTCCAAATATCAGTAATTCACAAAACTCTTTGTTAAATCCCTGGCAGAAGTAAAGTATTTAACGCACCATCTCACACACTGTCTGGTCTTAACGCATCTATATCAGAGAGTTCATAAATGCAGATCTAATGAATGAAGGTTGATAACTTCTGTTATGTTTTGTTTTATTTTATTTTTATAATTAGTTTTCCTGTATGATTTCTTTTAATGGTATATTTCAATACTGTACTGTTATTCTATAAGAAAAGTATACATGAAAATATATAAATAAAGAGGAATTAAAAAAAAAAAGGATACAAGCATCTAAATAAAGCATTTGTTTTTGCCTGAAAAAAAGTGATATATGTTTGGTTATTTATGTTCTTAGCTCTCCTGGCTCTGATTTGCAAACCATTTGATAAAATGACCTGGACGGGAACTGGAATCAGAACCAGAGAAAAGAATGGGATAAACAAACACTACTTTCAATTGCAAATACATTTACTAAAACCTTTAAAATAAACTGAACATGTTTAGTCAATGTTTATTGTGTATTATTTTTTGGCAGATGGCTTGTCTACATTACTATGACTCGTGACATTGACATTGGCACTTTTTTACCCTGATCTGGGTGCTGATGCTTAGCATAATATGCACCAATAAAAAAAATTATATAAAATGCATGTTACACTATTGTTTTTTCCCTTTGTGTTTCAAAAATTGATTGATTGGGAGACATTATCTTTTTACTAAGAAGTGCAGTGGAAAAAGAAGTTCTTCCTGTTTGTGAACACAAAGCACTACGTAGTGGGAGTGTGTCTAAGGTTTAAGGGTTGCACACTGTTAATCTTCCCTCACCTTCCTGATATTTGTCTATCACTCTTGTTGTGCTATTGGTCCAGTTTCTTGGAACAGTATTGTACTAGTGGGTTGCACTGTCCTTTTAAGATATTTCAACAGAAGCGTGGGAAGAAGAGATTTCCACATTCTGGGAGTGCTGCAAGTTGGACTTTGGGTTTGTGTCAGTGCTGAGCATATTCTTGTGTGTAAATGGATAGTTGCTTAGAATTACATATTCTCTACAAAAACAGTTTTTGGGTGGAGAGCCTTTAAATAAAATGTCCGTGTGCTGGACATTGCATAAAAATAAGGCCTAAAACACGATCCCTTTTCAGACTACTAGTTTTTTTATCACAATTTTGTCCACTTGAAGAATGCATTGCCATGGGAATTCTCCTTAGCTTGGGGTATTGGATTCACAGGAACATTTGCATTATTGTTACTGAGAATGTTAAAAATGTTTTGTTTCCAAAAATTACAATGATCTGACTCATCATGCTGTTCCTTTTAGCTTACATTCCTTTTTGAACTACTCCCTGTGTGAATCAATATTGGGAAAACTGCAGTAGCGTAGCATGGAAGTAGGGCAGCAATTGGCTCAATGACAGAGCCGGATCTGTGCTCTGGCGGGCCTGATTGCAGCCCAGGTAGTTACACCATTGGAAAACTGGGCCTACTCTTGGCTGCAGTGACATATTCTTCATTCCACTGGCACATCATTCCTGAGAGCCTGTTTACCAGTTACCATTTACATTACCCCATTGCATGCTTTATGGCTGTTTTCATAATCTGCTTGCTTGTGAAAGTCTGTTTTTGCATCCACAGTGCTTTAATCCAAGTGTTAAATCAAAGGCATCCAATCTCTTTCTTTCTAACTGGTTGCAAGCTGGTTTAAATTGTAAAAGTAAGATTGCCACTTGAGACTGATTACATTAGGGCATGTAGCCAATAAGAGCCAAAACCCAAGAAAGGAATTTCTGGAGTTTAGGTAACAAGTCCCTGAGAGGTAATGAGAAGGTATTGAGAGCTTGTAAATATCATGGAGAGTGTTATGTTAACAGGATATCAGAGAGGGTACCAGCATCTTCCTATTTTTTAGTACCCCCACCTGATAGCGAATTCCATTGGGGGTATTGGATTCACAGGAGCATTTGCATTACTGGAAAATTAAATAATGCAAATGTTCCTGTGAATCCAATACCCCAAGATAAGGAGAATTATGGCAATGCATTCTTTAAATGGACAAAGTGTGATAAAAAACTAGTAGTCTGACAGTCTTCCCTTCCTGGAAAGCCTGGATCCCCATTTAAGTTGGGAACCAAAGTTACCCATGGCACGTATGTGGTTTTATGTGCCAAATATAGGAATTTAGGATATAGGAATATGAGGAATTTAGATTTCACTGGGTGAAGAGGGATCCTCGGGTCAGGTAAGACAGGGATGCTTAATTAACAGCCCAGTAGCGTTTAGGAGAGGTCTGTGGACAAAAGCAGATGGCTATCTGAACTAATAAGGATCAGGGTTTCCTGCCACAATTGTCTTCTGGTTATTATTATATTACTCATATTATAGATAATTAATTGTTACATGGTATAATGCCTAGTGTAAGCCTGAATATCACACCAGAAAATAAAGCACTCTTCTATTTCCTATTCTATGCTGGTACCCCCATAGAGTAATCTTGATGAGTTCAATCAGAATATGTACTCCATAATATAAGAGCAAGTATCATACACAGGCTATACAAATGTACAGGAGCTCTAAGAATTTCTAGGGCAGGGATTGGGGATGTATCTTTCATACTGGAGGAAGCTAATGGTTTCTTTTAGAGAGTTCAGAAAGCTGCAGCGCTGCTTAGGTTTCACTACCAGCAATGTGGATGTTAGCCAGTGGAAAGGAAACAAGGGATGTTTTGATGCCTGTGGCAGGGCCGGAGCTAGGAGTAGGGTGCAACAATATGGGGGAGCTGGGCAGGTACCTGTCTTCTGCCTACCCCTAGTCCGGATTCGCTCCCCTGCTGCTCTTGCCTCCCTCCTCCCCTCCCCTCTATCACTCTCCCCTCCCTCAGTCACTCCCACCTCTGCCCTTCCCCTTCGTTGGTCTCCCCTCCTGTCTCTTCTATTTCGGTGCATGCACACTTGTGCATGAATGCGCGAGCGAGTACACACAGGTGGAGGATAGCCAACTGAGGTGCCTATGGCACCCTGTCGGCTTGGCCTGGTCCTGGTCCGTGGTAGCAAATATTTATCACCAAAATGGCCCATGGGAAATTACCCATAATTGAATTTGCATTACATGTACGTATTTGATATTGGAGGGCTTTTGCCTAGGGTTGCCACCTGTTTGGTTTTGAGGCCTGTTCAGGTCACAATTTTCTGTTCGACTTGTGAAACCCGAACAATAATCTGCCCAATAAATGAAAAACATTTAAATCAGGAAAATGTATATTGCTATATTTAACAATCAACTATTTCTTATGTAACCTTAACATAATAAATATCTGAATGAAAAGCATGAAACAGGAGGGTGATTTAGACAAGCTGTTTTTTGACAGTGTCTTGAGATCTACTGATCACCAGCTAATGGTCTACTTGATTCTGATCTACCTTTTGGACGCCCCTGATTTAAATACTAAGATACTCACCTTGACGTGGCTTGGTTATTGTCAAGCGCAGTTCATTTCTTGTTATTACAGAAAAAGGCAAATCAATCAAAAATAAAAAATAGTTTTTCTAAATGAATGCTGTATTTCAGAGATTTCTTTTTGGAGTACTGATTTGTGTATAATAGATCCCATACCTGTAGTTAAAGGATTGGGCTTACTCATCGGGTATAATAGATAGAGGTAGGGCTGCCGCCAGTGTGGGTTTCATCTGTACTTCTCAGTTTTTTTCAGAGGGTTGTCCGTTCAAATCTTTCTGTTTTGTTTAAAACATTGAGAAAACTGGACAGAAATCCAGCCAGTTGGGTCAAAGTGACGCAATAACACTAGCCCAGTGTCATAACTCCACTACATCATTGTGCCGCCTCTGATGTCATCATACCCACCCCAAACATCACTGCTCCACCCCCTATGCTATCTGCCCGTTAGTGATGTGCGGGCCGGCCGAAACCTGCGGGTCGGGTGGGTTCAGGACGACTCTTGCACAAAATCTTGGGGTTGTGGGCGGATCTGGATCGAGCTCTTCTCCTGCTCTACCCGCCCGTGACCTAGCACTTCCGGCGTCAAAATTTATAGACTTGTGCCAGCCCCTTTTGTGGCATCACTGTGGAGCGGGTCAGGCGCGGGTCTATAAATAGAGGGGCAGCAGTGGGCCAGGTTGGGTGCGAATTGGGAGGGGGCGGGACAGGGTCAGGTTGCTGGTCGAGAAATTCTCAACCCGCACATCACTACTGCCTGTTCCCTTTGCTAGGGTTTAGTTGCCCGCAAAGGTGGCAACCGTACTTTTGCCCCCCCCCCTTTTTTTCAGCCTTTTCCACACTATCAATTTAGACAGCTTTGAAGTTGAAACTGGTTTCTCTTTTCAGTGACTGAAGTAAATGATTTAAAGGGTTAAATGACTTTGAGCAACTAATTTAACCCTATAAATTTGCAGGCAGTCACTGTATGCATCTTTGTTCCAGCCTGAAATGGATCTGGACAGACAAAACAGTATCAACGTTGGCATCTTTGCACCTCATTGGGGGCCATTGATCAACACTTGGCAGTAACCCATGGCAACCAATCACAATCTTGC